>NW_017804065.1:699005-729477 GCF_001625305.1 Branchiostoma belcheri
CATGGAGGCAATACAGTGTTGTGTAAGTATAGTAAAGTTAGAACACAAAGAAGAACAGACAGAATTATAAATCATCAATTTATTCACAGCTTGATCAATTTCTTAAGATCCCATTCTGTTGATGTCTCACACTCAGTCACAGCACGACACTGTGACTCTCAGGCCGCCGCCATCTTTGTCACCTTTGACCTGACAGGGGGACCGTCTATTATAAAAGGGGAGGGGTGTAAGTTTTCCACACAGCAAAAGTTGCAGTATAAAACACAGCAAAAGTTGCAGTGTAAAACACCAAAAGTCGCAGTGTAAAACACCAAAAGTTGCAGTGTAAAACACAGCAAAAGTTGCAGTGTAAAACACAGCAAAAGTTGCAGTGTAAAACACCCAAAGTTGCAGTGTAAAACACCCAAAGTTGCAGTGTAAAACACCCAAAGTTGCAGAGTAAAACACCAAAAGTTGCGATGTAAAACACCAAAAGTTGCGGTGTAAAATTTTGTTCTTGTCGGCCACGGTATTGGAGGCTTTCTGAACACTGCCCACACAGCCATATTACTACATCTCAGGGCCCCATACACGAGGCGTCGCCAAAAAGGTTGACCTTGTAGACTGAAACCGCCATATAAACATTCCCGTCGTCCTCTAGTCTGTAACTTATACCTGACCTTGGAGGGCCCTGGGTTAAAACGTACAGGTTGCAGAAGGTTTAGACTCCCCTCACATAGGATGGCAAGTTGTGTGCCATTCAGACGTTTCATATTTTACACCGCTAACCTGTGTTTTCACGTGATTATCCCCATTCACCTGCCACTGGCAACTGTTTAGACAGTCACCATAGAAAGCAGGTGTGACAAGGTAAGTGGCAGTTCAACGGGCTCACGTCCACTTTTCGGGAGGTTCAGTGTTACCTTTCTGTTTTACCTTTCTGTTGTACATAGATCTGAAAGGACATGTGACTGATTTTCAACACTCCACAGTGCTACGTGTTGTAGATTTTGCTCGTCGATTGAACTAGTAAATTTGCACTAATGCATGACCAGAAAGCCTACCCACACAGAGACAAAACCCGAATACCGTGTTTTACAGCAAACTTCAAAATGATCTACAGCTATAAATGCAGACGTTGAGCTCGAAAGAGAATAGAAACGTAAAAAAATTCATTGAACAACATATGATGTCTCTTCAGTTTGCACCAAGGGGCTGGAACGGTTTGTACACTGAAACTTGGAACAGAGCCAGAAATAACAACAGCGATAAACGAACAAAGGATACAGCTCAGAATAATATATGAAGTTGTTTGTTACATATAACATGAAATTATGTTTGTACCCCGTTTGATATGTGAACTTGTGGTTAACGTGTGTATTGCACTTTCTGCTACAAAAAGCCGATGGCCGTCTTTGTTTTCCGGTATGTGGCATAAACCGTTTGAAAGGCCGCCGAGGGGTGTTACGTTATGGCGGGCAGAGTAATTATTACGCTACACCCTGTGTACGTTGACGTTCTCACATTTTCTCAACCACACATATATCCCCATAGATCTGGTGTTCCCTTGGATTTGCGGTAAATATGTTACCCCTGATCTGAGACAGTTGAAGCGCATACTAGTACGATGGTTCCCTGATTCGTCCCTTAACCCTCCACAGGTGTACAAAACAAACAGGTGGCAATGTAGTATTGTAGTTACGGCGATCCCGGATACGACATACGTATCTGAGGTGAGCCATGATATCAAACACGTTAAGCACTCACCGCTAAACGGTGGACAAATGTGGACCGTGCCGACAATGCACATTTATATTTAAACAGATGGATAGCGGTACCGACACGGTGCAACAAGATATCGGGCAGCGTGGAGCAGAGCGTAAACCTGAACAAGCGGAGTCAGGTATTCGTCATCGCTGTATTTTTCTGGCGCGGGAGGCATTGTGTTTCCTGGTAATGTGAACTGCACTGACTTTACAGATCATAGTAAGGGAGATGGTTTGTCGTGAAAACAGTATTCTTTGATTTTCATGACTGAACAAGAGCTGTAAAATTTGCAAAGAGTTTTGCCAATATTTTTTACCTTATAAGGATTATAATGTGGGAATATCAGTTTAACAGTGGTCATTTCAGTAACTTGACATGTTTATTTGTATTACTCTGTATGCGTATGAATAACACGTATATTTTTTTCACACCAGCACTTAGTTACAATACCAGCACATGTACAACTGGCAATATTTGTTACTAGAATAGCAGATATCAAGAGCAGATTTCGATATGTATAGTGTTGTACTTTCATTCGTTTTATTGCAGAACCAGCAGAACCAAGGGTTTTCATAATCCACGCAGGAGAAGACAAAGAGTCAATTGCCCGTCCACTGGTCAGCGCTCTCCATGAACAGGGCTTGGACAAACACGACATATTTTTCGATGAACATTCGATCAAACCTGGTGAAGGCATTCGGGACAGAATAGTGTCGACCCTAAAGAGTGACGCTCTGGAACTTGCCGTCATTGTTGTCAGCACGTCATTTTTAAAGAAAGACTACTGGCCAAAATTGGAATTTGAAACCTGTCTGGAAAACAACAAGCGTATATTACCTATATGGGTTGACGACAACCAGGACGACTTTAAGGCGTTCAGTGAGTTAGTCGGGAAGTATTCCCCCACACTGAAGCAGCGGAAAGCCATTCGAGTACAAAGAAACAGTGTCGCGGATGAGCTGACGAATCTTGCTTCTCAAATTAGAAAGTGTCTTCCTCCTCCAGGTAATTCTCTTGCATTATCTACCAATGTTTGATCATGATTTCTGCATATACCTGATGGATATATATATTACTTGAGGGATAGTTTGACTTCTTATCACGTATGCGTAGGAAATTACACACAAAGGAAAATATTTCCCTGCCTGGCGTTTTGCAATGTTGAATATCTAAATTCTAAGTAATATGGCATGATCTTCTATGCACGGTCCCTCGCAGCTATACAAGCCCTTGCGTATCTACAACCAACTGGAACACCATCAAGTCATTCAGGTTCTTCAGATGAAGAAATAGGCATCGGCAGAAAGCGCCGGTACGACATCTGGGATGGCGATGAAGAAGTGATAGAGAAGAAACTAAAGGAGGAAAAGACTCGTGAGCTGACCGATTTGCAGCGGCTTCACGCGTGGGGGACGGTAAAAATCGACCTACTGAAAAAAGCAGGAGATCTTCTGTCCAAAGAAGAGATTAAAAGACAGGTACAACAGGTGCTATTGGAAATAGACAAAGCCAAAGGCGCAGGGATTAACATTTTGAAGGTTAAAAGCGGCTGCGCAATTATCCACTTGGTTCCGAAGAATGAGGAAAGCTTGGAAAGGTTTTGGGCTGACTACAAGTCTGGGAGACTGAGTAGTGACTTTTCAAGGTACCTCATTACGGAGGAGATGCGAGCTGTTGCTGGTCAGGACGTGATGATAAGAGTCATCATGCTGGAGGAGCAGTACAGGCAGTGGAAAGGTTATCTGCAACTCAGAGGTGCGTATATTATGTAGTCTCAGATGAGATACTGTTTCAACACATTCCAAGTTGCTATGACATATTGAAGAACTGAACATATAATGGTGAAACATTGTTCAACTGTATGTGCTTACTTCTCTCTTACAGAGAAAGCTACGGGCTCTCAGAAGCCAGATGCCCACTCCTCTGTGCGTGAACATACACCCCTGACAGCCACCTCACCTCTCCACAGGCTGATCTTCAAGATATCTCAAGAACTAACAGACAAAGATGTTCAGGTTCGTAACGATACCCTCGTTGTTCTTGACGTTATAATTGTACGTCACATATTTTATCTATCAAGATAACTCCTGAGATAACCTCTCTATGTGACATCTCTTTTTGATCCTTTCGTTCCACATCAATCTTATTCCCTCTAAGAGCTCTAATTATTTGATCTTTTTGGTAGTGCATTTACTAAAGATTTCACAGCTTTGTGCTGAAGTTGAAATAAATTTGAGAGAGTTGCCTCGGTCCGAGCAAGCCGACCGACATGATGATGTTGATGATGAAATAAATTGTTGCATTAACATAAAGTATATCGATTGGTCCCCATCTCCAGATCATGAAAGACCAGATTCGCATCGACCAGACTGAAGATACAATGGCTCCGTACGAGAAACTCACGAATCTGCCGGACATCTTCAAGAAATTGGAAGCAGGCAAGGCATTAGTTTCAGAATGATAGATAGTGTTTCGTACATGTGAAAGTTTTGGAAGTAGCTCCGGATCAAATCAGTACTTCTCTTGAGAAAAGAGCAGAAGGAGTACCGAAACGTTGATAGGTACTTTACTTAACTTGCTTCTGTAAAATAACTGTTTCGCATATTGTTTTATAACTGTATATTACAGTTCTTTTAACACATTCAGCTGAAAGTAAAAAAAAAACTTCATTTATGGACGGTGGCGAGGGGAATTCGTCAGTCACGTTTGGTACCACATTCTCCCCACAGCGCCGTGGCGAGGAGCAGGTCATTATTGAATTGAGGAAGGGTTACCGGAACATTGGCCTATACGTTAGTCGTTACTTTTAGTTAAGTTGTGGAAGAAATCATAGATTAATAGCGATTCATTTTCAATGTTTACTGTGGCCCTAGATAACCACCTTGGGTCTGATGACGACGAGAAACTCACCAATACACTGGAGCTATTGGATGGTCTAGAAAATTTCGACAGACGCTATTTTGAGGTAAGTTCTTACTTTATCAACAGATAGACTGATGACGCCAAGATCTGCTAGCACTAATGTACCACAACCATGTCGCCAAATGTTTTTCTGTGTAAAATACGTCGAAGCATGGTGACTCAACAGCAGATAGCTAGCTGACGAATACCAGACTATAAAGTCATCAAAATGGTTTCCACGAAATTTATCTTTCACTACCCATGTGAAAGTTGAATATCTCTTATTAATTACCTTCTTCGCAAACTTTTAGAGGGGATTATGTGCCATTTTAAAGATGCTACAAAGTCAAGCATTTTCGCCATGTTTGTCATGTGGTCACACTGGTTCTGCCATACAATCATCTTTTCTTTGTTCTTGCTGCAGATGGATATCGAGAACGCCAGAGTAAACGTTGACTTCGTCGGTCGGGAAAAGGAGATGAAGAACTTGGGAATCGACACTGATGGGGACAAGACACACGTGAAAGTAGGGCATATTTTAGTAAACTTATAGTGTAATTTATATATTCATGGTTTAAACAAGCCATTGGAGTCATTGTTGCGGCATTATTAGTGTGGAATGACGACATATTGTGAGGATTCAATCAAAACGTTTTGTAGCATTCTATATATGAATGTGCAATATATTTTTGTACATCAAAAATGACACTGCCTTCTTGTGTTATAGATCATTGATATCACCGGGTGTCCTGGTGTTGGGAAGTCTACATTTGCTCAACAACTCTGCCTAGAGCAAAGTAGAAGGGAGATTTTTATCAGCTTATCCAAGGTAAAGCTTATTTTCATAATTTGCAAATAAAAATTGGTACGTTTCTCATTGACGAACCAAAGCGAATCGCAACCACTATTTAATGTTTGGTCGGTGCCTTGAACAAAAATGCGTACCATCAATCGCACCGTAAGGCTTATATTGTATGTTGCCTAGGTAACAAGTTTTTGTGTTGTATGTTGCCTAGGTAACGAGAGTAGACAACATGCTTCGTTTGATTATGCGAGAATTTGGAGTCACGGATAATATTGATGGCGACGGCAACACCGACGTGGAAGCAACGGTGGCGCATCTCATAGGAACCTACGACGGCGAGGGTAATTTGAAAACTGCATATTCCAGACTTTACAGACGTGTGATCTACCTTAAACTTGTAATAAACCAAGAAATAATATTTTTCATACATTACTGACAGATGGGGCTCATCTCTTGCCTCGTTTCTTGAGTGGGTCATGTAACGTACATTCCGGCTTTTGAAAGATTCATCATGCCAATGTACATATCTACATGGGTAAGAATTTCAAATTGTTGTAATGGCATGTTTACTCTTGGCCATGTCACATCTACAGACTGCTCGCTCCTCCTGGATAATGCCGACAGCCTGTTGAAGAAGCCGGAGTCTCGTAAATTCGCCGGTTTTCTGGCAAAGGTTCAGGCGAACCAAAATCCCAAGGTACAAGTGGACAAACTGCTATAACAGTATATCCTACACTTCCATAAATTTTTCCTGCTGCTTGTTACATGTATATCATCGACTGTCTGGGCCTTTTCATAGAAAACGTAAAATGACGTCAACTAAATGCAGATACACAGGCAAACAAAGAGATAAACACACCGAAAACAGAACCTCCGTATTCAGTGCTAACAAAATGGATATCTGATCATGTGTAGGTTCATGTCATCGTTACGTCGCGATCATCCATTATGAGTGGGCCAGGCCAGGGTGACGTCCCAGCGATAAAATCGACCTCTGTCAACCTGAAGATGCTAGAAGAATCCACGGGAACCGATCTGGTACAGGGACTTGTGGGAAAGGGTAATATCACGCGGGACGAGGCCCGTGAAGTCTACAAAAGGTGGGCATGTATTCAGGAAGTACTCTCCAAGCAGAGGTAGGGTCGCTCGGTATTTTGGCAGTATTTTCGCGTTTTTAATACGTCTTTCTACTTTTACGGTTTTTTTTGTCTTCCTCCCCAGGGAGGGGCAGGGACACGTTTATTTCTATAGATTGCCCCGCCCTGGTGCGTTTGCCGGCAGAGGTAAGGGGAGGAAGACCAAAAAAAAACCCGTAAAAGTAGAAAGACGTATTAAAAACGCGAAAATACTGCCAAAATACCGAGCGACCCTACCTCTGCTTGGAGAGTATTCAGGAAGTAATTTGGGCTTACGTCGATGAAGGTTAGACATCCAGGTAATACGATACGCCAAAAAGTAGTTACTCAAGCAACTGGATATGGTTTTGAAAACGTCAAAACCGTTTGATGACGTTTGATGACGTTTTCAAAACCATATCCAGTTGCTTGAGTAACTACTTTTTGGCGTAATTTGGGCTTAAGGCAAAACTGTGGGTACAAAGGCAAAGATTTTGTATATAGATTCTGTTGTATTTCAGCTGTCATTAGTCTGGTATAAGGTCTGAAAAGCAATTAATGATTTTTTACTGGTTATTGTTGAGCTTATGGACATTTGCTCTACAAATACTTATTGCATCTCTTGCATCAACATCGTTTTGCCACACAGGTGTAAAGGTTGGCCCCTCGCCATCACAATAGCATGTGGGATGATACGGAAGGAGCATCTGCGACCATCGGAGAGTCTCATCAAGGTATATATTTGGCCACATTTCAATATTTTAAGGGACTAAACGTAACGACGATTGTTCTTGACATTTCCCCGTAACGTTTTGGGAATATATTTCCGTTGTGTTTTACAGGATATCAACAACATCAGCGATTTGCTGACCGCCGTAGTCAGTTCTTTGGGAAAGGATATGCTGGCCACGCTGAAGCTGGTGTCCGTGTTTGCCGGACCGTTCACCGTGAAATCTGCCTGTACTATCATCGGGCAGCCTGACCGGCAGTCCCGGGTGTGGGACCATCTCAGGGAGCTGAGGGCCCGCAGACTTATCAAAGCGGAAAGGTAAGTGGGTGAAAATGGCCAGAGAAAACCATTCAGGGGACAAGAAAACTCTGGTGGACTTGATAAAATCCCATAAGGGATCACCGAAAAGTTCATATTGACCAGGTAGTCCTTTCGTAGAGGTTTTAAAGGTTTGACTGTACTTCACGTTTGCTACAATCAAGCTAACATCCGCGGGCGTCAGGAACTGGATGCATGGCGGCTGTAGACATCTGTCTTGTCCTGTTTGATACAGGAAGACCATATCTCTCATAAACCCTTGCATAGCCCAACTGTAAGCGTATCATATGATCTGGAAAAAAATCGAAGAAAATTCGGTTGCAAAATCATCGCCACTGAGCATGATCAACTCACCACGCTACAGTCCAGGCGAGATATACTGCTCAACTAAAAAAAGTCGCACTACGCGAGCTGCAGCGAATATTCAAGAATAAAGACAAATAATAATGTCGCCATAGTGAAGTGTTTACTTTCGTGTCTTCCAGCCACAGCATAGATGGAGCTGTCCGATATGACACACATGATGAGGTGCGGACGTTTATGTCCACCGGTACCGTGGCCACCCACGCTGTTACTCCGGAGGACATGGCTGCAGCTAAGTACAGATTCATGAAGGTACATGGTGAGGTCGTAATGTTCACTGTCATAATTTCAATGGGAATCCTATTTCAAATACCACCACATAAAATGAAGCGGTGTTATCCAAAATTTCTGTAAAATGTCTTAAAACACCTAATCATATGATAAACATATCTGAAATGTGCGTTTTTGTCTGCTTGGCATCTTGGCTATATAATTACTCCGTGAAGGAGGTCAGGACCTCCGGACGGAGTGTTGTGATCGCGATCGGCTGATTTTTCATGTTCGCAGTCAAAACACTGGGTTCTCTTTGTGTAATCGGCACGCAATTTTATACGCCGTCTGCGGGCATGCCCGTGTTGATGCACGAATGTGTATTTTTGCCGTTGCTGCTTTCGCGGTCAATGTAATATTGCAGACGCACCCCTACAATTACGAGGCGAATTGGAATGGTCCAGAAAAACGCGTTGTTTGGAATAGCAGTGGGGGGTTGAACTTCATGCAGATACGGGGTGGTTTTGATAAGTGGTTCCAGATGTTTTTGCCCATGCTTAAGAGATGCCAAGTTTTTTGGAAGATGTTCGCAGCCAAAACGCATTCTTCCGTACGTCGCATTTCTGTGTAATTTCGCATGTGGTGTGGCATTATGTCCGGGATGATGCACGTCTTTTTAATTTAACCGTAGCTGTTTTGATATTGAAGTAAATGCATATTTTAGAAACATCCCTACTTTTACAATCCTGTGGAATAGGCCGTAGGTTTAGGCAGTTGTCTGGTAGCAGACGTACTGTAAGCAGATATCCTGGTTATCTGGCCGGCGGTAGTAACACTCGCGGTGCTTACCGCAACTGTTGCTGGAATTTGGCCTGTTCCAGGCGCGCTTAATTAGGTACAGGCACGGTGAGACGATGGGGCTGTCTTTGTTACTAGACACGACCATGATAGTCCGATCTTTATGTGAATGCAATGATTGTGTGTGTGTAATTAAAATGAACTTCGAACTTGAAGCACAGTATCTTTACACGCCCTGGGAGCAGTAATGGATTTAGCTCTTTGTATGTTTTATGCTTGTGACGCGCCCTCGCATACTCTTCGGACATGTTCTAAGTAAATTTCCACACTTCGGATTCTTAACAAGTAAAGAAAAATTTACATTCCTGTTAACCTTTGATAAACCAAATATAACTACCCATACAGCATCTTACATTTATACAATTACTAAGAAGCGAGAAGTTGAAAAGACTAGAATGCATTAGACATTTATATATACATGTACATGTAATAGTTATATGTATATTTATATGAATATGTATTCGAATATGTATAATGTGACCTGTGCTTAGCCCAGTGGGGCAAAAATGTACAATAAAGGTCTTCATTCATTCATTCATTCATTCATTCATTCATTAACCGTTGCCTAATTATATTGTCTGCACAGTAGGTCTGGCATTGACGCTTGGGATTTTGTTGAAATATATAAAACTTCACGGAGGATTGTCACCTATGGCTTCTTGTTTATGTTTTCAATTTGAACTTTGGGTTTGTTTTGTTTTTTTATTTTATTTTACTGAAGCTGTACGAAGAAAGACTGACTACAGTTGCACAGGACATGCAGAGGAACATACACCAGGCCGTCTACAAGTACAATAACGATGTCGACAACTTTAACCACTTCCTTGCACTGATACAACAAGAGACACAGGAGGACTATGACTGGTAAGGTGTTGTACGTATCTTTGTCAAGTTGTTTATATGTCCGCATTTATTTGAAAGCAGTTAAGTCAGAGGAGGTAAAGGAAATATTGTAACCGAAGACTGATACGATAATATAGGAATAGCTAGCAGTGTTTTTCACATTCCGATTTTAAAAGCACTAAGTTGTATAGAACGGTTCTGAAAACCAGGGAAAGCTTAAATATTTCTCCTACATCTTTGGAAATACAAATCCTTTGATTTCACTCGCCATGTGCACTCTTTAAATACTGTCAAACGTTTCAGCGTAGCAAACACTTGGCTTGCAGCTATTGCACCGATTCGTTCAATTTTATGTGTTTTGTCTGGAAAGATGTGTGGTACAATGTTTTAAAATTTAGTTGTGTTTAATGTTGGAGGCGCAAAGAAAGAGACGAACAGCATACTTGGTTGATGGACACCAAAGCGGAGGAGGTTGGTGATAGAAGCGCAGTCCACATCTTACTCGAGCAAATGATGGTGGTGAAGGAAAGGATTTCTTTCTACACTGGCCCAGCAAAACGATTGAAGAAACAGGTAATAAGTACCACTGCTTCTTCTATCTTTACTTCCGTGATGGAGGTTTTGTTTGTCTGTGTGTTTGTGTGCCCGTTACTTGAATACAGCACTCGCAGTACGTAAGTGAGGGGTAATTTTGTAACCGGAGATTGAGATGAAGGTCATAATCTTTTTCGTGTTTAACAATTTTCTAGATGCAAACAAGGGACATTCAACGAAGACTAAAGTTGAATATTCAACAGGACGCAATCTATTATATACACGATTTAATAGTGCATTACGGTAACAAAACGCACATCTATCAGAACACACAGATCTATGCTGAGATGCTGTGTTGGTTGGCAGAGACGCATCTCCAAGAGAATATGCAGAAGGATGCCTGGGATCGACTGGAGGAGGCAAGGAAGGCCCTGGAGGCCAGGCCAGACAGGAAAGAAGAATCGGTTCAACTGAGCTTTGCAAGATACCACTATGTGTCAGGTAATTTTTAGTATGTGTATAACCTGTGGATACCGAAGAGTCCAACAAAAAGACTCAACACACATACTTGCTGGTGGTAATATGTTAAAATCACAGTATGTCCATCCCACCAAATGATGCGTAGGGTGGAGCCCATCCACGCTTCTCAGCGCTTGGGCCACACAGCTGTGCACGCACAAAATCATATTACGTTAGCAGGGGGCTAGTCTACTATTAGCTGTGTTCAACTTCCATACTGTGTTCAACTTAACATACCAAACCTTACATGTATCTAAGGCAGCCAAATGGCTACTTCAGTGTGCTAAATTTGGTTATGACTCGTTGGGGTAGGGGTGGGGGTAGTTATGACTCGTCTCGATATGGTACACCTAGAAACTGGATGTTGTTTTCATCCCTGTGCAGGTATTTACTTCAGTCATCGCGACGACTACAAACACAATGTCCGTCATCTTGACCAGGCACGAGACATCCTGTCTAAGGTATGGAAGTGTGACTGAAAGGCGAAACGCAAATTTTGGACCGTCCGTTTGTGATGTTCAATGTATATTATGTAGCATTGCCATACATTATTGGTGATGCGTTGTGTTTGTCTGTGGAGCTAAAAGGATGGGTGAAGCCTGCCATCTCTGTTTCAGGCGAAGATGGCGGGAAATCACGTTCTGTATGCTCGGGTGGTGAATTCGCTAGGATTCGCTCACCACAACCACGCCAAGACCAAGAGGGGGCAAGAGTACCTCGGTTTGCTTCAGGAAAGTCTAGCAATGCACAAAAAGGCACACGACGATCATCATCGGCGTTGTCGGTAAGGTTTTCAATATTATCTCTCATTACATATCAACACATTCATGAAGATCCGCCCTACCCAAGTTGGCCTTATTCTATATCGCTAATGAAAATAAAATAAAACAACACAAAATGCAAAGGAATTTCAATTTCTTTGCATTTTGTATTAAAATACAATATTTTTTGTTCATATTAAATAGAAATGGTATCTTTCAATCAACATAGGAGTATACATTAGCTTCGATGAACTACATTCTATAATGCCACATTCCAACATTACGAGCACCTTGGCCTAATGAACCGTTGTAGGTTTCGTCTCCTTGTTTACCCCCAAATCTCCCCATCTGGAGCATAGAGGGAGAGGGGAGGTTACCGTTACAGGTAAGGCAGGTCTCCTGCGAGGCTCGGAAGGTTTCAACAGTCGGGATCACGGTTTCAACACCAACATTTTCCTCTTCCAGGACAAGATAACCACTTTGACTGCGCTACGTATCTCATGAACATCGGCGTGGTTAACTTGGACATGGGCTGGCACTACAAAAGAGCTCGGCAGGCCACAGAAGCCGATCAGGCCTTCAACAAAGCACTGGAGACATTCTTTGATGCAGAAAGACTCGTCAAGGCCATGCGTCTGGAGGTTGGTATTGTAAGGTCCAAATAACTGTTATGCATTTGAACAATATCACCACAGCTTTGGCTTTATGCACCCTTTTCCCAGCTAGACGCTGCGACCATCAAGCGACAAAGAAAGATCGCTCAGCCTACTAGTATTTCATCCGTATATACCAAGGAAAACCTTGAGTTCATTGCTCATTCCCAAACCGTGTTCATCGTTAAAAATATAATTGCAGAAGCAACACAACTACGGCCTTCTCCAGTACAACATGGCCCGGTGTTACGAGGCTTTAGGAGACCTGGCAGAAGCAGTCAGTCGTGTGCAAAGAGCACAGGAAGTCTTGGAAAGCATCTATGACAGGTACATTCTGCATTGCCACAGACATGGTTGTGGATATCTTGTTACTTCATAACGTTAAACATGCCAGCATTACGACTTGACTACTACTATTAAAAACCCTGTCTAAATAAACCAATACCTGAGTGGTATTCTTGTGCAATTTTGACCGTATATGTGGAGTTTTCGTGCCATACGGTCTATTTTCTACTTTATAGCCATCCTGACATCGCCGACTGTCTGTACTTCATCGGGAAGCTGAGCAAGGAGAACAACGACCCGGAAACAGCCAGGACGTACTTCAAACTGAGTCTGGAGCACAACGAAGGACTAGGTCGGCAATCAATCCCCTACATCAATAACATTACAATCTGTTACTATGTAATCTTTAATTAAGGGTTAATGACCCGCCCCGAGGTGAATATGGTGTGATAAAGCCTTGTCAGTTGCTATAACCACAGAATAAAGCCACCAAGTTATATTTTTTCTGACTCTAACCCCTTCCCTCATGGCCTCGATAAAAATCGGTCAGAAGACCGATTTAAGTATTTCATGAATAAATAAAGGCTCAAACAAACAAATGTAACAATTGACACCTCTTTCTGTCGAACCCATAGCTCTTCTTTCTGTCCTGTCGGTTGGGATAGAAATGGTTGAAGGGAAGCGTTGTTTTCTTGTGGTAAGATATTTAGGCTTCAGTAAACTTGTGGCTAATATTTGATAAGATACATAGATTATTTCCGGTAACGTGCCCTCCTGTTCCCTTCTACAGGTGATCGCCGTAATGCATATGAATGGGACAGGCTGAAGAAAGCCATAATGGCTTCCTGTCAGGAGCAGGAGAGAGAATGGTATCGTCAACGGTTTGAGGTATTACATGTTTTTCAGTTGGTTACACGCCCTTCCTGCGACCGACTTTTCAACGACCATTTGAAAAAAAATTGAGAGATTGCCCAATGAATTCCCTACATGGAGAACGAATTGATCAAAGTTTTTGTGTGTTTTCTTGTCTTTCAAACCACACTTTTGTATCGCGCGTCATATTCAATTATAAAATCAGGGTTACACAAATCTAATTTTGGTTGCACAGCGATCGTTGTCTAGTGGAAAGAGGACCTTACCTATTTGTGAATCCAGGATCATCAGCATAATGTGTTTCCTTCTTTCCACAGAAAATTGATGGAACGCCCTACAGGGAACCACTAACAGCGGCATTGGCAGGTACAGAAAGATTCTTTTGTTAATGATTGAAGCAGGAATTACGAGAGTTGGCGGTTACTGCTGGATGAGTCCATTCGTGCAATCTCACATTGACCGTCGAGATGTTTTCATACCATTCTGTCTTTGACATCAGTATTATAAGCGGAGTTTCACATGTCATAAAGAAATTTACGTCATCATGTACATTTCTCTGACAGGATTTGGCGGCCGCATGGTAGCCAGACTGCTGAGACCGCTGCATACCTTCATCAAAGATGTCTGGACGCCTTATCCGTGATGGTCTCCATGGTCTTAGGGAACGCTAATTTTTATGTCGTCATCTGGACCGAAAAAGATCAAGAAACCTTCATATTTTACTTGCCATTAGCGGCTCATGTCCACATGAACTTTATTCACTATCTACAAAATGTTCAATCTTTATACGTATGTTGCATCAAGAAATGGATTAAATATCCACATTTCCTTTTTGCGCGACTGTATTACTCCCTGAACAATTAAAAACAATCTGTGTGGCATATTGAAAAACGATCTGGTTTACCAAACCATTCTTTTTCCTTATAATATGATCATTCCATTTGTACATTTGAAAAGTTCCCCTGCCCGTTATACAAATCTTAAGTCAATAAAAATAACGTGAATCAGGATATTGAACAGTTCCTGAATTTTCTCCCAATCTTGTACAACATATGAACTTACGTTCATTATCTTTCATCTTTTTAATACGAATTCTAGGTGTTTGGAAATACCTACATTAGTTCACTCTTTTTTTTTAATATAATTCAGGCTTTCACCACATGGCCTTGAGCTTGCATCCTTAGGTGTTGTTTTTATAAAATTGTATTCTGCATTCTCGGATCTGTTTTGGGGTCTTACCCATACACCAAACATCGCAAAGATCTATGCATAACTCGACAGGCCCCCCTCACGTGTTGCTTATACGTTTTATTTATATTTTTCAAAAGGTTACATGTAAGTAAAGAAAATGACATGTAAGTAAACAATTATGAGATGTAAGTAAAAAAAGTTTAAATAATGAAAATGTTACATTTTATTATTATTAAAGTAAAAAAAGTGTCGCGACCGCTTTTTAAAAATCAGTAGTGGTCTCGTTTTTTTCACCAATCACACCGGGTCACCCCTACATTCCTTAATAAGTACTAAGTACACACCAGTAACATGTAAATATACACAAACACCGTCACATGACTACCGGGACTTTGCCCTGGGTGACACCGCCAGTCCCTTTTGATCAGCACACCGCCATATCGCTCACATGTCCCTATATCTTGCACACTCAAGGAACATACAGTACTTTAGGTGACAATCTACCCCGGTAGACCATGACACACGGATGATGGTCGGAATGGTTTTCTCGTGACAGTGCAGGTGAGCACGTTAGTCCAACTTATCATCTGATTACAGCCGGTAGGTCGCCGTACTAGTTTGAAGTCATGTGGTTTCTGAGCAGGCTACGATGAATGTACGTGGCCTATGGGCATGCTGCTGTGTAGAGTAGCTTAACCAACCTGTCCAATATGCAGCTTGTTTGGGCCAAGGTTAAGGTTCTTTTCGTTCCCTTATGAATGATGTCATTGCTTTTCTATGACACCCAGAGCTCAACTCGTCTTAGCAGCTACCGACTAGACTAGACTGACTGACTTGGACCAGCGCCGTCGGCATGGATCCACCATGTACAAACACGGAGGCAGAAAAGGCCAGACTGATAACATATGAAGAACCAGTGTCACGCTACGACAGTGTTAGCCTGTCCGATCCCGATCCGGAGTCTGTCCACATTCAGGTGCCGGAGAAACAGGAGAGACACCTAGCGAACGGTAGGTGTAACTGTAATGAATTATAAGAGGGGGGGGAGAGAGGGTGGAGAGGACACGGACCTGAGTGCGATCTGAATTCTGATGTTGAATTAATCAATGAAGGGTGAGAGAAAGGGGGAGAGAAAGAGACAGAATGAGATACAGAGATTACGTAAAAATACATACAAAATGTTTCAGTTCACTTCTCTCTGACTCTATGTTGAAGGTCCAACCTCGCAGAATCCGGTACGCCGCCGCCGAAAACTCACACTCGTGGCTCTGGCGACCATGAACTTCGCCGCGTGCACGTGTTATGCCATCCCGGCTCCATTCTTTCCTGGAGAGGTAACTTATGTTAGCAACTGAATAGTACATTCTGCTTTTTGTACCACGAATGGAATAGACTATCTAGAAGGGAGGGGAATTTTGTTCCCGCAGATTGGTCATGTTGGAGACCAATACCATGCGGCGTTATTATCATATTAGTTGAACTTTGTAATAATAATACCCTTACAACAAAGTATTTCGTGGGGTGACATTGTGCATTTGTAGATGCTTTAACAGACATGCTCTCCTTAGGCCCAGAGCAGAGGAGTTAGCGACACCGCTGTAGGACTCGTGTTCGGAACCTACGCTTTCTTCTGTATGGTTACGGGTCCGATCTACGGAAAATACGTGAGTACGAAATGGAATCAGATATAGTTGCTTCAGGTTTAATGCTCTTCTCTATTCTTTCTTGTTTTGTGTTTTCTTTTAGGCCCCGTTCCACTGGACGGCGACAACTGCTGAGCGACTAAATTGGATTTATGTGATCTTTGATTTTATACACGATGCAAAAGAAAAAACACGTAAAGAAAATCAGTTGCCAGTGTGTCAAATAATGGAAAGGACGTGTTAAGGTTGTTTTCTCTTGTGTTTCTTGTTCTTCTTTTTCGTCCCTGTCATTATTTTAATAAAATGACACCAAGAAGCTTACACCAATTTCGACTTCCACAGATCAACCTTATCGGGGCAAAGTTCATGTTAATAGCAGGGATGTTCGTGTCAGGGAGCTGCTCAGTTCTGTTCGGGTATGTATCATCGGTTAACATCGTTACATGGCGCAATCTATCATCGACTCCGGCCGAGTATGAAATTAGTAAACACATCCCACATTGGCTTGATGCCCTTTACTTTGTCGTCACTTACTCACAGTAATAGAATGACGGCACGAACTCAAGACACAGGTCATCCGCCATAAGGAGTTGTGCATAATTAAACGTCTGGACCTGTGATCGTCCGGATCTGGTATCAACCCCCGTCTCGGTTTAGTGATGAATGAAGTGTTCTGGTGTATATGGACTCTTTCACTCCTCTTAGAAAGTAATCCTGCACTGTGTCAAACATTCTAACTTTATCCAGAGGATTGTTTGTGTGTCCTGATGAATCCCACAGCATGCTGGACTACATGGAAGGGACAGTTTTCCTGGCGTTCTGTTTCCTCATCAGAGGTATGGAGGCTGTGGGCGTGTCCGCCTGCTACACGGCCAGCTTCGCCATCATGGCCAAGGAGTTTCCGGACAACGTGGCGACGGTGTTGGTGAGCACTTCGCTGAAGCACACTGTTTTATGCTGTTTTCTTCCTCTTTTTCTTTCGTTCTGTTTTTAGGTTCTTCACCCAATAAAATAAAGCTGTATATAGATATAGAATTATTAATGTGCTTACACTCAAGAATGCCGGTTTTATGAAGACCAAGCGTTACTACAGATTATCATATAGCCGGGTGAGGTTGACCAATCAGAAGGCTCCATTCCACATTCCTTATGACGCCGTAATGTCACAAATAGAGTCAAAATCGGGTATTTATTCATCCCAATCCATACATTAAACAAAATGAATAATCACCCGCATATGACCTCAGGTGACCCAATAGAACACAGCTCTACTTCTAAAAAAATCCAAAAATAACTTGAGTTGTGTTCCAATGACTCCCATAANGTAAATATACACAAACACCGTCACATGACTACCGGGACTTTGCCCTGGGTGACACCGCCAGTCCCTTTTGATCAGCACACCGCCATATCGCTCACATGTCCCTATATCTTGCACACTCAATGAACATACAGTACTTTAGGTGACAATCTACCCCGGTAGACCCTGACACACGGATGATGGTCGGAATGGTTTTCTCGTGACAGTGCAGGTGAGCACGTTACTCCAACTTATCATCTGATTACAGCCGGTAGGTCGCCGTACTAGTTTGAAGTCGTGTGGTTTCTGAGCAGGCTACGATGAATGTACGTGACCTATGGGCATGTTGCTGTGTAGAGTAGCTTAACCAACTTGTTCAATATGCAGCTTGTTCGAGCCAAGGTTAAGGTTCTTTTCATTCCCTTATGAATGATGACATTGATTTTCTATGACACCCAGAGCTCAACTCGTCTTAGCAGCTACCGACTAGACTGGACTGACTGACTTGGAACATCGCCGTCGTTATGGATGAACCATGTACAAACACGGAGGCAGAGAAGGCCAGACTGATAACGTATGAAGAACCAGTGTCACGCTACGACAGTGTCAGTCTGTCCGATCCGGATCCGGGGTCTGTCCACATTCAGGTGCCGGAGAAAGAGGAGAGACACCTAGCGAACGGTAGGTGTAACTGTAATAAATTATAAGAGGGGAGGGAGAGAGAGAGACAGAGAGAGAGAGAGAGAGAGAGAGAGAGAGAGAGAGAGAAAGGACACGGACCTGAGTGTGATCTGATGTTGAATTAATTAATGAAAGGGAGAGAGATAGGGGGATCCGGAGAGGAAGAGACAGGGTGTATACAAAATGTTTCAGTTCTCTTCTCTCTATATTGAAGGTCCAACGTCGCAGAACCCAGTGCGCCGCCGTCGGAAACTCACACTCGTGGCTCTGGCGACCATGAACTTCGCCGCGTGCACGTGTTATGCCATCCCGGCTCCATTCTTTCCTGGAGAGGTAACTTATGTTAGTCATTAGCAACTGATGAATAGTACGAGTTTTTCTTTTTTGCACCACGAATACAGTAGGATGTCCAAAAAGGGAGGGGGAGATTTTGTACCCGCAGATTGGACACCTATAACCATTGGGCATTGGGCATCAGTTGAACTTTGTAATAATACCCATAAAACAAAGTGTTTCGTGGGGGTAACATTGTGCATTTGTAGATGCTTTAACAAACATGCTCTCCCCAGGCCCAGAGCAGAGGAGTTAGTGACACCGCTGTGGGACTCGTGTTCGGTTCCTACGCTTTCTTCTGTATGATCACAGGTCCGATCTACGGAAAATACGTGAGTATGAAATGGACAAAATCAGACATAGATGTTGCTTCAGGTTTAATGATGAACTTTCATGCTAAGATAAAGAAATATTTAGTGCGTCAAATATTTGATGGGTCGCTTTCCTA
Organism: Branchiostoma belcheri; assembly: GCF_001625305.1. Taxonomy (NCBI): domain Eukaryota; kingdom Metazoa; phylum Chordata; class Leptocardii; order Amphioxiformes; family Branchiostomatidae; genus Branchiostoma; species Branchiostoma belcheri. The sequence goes on from NW_017804065.1 coordinate 718,116, forward strand.
TAGTGGAACATGCGTGTTAGGGTTGTTTTCTCTTGTGTTTCTTGTTCTTCTTTTTCGTCCCTGTCATTTTGATAAAATGACACCAAGAAGCTTACATCAATTTCGTCTTCCATAGATCAACCTTATCGGGGCAAAGTTCATGTTAATAGCAGGGATGTTCGTGTCAGGGGCCTGCTCGGTTCTCTTCGGGTATGTATCATCGGTTAACATCTTCACACGGCGCAATCTATTGTCGAATCAAACTGCGGTTAAGAAATTAGTGCACCTAAAGCACATCTCCCGTTCATTACCTTGATAGCCAAGCTATTCTGTGTCGTTAGTTACTTTCAATATTTTTAGTTACTTTCAATATTTTTATTATCCAAAGTTAATGAATGTCCTGAGGATTGTATCTGATGAATTCCACAGCATGCTGGACTACATGGAAGGGACAGTTTTCCTGGCGTTCTGTTTCCTCATCAGAGGTATGGAGGCCGTGGGCGTGTCCGCCTGCTACACGGCCAGCTTCGCCATCATGGCTAAGGAGTTTCCTGACAACGTGGCGACGGTCTTGGTGAGCACTTCTCTAATCTTTATTATGTTTACCTTCACAGAGGAGAAACATATTGTTTTACTTTGGTTTCTTTCTCTTCTTCTTAGGCCAATATCGAAAATAGTAAAGCTACACATATAGAGATAGAAAGATAGATAGATAGATACAATTACATATGTGCTTACACTAAAATGCAGGTTATGAAGACAAAGCGTTACAACAGATATGATTCTGTCTGTCTGATTCCAGGGTACTCTGGAGATATTTACGGGTGCAGGAATGATGATCGGCCCACCTGTTGGAGGAGCTCTATATTCGGTTCGTATTCCTGAAACTGTACTATAATGCCAGTCAAGCTTCGTGATGGAACAGACGAACCCGGCCATATTTGTCCAGTCACAAATATGCAATCGAGATAAACTTTAAACATATAGTCAGCTCATAGCGTCCAAGTCGAAAACTTCATACATGAATATTACAACTACTTGTGCATATGTTCAGTGTACCATAATCTTCAGAATAAGTGGTCTTTTTTTAGTTTTGGGAAATCCAAAATCCGAATGTGAAGGTTCATAGTTAGCATGTCAATGAGTGTCTGACATGTACATTAATCATCTTATATTTGTTGTAGCTTGGTGGGTACAAAGTGCCGTTCTTGGTCGTTGGTGGCTTCATGTTGATCTGTGCGGTGTTCATGCCGTTTATATTACCGACACAGTTAGGTAAACAGTGTTGATCATGTATACCTTATACTATATAAGTTATTGCGAGCTTCACATCGTTGCCCAATTTCTATGAGTTGATTTCTATCGATATTCCGATTTCAAAGTAAAACCTGTGTCATTTCCTGTACATAAAGTCGTCATTTTTGTGTTTTCAATTTCAGATCGCGACGACGTCACAGAGGAAACTGCATCGCTAGTGGCGCTGCTGAAAATTCCATCGACATACGTATCAAGTAGGTGCATCTAATCGAAACCTTCTCTGACGCAATATTCACGTTTTGAATTGATTGAATTAAACTAGTAAGAAAAGACCCATTGATTGACAAGGTCCCTCTGTCCATTACAGGTTTGGCGATCGTGACATGTGCGGCAGTCTATGCATTTCTGGAGCCGACACTCCAACCCTATTTAAACCTGAAGGTAAGGGGGTCCCATTGCCATTTACTGTTCCGTTTTGCTACAGAAAAACGCAAACTCTTCGCATTCATGAAGTATATGAGATACCAGGTACTTGTAGTGTTGCTGCTTAATAGATGTTGCCACACATTTCACCATGTACGATTGTCGAGCGATAAAAGAAAGTTTTTCTGTACACTGTTTCCCGCAGTTTGACATGACGGAGGCGCAGGTGGGTCTGATCTTCCTGCTGAGCGTGGGTCTGTACACCCTGTCTGCGCCGCTGTGGGGATGGCTGACGGACAGGGGGGTAGGTTCTGTAACTGGTCACGGCGCCGTCTTATTTGTCGTACGATTTTGTAGGATTTTCAAGCCAGATGACAAGACTGATGATAACGAATGGTTTGTGACCGGACCCTTAGCAAAATGAAAGACTTGCATAGTAGATCCAACACCAATAAAATACGTATCCACCAAAAAGCTCTTCTTAGCAATATGCGAATACTCGTTCTATTTTCTGTGCTCTAGACTCGCTTGTCCATCTCCTTCTGTGCTACTGACTGTTGTTTCTTCCTAATACTGTACTGTACTGTACTGTACTGTAGCGTTGTGATGATTCACAGACAAATGTTGCCACACTTGACCGTTCCAGCTATTTCCGCGGCTCACCATGGTCCTCGGACTGCTGTTCACTGCAGCGTCCTATTTGTTAATTGGCCCGTCTCCTCTTTTAGAAGGCATCTTTGTGACGGGGTAAGTCCCTAAAATGTTTTTCCCCTCTAAAACAGGCGTGACGATCCACTATAGTGTTTCTTGTTCCAACATTTACTAGTGACCATGAAGTTTAATGTGCAGCCCTAGGAATAAGAGGAAGCTAAATATAGTTATTTTCCAATGGTTGCTGTCGCCAGTGTCACAATTATTGCAATTATAACGTACCTTTCATTCAATTCAACAACAGTGTCCCAAATGTTCTAATGGTCTAACACTAACATGTTAAGGAAAGTTATACGCATATCTAACGTTACATCACATAACCCATGCTGTTGCAGAGACGCGCTGTGGATGGTGCTGGTGGGGCTGGGGTTATCCGGGGTCAGCCTGGGCGCCGCACTCGTCCCAACCTTCTCTGAACTCCTGATATCGGCAAGGTCCGTCTGTAATATTTGTCTTTTTCGAATTTGCAGTTGATATGATTTTAATACTGTATGCTGTAATTGTTTTCAGATTATCATTATTGTTGATGTTGGCTGGGACAGCAACTACTAGCAGTATCATTGCACCTGTTATGTTGTCCCAACGAAAATTCAAAGAAACAAACAGGCGAAGAGGCAAACGCAGCTTCGCAACTTTAAACCACAGTCACTGACAATCTACTTCTTCTGCAGAGAGGCTGGTTTAGAAGAGGACAGTCTGGCGACATACGGCCTGGTGTCGGGGGTGTACAACTGTATGTACTCTTTAGGGTAAGAAATAACTTTCATCCCACCGAAACATGACAGTCGTGCGACTGTACCTTATGACAAAATATGCTATCACCTCACCTGAAGCGAGTGAGGGTTTTTATTAAGCGGCTGCCACAATGGCACAACATGGGGGCCTGTATAAGAAGGGCCTTTATTAAACAACCGAAGTAAAATCCGTGGCAGAAACCCACTGGTTGCTGAATTTGTAAACCTGATATAATTATTCACGAACATTGAGGCCTGTCAGGGACTCGAACCCAGGATGTATAGATACTGAGTCAACAACTCTAACTACAAGACTACCTTGCTAGCCAACTCACTGCATTCTATGGTTTTTCCAGGGAGTTCATTGGTCCGACACTTGGCGGCTTCCTTGACGACCAGTATCAGTTCCCAATCGCGTCAACTGCCACTGCTGGATTTGGAGGAGTTGTTGTAAATATGTTTTATCATTATTTTCTCATCAATATCACTTGAATAAGATACAAGATGTAAACGTATGATCTAAAAGACAACAAACTTGTTCTTTATCTATGACATTCGTGGACCGATCTGCCAAATCTTTGCATGTTCGCCCAGTGGTCGCAGCCTATAGTGAAAAGGTGTGTTACGTCAATATTTACAGAATGATGTATCATTTCTTACAGGTCATAGGGATGTCATTTTTCTATCTCTGCGAAAGCCGGTCGCGGAAAGAGTCACCCAGTTCCCAAGACGACGCCAGTAGTAGCCGTTAGCATCATTTTATCAGACATTTGCTGCAGAAGGTGGTGGTTATTATCAGGTGGTCGTGTACGTGTAGCTGCATGCGTTCATCATCTCTGCCAGAGGTCGCTGCTTCAGTATGACGTAATACGTAATATGAGCAGCTGGATTGACTATCTTAGCAATTGTTTCGGAGGTTCCAAACTGCAACGGCGTTGTACTATATCTATAACATTGCCTCTATTTTTCCATGTGACATTTGAGTCAAGCTGTATCGATAGGTTTCTCAGCTATGTGTTATCACTTCGAAAGTACAGTGCTGTACTGGGTTGTTTTAGACAAATAACGCTAGCCACACGCGTCGAGGTACGCCCATCATGGCACCATCATCGGTGAACTAAAGTACGGGGTCTCTTGATAGTGTTTGCTAGGTAAACCTACAGCTAGTGATACCCTGCGTCTAAAGTACGAAACTCGAAATCTCCCAACAACAGTGTTAAACGTGAGTCAGTACACGCAATTTAAACGGTTCACTTGACACCAAACGACAGGTCCCTTTGCAGTAACTTTCCAACTCACTGAAAGTCCTAAGCTTGGCATACAGCCAAACATCTAGTCCATTCTTTTCTCTGTTAGGACAACTGACGGGCAAATATTTGCCATTAAAATCAATACGTAAAGGTGTTGCCGTCTGAGTACTTTCTGCAGTTGTACTTATCAACCAGTGTAGCGCCCTTTGATGTTCAACACAGCTTCACGCCATTTGCTGGTTACATAATTACGTCCATGGACGTCCTACACACGTACACACACACAGACACAATACACATTATCGTTTCTACTTCAAGATTGTTTTACTCCAAAGATACTTTAGGAGCTATCTCTTTCCATATTGGATGACGCCAAGTCACAGATACGTACATCGCTCGATTCTTGGTTGAGAAACCAAACGCACAATCATGGCTACCCGCCTGTTTCTTGTTCTTTTGTGAACCAGAGTAAGGTGTGCATACTTTGTAATTGGTCCGTTTTGTTTGTTATTCTGTGCATATGATGCAATCTCTGTGGCTTTCTTCTTCTTCTTTACTGCGTTTTCTTTACCGCAGCGTCAGACGAAAAGACAAATTTTAGCCAAGAATGTCAAGGTCCATATTCCGCGCAGTTCATTACAGTGCGGGTCCAGAAGTGGGTCGCTTTGAAATGGCCGTGATTAAAGAGCTAATTTATCAGTTACACAGTGTAACCCCGACGATCTTTTCTGCAGCGTGGTCAACAAGAGAACAAATACTGGGAGGCGCCATTCGTTGGTTTGTTTTTTATGGCGATGACTCCCTATTTTTAAATACATATCTATATTTCCATGCAGCGGTGTACCTCAACAAGTCTTATTCTTGGAATACTTTTGTAGCGACAACAGCTAGCCGCCAAACAGGGCGAGAAAAAGATGGCCTTTGGTTATTACGGCCCGTGGAACTATCTAGAATCAACAAAACCAATTGTTGTCGTCATCGCCAATTGGAATGTTGACTTAAGTTACCTAGGAACATGCGCATTTAACTTAATAACATGGGATGATTCGAGTTGTACAACGCTGCATCACGTTTCCCGGGTTCAAGTGTAGTTTGCGGCCGTTACACTGAGCCTTCTAGCTGCTTTTACTGCTAAAACAACCGGTGATTTAGATAACCGTGTTGATCAGAAAGGCCGTCCAGGCATGTGAGTGACGAGGGATTCCAGCTGAGCTCCGTTCCTTCTGTGTTGTATGGATGTTATCAATAACGCGGCCTTCGATTACCGCGCGACACAAAAGGTGGCCGCCGCGTGTTCAGCCGTCAGGTATCCGGTATTGTCGGGTCAGCCGTACGACAAAACGGAGCGCACCAGACCGATGTTAGACGACACGGGGGTGACAAGTCTGAGGGCTTTTCCTTTCTTCCAGGTGTGAGCAGGGGAAAATGGAGGTCGGGACAGCCTAGTGAAAGGAGCCGTCAGAGCAGGTAACATTGCCTGCTAAGAACCAATTGACAGGACTTAGGAACCGTTACGACGAAACACAAGAATGCCGGGAAGCTACCAGACATCTATCATGAAAGCAGCTTTCGGCTGAGTCGTGACTATGCAATAGGTTATTTTATGGTGTCAGTCAGCTGATTGAGGAACAACCTTTTACCGAGTTTGTGTTCGTGCGGGATAATTATCGACTCCAGCACATCTTTGTTTACATTGAAGTCCCGCATTTACCGTGGTCCGTGCATACAACCTGTTGTCCTTTCCATGACCCAGGGGCTCTCCAGATCTAGAGAGGACGCTTCAAAACCCAAGTTGGCATGTACGCATTGCATGCAGACCTCCATTGCCGAGTTACAAGTCACGGGCACTTGAACGCTGGGTTTGGAACTTGATATACGGCATCACTTCACACCGACATTCCGGTCGAGGACTTACTAATCGTTCTGACGAGAAAGGATATTTATTCTTCGCCTGAGGCCTACCGACTGAACTACACGTATCTCCGACTGGAGTAAGTACGCCCCATTTACGTCGCACAAAGCCACCTGTACTCGTTCGACACTTTGTTTCCCGATTCTTCACTATAAAAGACTAAATGTTTTCGTAACCAACTAAAGACTACGGCTGCGAACAAAGACAGTCCGTGTGCTGAAAACACGGGGCACGGCAAAGCACCTTAACCTGTCACTCTGATATCGCTGAGAACGCGTCGTCCATTCACGGATTTAAGTCAAGAACACACAGTGTTTTTCTGAGCCAATTTTCTTCTCACTGAGGTCCCGACTTCGCATTAACAACTTAAGGCTGATTTACTGCCGCGGTGTGACAGTTCGCTTTTTTTGTGTCATAAGAAGCGTCAAGTTTGCTTGGAAAAACGTCAACGCACCTGTCAGCGACGTGAATGACTCCACAGTCTGACTTGTCGGTCACTTAGCTACCTGGAACGGGATTTTATACCGCCGCACAGCTGTGTGTGACTGTTGCGACTTGTGCGAACCCCACACCTTGTTGATACTCGGGCGGTTTAGTCGCAGGGACCCATCGCCGCAGAGAGAAAGCGTGTGTACCCCACCCGTACCCAGACGGCTCTCATAGAGTAAACCCAACCCGCGCGGTCCATATCAGGTGAGAGAGTACCGGCGCTTAGAGGGGTCAGAGGGGTAGCGTGAGCAAATACTGAAACAGGCGCGTAACTCGTGTGGTGGGTTCGTGTTTGCCGCCATGGAAGAGGCCAAGAGAGAGAACGGCAACGGTGAAAAGAACATGGCCGACGACATCGCGTTGAGTCTGAAAGGTCTCCACGTCACCAAGACGAAGAACAGAGAGATGACTGCGAGGAACAGGTCACTAGAGAACCTACTTCAGTCCAAGGAGAAGGCGCTGAAGAAAGTTGAGGAGGGCAATATCCGTGCCATTAACCACATCCAACAGAAACTGCTGCAGTCTCTTGAGATCGACAAAACGCAGAGTATGGAAGACCTTCGGACCTTACAGCACGTCAACCGGATGAGCCTGGCGCCCCTGGTTAGCAGGGCGGTGGGAACACTTGAAGACGAAACCCCGGAGGACTCCCCGACGGGAAGCGGAGACCAGTCGCCGAGATCCGGTGGGTCTACCCCGGGGTCATCGACCCCCACCACCCCTCGACGGCTCAAGCCCCTGACGCGAACGGTGTCAGACGGACCTGTCAGCAAACGGCTGTCACGAAAGCTAGCCCTCCAAGAGGACATGTTTCGACTACCACCTGTCAACAAGCATATTGAACCGCTTAGGAAACGTTCCTACTCAGACTCTGCCTCTTTACCGAGCCCGCCTGCCTTCCCGAGAGGACTAAATGATCGTTCACCTGTACCGACCCCTCCGGCGTCGCCTCGCCCGGCCTCCGCGTCTCCTCGCCGGGCGGGTCCTCTCGGGTCACCCCGTTCTCAGGCAGGGTCGAACCCGTCTTCTCCGCGCCAGGTGTCGCCTTCTCTATCTCCGCGAGATGCTCCGGTATCCTCCTCCCCACGTGCTGCTGAAAACAGGCCGGCCTCTGCAAGCGCCCACCCTCCGCCTCCCCCCAGCACGCAGGGGTGGACTTCCGCGGCCAACGTTAGACCGATGTCGGCCAGTCCTCGGGGCCGGCCTGGATCGGCCAGTCGCCCGGCCAGCGGGAAGCCAAGAGCCATCCTCTTACATTCCAACTCATCTCTGTTACTAGATGCTGTGTCCTCTCCGCGTCTGCTCAGAAGAGTCAACACAGCCCCTCCCCACAGACTCATACCGTCTCTCAAACCTCAAGACTCTTCACGTGCAGATGACGCCGAACAGAATGACGATCACACTGATGCGACGTCGCCGAAAGTCGTCCGGAAAAGCCAGGCGCCGCCGTCCTACATGCGCAGCACGGGCTCGAGCCGCTGGAAGTGCCGGCGGATCCGGCCGGCCGACGTGTACGCCAGCGATTCATCAGACGACGAAGAGGACTCGCGAACAGCTACATTCACCAGGATGATGCCGCTATACCTCAGTCAGCAAGGGACGCCGCTGGTCAAGAGAGACTTTTCCGTCAAACCAAGCGAGTCGGGAGGCATGAGGGATAGTTTTGAAGAGTTAAAGACGTGTCGGTACCTTCGGAAAGGAAAGCAATGACACCGAAGACTTGAACCCAGAGCAGACATGATAGTATGACTCCTTTAAGACTGTTTGCAGTGCATATCTAAACTGAAAAAAAAGACTCGTTCTTTCTGACGCCGCAAATGAAAATGTCCGAAGGACTTAGTCCCTCAAGTAATACGTAAGTTTCAATTATTCAGATTACTTCTTACACCATGATGTAGTGTTAAGGTGAGATATTAATCTGGTTCCAACTGATGAGCGATCATGACACAGAGAACAGGCTATGTTTTACCTGTCTTATATTGCGTGCATAAGCTGACTGCTTTGAAAAGTTTGATAGTGAAAACTTACCAATGCATAATTCAAAATATAGCTGAATATTCCATAAGATACATTAAGAATGTATAATCATAATATATAAAAGTCCTCTCTTTTGATTTGCTGAGAATTGTATGATTTGTTGAGCCATGGCTTTTCCTAGTGTAACCTTCCCACTGTCAACAGTTTGAAGTGAAAACAAGATATCCATCTCATGTTTTGAACATCAGAGTTAAGCAGGTGCCACAGAGCACACATGGTAATTTACAGTAGGCTGCCACCATAATTGCAGTGTCAACATTTGCAGCACGTATTTCTCACGTAATGTATTGTTTGTACATGTTGTGCCCTGGTTCTTGGCCTGGAGGCACAAACAAACAACTTGACTAAGTACAATGCCGACATATGTGTCGTACAAAGGGTTTACAGTTATATTATGTTTGCTAGGTTAAGTCATCATCTTATAAAGGGTAAGAGTTTGTCATACTCACTCTACGATGGGTTTACAACAGAAAACTGTCAGAGGGCATTTTGCGGACAATCATGGATCATGGGATGTATAGAATCCGACTGAAAAAACGCTGCTTTAGATCTTGTTGATGGTTGAGGGCGAGTCATTGCGTTGTTGAAAATCCTGTCAAAAATATCCGTCTACTAGGAATGTGATCACATTGCTTGACTCTTACTGCCCTCTTAGGGCACAGTCACACACGTTGTGCGATCATCAAATGATGACAAACCGAGGGCAGTCTGCTTGAAATTTCTACATTAAAATTGTAGGACAGCCTACAATGAATGTGACCATGCCATTACCTAGCAACTGGGGAGGGATGAGTGTCAACAATAGATATAGAAAAGTGACCTATATCTTAAAAATATGGGAATCAGTGTTTTTTCTCTACAACAGTCAGTAAAATATATTTTTGCACATCATTACAGTTTTATTGTAAATGCCATTTTTAATGCAGTGTCATTTGGTCTACACACTACAGGTAGCTATAGGCTAGCCAGATGCAAGTTTTCCACCAATTGCTCTGATTTCAGTTAAACTGTCCGAGGCGGGCCAAGCAAATAAATTGGTATGGCCCAAAGTAGTAACTGTTAAGTCTACTTTAGTTTTCTCCTGTTCACCCCCCTCCCCACCTAGAGTGTGATGTCATCATCTCTCCAGGTTGGCCTTCTGTATTGCCTCGTCCACCTTGCCTCGGAGTTGGCCAATGACCTCACGCGGGTTGTCGCTCCTAACAACTGCTGTCCCAGACACAATCATGTTGGCGCCGGCCTGAAAATAGATACACAACATGGGTTCACAACATGGGCTTGTGGTTAGGGTTGTTGTCTTAAAATCTAAAATTCTGGGTTTGAATCCCTAGCAGGCCACAATACTGTGCCCTTGGGAAAGGCACTCTACACGTATTTCATCATTTGACTCTGATGAAAGTCCCAAGCTTTACTCACCCTTATAGCAAAGGTTAAAGGAGAACCACACCTTGAGGACATCAAACTGAAATATCTCATCACACTTATAGAAAACATTTGGGTTCCACCAAAATTCCTGTCTGACAGAATTGAGAGTTATCATACCTACCTGGTCAGATAACTACAGTTATACTAGCTACCCGAAGAAATACAATGGCGTTTTCCCTAGAAATCGCAAGGTGGCAGTTCTTCACAGAAACAAACAACATCCGGGCACTAACCCACGTGACCTCCTCTTTCCCGGAACCAAGCCGAGGCAAGGGGAACCTCATCGAGCCTGGGCCGGGTCAGAGAAAGGGTGGGACATTGTATTTCTTCGGGTAGCTAGTATAACTGTAGTTATCTGACCAGGTAGGTATGATAACTCTCAATTATACGTCGCTACCCTCCGAAATACAATGGCGACTTCAAAGCCGCGAGATGAGGGTAGTATAACAATAAGAAAAACGAGACTCACCAGATCCCAAGGGGAGAGATGAATGATCATCCTGGAGTCACGTCTTTCACCTCCGTCATACAGGTGCTGCTGAAGGATGACTGATCCCCCATTTTGACAGCTGAAGTGCCGGATACATTAAAGGGCAGAACTACTACACTGTAGTCCTTTCGGGCAAGGTTGAGGCACTCAAGGTAGAGATGAGTGCCCTACCTAAATCCGACTCGATCTCTGGTCGGAAATAAAAGGTTTGGAAGGTTCTGGCCGAGGCCCAGTCTGCCAAACGCAACAACTCATTCAGAGACAAACCCTTTCGCAAAGCTGCAGACGCAGCGGCACCACGATGGGAATGAGCTTTAAAAACACTGGTATCAATACCAGAAAGCTCCATAACCAACTTCAACCATCTGGCTAAAGTTGCAGAAACAACAGGTTTCTGATTCTTAAAAGATAAGAAAAACTTCTTAGACCTAACAGGAGACTGACTTCTCCTAAGGTACTCCTTAATATGTCTTACCACACAGATACTGCTGTGATCTGGGTAAGCATGAAACACAATCTCTCTGTAAGGCCGAGCAGGCCTATCAGATTTTGTTAACTCAACTGGAACAAAACAAACCTTAACGTCAGACACGCTCATAAGATCAATAGACAAGGACGCCAACGTCCCACATCTATCAGCAGATGACAAAGCCAT
>NW_017804065.1:729497-782783 GCF_001625305.1 Branchiostoma belcheri
TCTCCGCGTCTGCTCAGAAGAGTCAACACAGCCCCTCCCCACAGACTCATACCGTCTCTCAAACCTCAAGACTCTCCACGTGCAGATGACGCCGAACAGAAAGACGATCACATTGATGCGACGTCGCCGAAAGTCGTCCGGAAAAGCCAGGCGCCGCCGTCCTATATGCGCAGCACGGGCTCGAGCCGCTGGAAGTGCCGGCGGATCCGGCCGGCCGACGTGTACGCCAGCGATTCATCAGACGACGAAGAGGACTCGCGAACAGCTACATTCACCAGGATGATGCCGCTATACCTCAGTCAGCAAGGGACGCCGCTGGTCAAGAGAGACTTTTCCGTCAAACCAAGCGAGTCGGGAGGCATGAGGGATAGTTTTGAAGAGTTAAAGACGTGTCGGTACCTTCGGAAAGGAAAGCAATGACACAGAAGACTTGAACCCAGAGCAGACATGATAGTATGACTCCTTTAAGACTGTTTGCAGTGCATATTTAAACTGAGAAAAAAGACTCGTGCTTTCTGATGCCGCAAGTGAAAATGTCCGAAGGACTTAGTCCCTCAAGTAATACGTAAGTTTCAATTATTCAGATTACTTCTTACACAATGATGTAGTGTTAAGGTGATACAGTGAGATATTACGAGGGGTGTTCAAAAAGTTCTCGGCCCCACCTAGAAAACGTCAGGGCAGTAAATTTTTTCTCACACTATTTGTTAATATAGGCCTCTTTAACTGCAATGCACTTGGTCCTGTGATGTTCCAGCTTTATTTTCCCCTTGTGGAAGAAGGTTGCATCTGGAGCCCCCAGATAAGCCTATACCGCATAGATGACGTCATCATTACCATCAAAATGTTGACCACGTAAGTGGAACTTGAGTTTAGGAAACAGGTAGAAGTCCAAGGGTGCTAGGTCAGGTGAATTGGAAGGGTGGGGTTAGACTGCAAACCCAAATTCGTTTGCTGCTGTCGCTGACCCCTGTGCTGTGTGGACAGGTGTATTGTCAGCACGCCAGCTCGGAGCTTTCCTGTCCTTTTCTCTTTGATCGTCGCCCTCAAATGTCGTAATTCTGTTGAATAGTACTCCCCATTGATGCTTTAACCCCTTCACATGTAGTCAACCATGATTACTTCCTTACTGTCCCAGAAAACAGAGGAAAATTCCTGTTATAGGACGAAACTCGCTAAAACTTCTTGGGGGGCCGGATAAAATTCTTCATCCATTGTTTGCTCTGTTGTTTTGATTCGGGGTGAAAGTGGTGAACCCAGCTCATCTTGGGTGAAAAGCGTTTTGAGGAAATTGCATGGTTTGGACTGAATTCGTTCCTTGAAATGTCAAGCCTGTTTAACTGCTGATGTTCAGAAAACATTCGAGGCACCCACCATGCAGACAGTTTGTTCATCCCCAGGATGTTCGACAAAATATTGTGAACAGAGTCATAACACAGGCCAAAGAACCTGCTACATGTTGGCCAGTCTCACATCTGTCATTCACTATCATGTGATGGATGGCCTCAACTGGATTGTCCGTGGTGCTGATTTGTGGCATCCTCACATATGTTCGTCTTTTGTGCTCTCCTTGCCGCGCTTGTTTGCTAGTAACCCCATTCTTTATATTTGAATAAGAAGGGGAGTCATCACCAAGTGTCTTGACCATGTCTTCATGGAAGTCCTTAGGAGACATCCTTTTTTATCGATACACTTGACCACAGCACACGCTTCTTTTGCGGCCATTTTGTGATTTGCCCTCACCCACCCCATTTTGACGGGGCGTCACGTGCTCATTAATGAATATAAAAATTTGAATTTTGGTGTGCAGTGATGTAAGACGTAATAGTATACAGCCATACCAAAGAATAGGAGTTTGACCTTTATTTTCTAGGTGAGGCCGAGAACTTTTTGAACACCCCTCGTATTATTAATCTGGTTCCAACTGATGAGCGATCATGACACAGAGAACAGGCTATGTTTTACCTGTCTTATATTGTGTGCATAAGCAGACTGCTTTGAAAAGTTTGATAGTGAAAACTTACCAATGCATAATTCAAAATATAGCTGAATATTCCATAAGATACATTAAGAATATATAATCATAATATATAAAAGTCCTCTCTTTTGCTTTGCTGAGAATCGCAAGATTTGTTGAGCCATGGCTTTTCCTAGTGTAACCTTCCCACTGTCAACAGTTTGAAGTGAAAACAAGATATCCATCTCATGTTTTGAACATCAGAGTTAAGCAGGTGCCACAGAGCACACATGGTAATTTACAGTAGGCTGCCACCATAATTGCAGTGTCAACATTTGCAGCACGTATTTCTCACGTAATGTATTGTTTGTACATGTTGTGCCCTGGTTCTTGGCCTGGAGGCACAAACAAACAACTTGACTACGTACAATGCCGACATATGTGTCGTACAAAGGGTTTACAGTTATATTGTGTTTGCTAGGTTAAGTCATCATCTTATAAGGGGTAAGAGTTTGTCATACTCACTCTACGATAGGTTTACAACAGAAAACTGTCAGAGGGCATTTTGCGGACAATCATGGATCATGGGATATATAGAATCCGACTGAAAAAACGCTGCTTTAGTTTGATCTTGTTGATGGTTGATGGCGAGTCATTGCATTGTTGAAAATTCTCTGTCAAAAACATCCGTCTACTAGGAATGTGACCACATTGCTTGACTCTTACCTCTTAGGGCACAGTCACACACTTTGTGCGATCATCAAATGATCACAAACCGAGGGCAGTCTGCTTGAAAATTTCTACATTAAAATTGTAGGACAGCCTACAATGAATGTGACCATGCCATTACCTAGCAACTGGGGAGGGATGAGCGTCAACAATAGATATAGAAGAGTGACCTATATTTTAAAAATATGGGAATCAGTATTTTTTCTCTACAACAGTCTGTAAAATATATTTTTGCACATCATTACAGTTTTATTGTAAATGAAATTTTTAATGCAGTGTCATTTGGTCTACACACTACAGGTAGCTATAGGCTAGCCAGATGCAAGTTTTCCACGAAGTGCTCTGATTTCAGTTAAACTGTCCGAGGTGGGCCAAGCAAATAAATTGGTATGGCCCAAAGTAGTAACTGTTTTGTCTACTTTAGTTTTCTCCTGTTCACCCCCCTCCCCACCTAGAGTGTGATGTCATCATCTCTCCAGGTTGGCCTTCTGTATTGCCTCGTCCACCTTGCCTCGGAGTTGGCCGATGACCTCACGCGGGTTGTCGCTCCTAACAACTGCTGTCCCAGACACAATCATGTTGGCACCAGCCTGAATATAGATACACAACACGGGTTCACAATGTGTGCTTGTGGTTAGGGTTGTTGTCTTAAAATCTAAAATTCTGGGTTTGAATCCCTAGCAGGCCTCAATACTGTGCCCTTGGGAAAGGCACTCTACACCTATTTCATCATTTGACTCTGATTAAAACAAGTCCCAAGCTTTACTCACCGTTATAGCAAAGGTTGAAAGAGAACCACACCTCGAGGACATCAAACTTAAAAAATCTCATCACACTTATAGAAAACATTTGGGTTCCACCAAAATTCCTGTCTGACAGAACTGCTGCTCTCACCTCTGCTGCAAGGTCGATGGTACTGGGTCCTACTCCTCCATCCACCTCGATGTCCAACGACTTGTACTTGGCACGCAGGGCCTGAACCTGGGGTGGGGAGAAAAGACAGAGAGATTTGTCATCTTCCAAAGTGACTATCTGTAAAACTCCTTCATGCCTAGGAGTGAGGTCACGGTATTCATAGGTTTCTATTTACTTAATTTGTGACACTCCGCATTCACATCACTACACATGCTGCTGAGGTACATTCTGTGATGTCACTTGTATAGATGATGTGTTTGAGGCATTTTTAAACCTATGTTCGGAGGTATTGTTCTGGGTGAGTTTGTCTGCATGTGTGGGTGGGTGGGTGTGTATGTGTGTACACATTTGCTTGTGTTCATAGGTATTTGAATGCATTATTGCAGCAGGAAGTCTGGTTACTGCAAATTGACCTCAAGGTCAAGTTGGCAGGTGGGAGGAAGCGAGTCCACCCACACAGAACTGAGAACTAACTCACTTCCTCTCAGCCTGACAACTTGACTTAAAGGTCAGTTTGCAGTAAGCAGATCTCCCACCAGAGTTCCTGCCATGACTGACCTTTGGCATCATGTCAGCCATGAACTTCTGACCCCCGAAGCCCGGCTCCACAGTCATCACCAGCACCATGTCCACATCCTCCACATAGGGGAACACCACGTCCACAGGTGTCTTGGGTTTCAGGCCAATACCAACCTGCATGGAGGAGGCCAAACAGACTATCCAACACAATTCAGCTGAACATAGCATTGCAGTTGGCAGTTCAACCAATGAGAGAGTGGCTGCATGTACATCAAATATTTACATTTACAGTTACACGTTAATATTTCGTATCTCTGTATTTTACACAGATCCCATAGCTCCAACCACCTCTGTCAATGTTACAAAGATTATGTTTAACTTTACATTTAGTTTTACTTTACATTTAGACCTTTAGTTCTTGTATCATACTGTAAACTGATTTAAGTTTTGGCAGGAGGGGAAAGGTGGTTTTAGATCACAGTTAAAACATTTTATTATTATTGTAATAACATAATGGAAGACAGAGGACATATACCTGGCACGAGTTCTCACTTTAAAAAATATGAAAACACACCCACTTTGACTCATGTATTCAAATATTTTCATTAACCTATCGGATGTAACAGCACTGAAAATTTCAACTGTAAATTTCACTGAGTCTTAAGTATTCTTAAATCAGCTTCCTTTCATTTATTTGTGGTTGGACAGAAGGAGTTGTGACCTGCATGCCTGCCTCCTTCACTTTCCTGATACAGCCCTTCACGTCGTCTGTAGCCTCCACATGGAACGTGAACAGGTTTGCTCCAGCGTCTCTCATTCCTTCAATCCACTACAAGATATAAAACACAGATGACTCACCACTTAGATTCGGACATATCCCACAAGAGACATTAAAATACAACAGTTCCTGCTAACATTCAACCATAATTAATGCTAGACAGGTGAGAACTAAGTGATTAGGTTGGCCCAAATGGCCCCAAAGACTTCAGGTTATAATAATATGTCTCACCTGTTCTGGCCCAGCCACCATCATGTGCATATCTGGGAAGAGAGCAAAATAGGTAAGAAATACTGCAGAGTTGAGATGCAAATGCATGCACACAAGGAAACAAACACACAAACATATTGTCCAAACATGCCAAAACAATTACTAGTATTCTCCATTCCCCTGGGATGAAGTATTTCAGGACAACATATAAATCTGGTAATTACTCCACACCCGTTTGTAATAATATTTGGCATTAATTGCATTTTGAGGTGTAAATTATAAACTGACCCAGTCCAGTACAGTTACCCACCAAAGAAGGCATCTGAGTGCTGCCTCAGGGACTTGACCACTGGGTGTCCAAATGTCATGTTGGGTACAAAATGTCTGAAACAGAGAAAAAGGCAACAATGCTATATTTGTGCTCTTCTGTATTGGTATCAGTACAGATCATATACATAATCATTTGTTGTTTGCTTTCTATTGTTTATACGCATATACAAGGACATAAAAGTTACAAGGATACCAGTAGAAAAACATGTGGGGAGGGGGGCAGAAACTTATTGGTTTTCTAGGGCCTTCCAAGAACTTAGATGCGAACTAGTGTTGTAAAATTACATACCTAAGCCATTACGATTGACACGTTTGTTTCACACATGTTTCTACCTTTCTGGGAATACTATGATGGGGTAGAAATTTGAAGACAAAAACAATGTTGCTAAACTAAACTTTGCGCCCCCCTCCCCACCTGATGCACGTGTGTCACATAATTTTAGCTGCGATATTTGGGCAGTTCTCACCCGTCCATGACATCCAGGTGCAGGTAGTCGGCCCCACAGTCCATGAGACGGCGCGCCTCGGACGCCAGGTTGGACAGGTCGGCGTTGAGGATGGACGGGCCGATCTTACACGAGCAGGAACCCAACATACCACCTCCAGCACCCGCCATTTTCGGAACGGAAGGAACCACTACAAATCATAGGGGTGTAACACGTCAGTGTTTTGCGATTTGTTTTACGACTTCTAAGTTTCTTAATCAAACTGATTGTACGCATTATTAGTCAAGAATGAATGACAGTATGTATAATGAGTCAAGATTTAAAATAACCGAATGAGAAATTAGTATTGATGCGAATGCCATTCTGTGTTTCTAGTCTGAGCCGCTAGGAGCGCTCCAAAACAAATCATTCCGACGCAAAAAGTTATAGACATATAGGATCATATAGGTGAAGGAAAATCGTTGGCATTCTTTTCTCGGAGTGAGGGCTTTGTGTTCAATTCATGATCACACCAGTTTTCTTAACAACAAACAATACGGCAAACAACGCCTATTGACAATGCCAATGATCTTTATTACACGTCCATGCCCATAAGAGTACAAGTTACAAGAGTTACCAGAATCAAAGAAACGCATATATTATACCAAGGACATTTGTGTATAATGTCCTTGATTATACTATTTCATTATATGATTATAAACGTTAACCTAAATCTACAGTTTAAATGCCCTCTTTTCTTTTCTTTTTTCTCTTCTCTTCTTTTCTTTTCTTTTCTTTTCTAAAGCAACATATAAACGTAACCTAGTAAAAAAGGAGAGACTGTGATGTATTGTGATCAGTATCAGCTCCGTGCACAAAAGCGTCCTTGTGTACAGCAGCAGCAAACATCCACACCGGAGAGGTTTTCATCGCCTATTCATTTTTCTCCCGCCGGCGGATAAGCCGTCGCCATGACGACACCTTGGTCAAGGAGAAACTTGCTGTAAATGTCGTCTGACGGTGACGTCACGACAGCCTAGTGACAAACGAAACAACAAATACAAGATCTCATACCTCCATGAGTTTTCGTGAATTTCTGTTTTTTAAGCCATTATTGAGAATTTCTCGCTGATTTTGTCAGTGCATTTCCCCACTACTGGTGCTCATTAGGCAACAGACATGCATATTGCGTGAAATCGAAGACAGGAAATGAGATACTAGTAACCTTTTCTGGGACCTTAGACTAAACTTAGCCTCTACCAGGCTTAGGGGGCGGCTGGAAAGAGTAGAAATCGGCCAAATAGAGAGATAACGTGCCGGGGGAGTTTGTTTGCTGGGAGAGAACATTTTGCCGCACCGGGTGCCAGCAAACTCCCCTGGCATGTTATCTCTCTATTTGGCCGATTTCTACTCTTTCCAGCCGCCCCCCTAAGCCTGGTAGAGGCTAGACAAAACTCCTTGCTTAAGCTTTAACTTCCTGTCAGTGTCCCCGCCCGACGTGCCCGGGGTTCGTCCGTAACCAATGCGCCATGGCAAGGGAATGAATAGCAGGGAATTACACGGAATAACCACAGGCGCTAGGCCATCGAGTTTTTGTTGAGATCTAACAATACATTGTTTTGTAAACCATTAAAATCCTTATTATTGTTTCGCGTATGTTAGAACATACACTGTGTCTACTCATTCAGTCCGTTGTCATCACAATACAGTGGTCCGTTGAAATATTCCCGAGAATCATACAGTCACATAACACATAACACTGTGAACACGGCCCGTTGAAAGATTCCTGAGAATCATACGTACACTGAACACGGTCACAAACTGATGAGGATTCCAAAGAACCATACGAACAGATGCCGAAGTCTCCCGAAGATTGCCGAGAGCCGAACAGCGACTTCCGAACGCTTCAGCTTGGTTAGGTACTTAGTACTAGTATACACTAGGTGCGAAATGCCATTTCAAAAGACCCTATTTTCTGCGAAATGCCACAAGGAAAACAAAAAGTCTTGATACTATTTATACTCAAGGGGTAACTAAGTAGCCATGTAAACTTTTTTGGTGGTATGATACCATATTTTAAAGAAGATATGAAGCATTTTGTAAAGTCCAATTTCCGGCGAACTGCGTTACCAGGTCGCTGCTGTACAGGTCAATGACATCATCGCTAGCCAATCAGACGCACGATAGGCCCACATTTCCCGCGCGGTTCTAAAATGTAAACGCACACAACTGGCTACATCACCCGACAAGAGTCTTGACATGCTATGTGTAAATGTACTCTAAACACGTCCACAAACCCCACCGACATGTTTTCAGTTCTACATATGTTTCCCAGGCATGAGATTTGGAAAGTGTAGTTGTGCCCAATATCTCTAAAATGTACTATATCGTTGTTTTCTGAGTCTGGGGAGGCAGGGACTTCACACCGAACGTGATTCTAAGTCACATTTTTGCTGCCACCCCAGTTGGTAACGCAGTTCACGGGTAGGTGTTTCCTACCCTGTCATCTTTTTGAAGTTATCACCGCTAGCGCTAGCCCCGGCTTGGGGTTCTATCGAGTCGAGCAGCGGTTTTGCGAACGCATTCGAGTTTGCGAAACCTGTTCTATTCCCGTCGGCCTTTGCGCTATCTAATCTCCTAACCATGAACGCCGATGTAACAGCTGAGTAATGAGTGTGCTTTTTATTGTATGATTCAGCGGACCAAGTACCCAGCAGTATGTATTATATATGTATGGTTCATTGTACGGAGAATTCTAAGGAAATTTTTCAACGGACCGAGTTCACGGTGTTATGTAATGAGTGTATGACTCTTCGGATCCTTTCAACGGACCGTGTTCATAGTGTTTGTGTTCACGCAGTGTATGATTATCGGGAATCTTGTACGGAGTGCACAGTATACGAGTGTTCATAAAACAAATCAACAGCGATGTCAACAAAAACTCGGTGGCCTATCGCCCATGGAATAACACGTCCATTCACGCAAATGATCCACTTACTAATGGGGGTTACGGGGTTTGGTCTCCCACATGGTGTGTGATGTGTGTATCAGTGTTCGGGAAAAGTTGAAAAGTGAACGTTTAGGGCCCTTTCAATAGCTGAATGGTCCATTTAATAAGTCTATATACTGTAGTATTTGCATGCAGTTATCAATATTACTCCTATACAGGGCTGTGTACAATATGGGTCTAAAAACAAGTTTAAAGCAGATCTATCAAATACTTAAACGTCTTGTTACAACGCGTCACATTTTCCGTAGTCGCCGTACGGTACGATCCAATGATGTAGTACGATATTCATTGGGCAGTCGGGACAGAACCAACCGCCGACAAGACAGCCGTTTCCGTGCAGGACCCAGGGACGACTATTCCAAGAATGACCTCATGCAAGTTTTCAATCGTATATTGGATTACCGAATGCCCAAGCCCTAGTCGCCCTCTCTCTGGCGCATATTGATACGTGCATTACAGAATGTAGCACCGTGCCTGTTTGGCAGATCTAATCAATCCAAACCGTCTTATAAACTGCCTGGCTGTCTTGAGACGGGAAGTATCCGTCAGCTGAGCTAAGGGCGGGACGGATTAAGTCGGACGTAGTTCAGGTCTGATTCGCGTCACTAAACTCCTCAACCAACGCAAGGAAAGTGTAAACGTTAACGCCTCGGTAAAGAGTCCATCTCGACAGTGAGGGTCTGCATGGGGGAGTGGCAACTCGTAAATGTAGAAAGGCCTAATTTATTATTGCAAAATGTGATTGACTTTGTGATACGAACATTTTTGTCAATAACGATGAATTTAGGATAAAAATGACGTGCAGCGAAGAATTAAAGCGGCCAATTACGATTCACGAATCATTCAAGTGTATCAGTTAAGATTAACGGTGAATTAAAATAACTCGCTACGCCTCGTGGAAAGACGCATGCAAACCCTCAGCAGTTTGCTGTCCGTCAGGAAGTGCAGCTGTAGATCCCAGCCTTTCATCCCGGCACGCAGGAACTCACGACAGTACAAAAGGAGCGGGGCAAGGCAAACATCGCGGACAGCCAACAGGAATAATATCGAGAGGACGACATCAAATCACTTCTTCAACAAAGTCTGTTTCACAATCTGGGAACCAAACGACGAGAAAACATGGAGTGGAAGGTAAGACAAAGAATGGTAGACCACATTGTAGTATATGTTGTAAACGTAGGTTCGTAAACTTTTACACAAGTCATCTATATTAAAACAAGTTCAGTTGTGTTTGTTTCTGGGTCAATGGCTAGATGGACCTGCATGAATATTCTCCCCCAGTGACTCATTGGCAGTCGTTTCTTCGCCTTCTTTTCTGTCTGTTCATTTGAGGCTGACATAGTGTTCTTTAGTGGTCCGCGGAGGCGTGATTTTATTTTATGATCTGATGATTAAGTCTACGAGTTTGGACTTTGGTGTGACCCCCTTTGGCCCCGGCGACCACATTTGGATTCGTGTGATTTCATGATTGGAATATGGCACAAGATCAAAAGATATGATTTAAATACAATAAAAACACACAAAACGTATAATTAGTTCTTTATCTACGAATTTCGTTGAACGATCTGTCAAATCTTCGCAGCCTCTAGTGAGATGGGGGTGTAAATGGTAGGGCTTCGTGATATTTGGTGCTCCTAGTTCCATTTATTCCTCCTACTAGTACTACTGTAGGCTGCGACTGCTGAGCGACCGCTGAGCCACAACGTTCTGTGTTTTATTGTCTTTCTGTATCTGTATAACCGATATAACCGCCCCTTGGCCGAATACACTCAATCATACTTTTCAATGTGCAACGAAATTCCAATCATAAACTCAATTTTGGTCGCTCATCGATTGTCATCCAGTGGTTGAACAGGTTTCGAAGACTGCCCTTTGTTGGTACAAGGCAGGGTTGTGGTTGACACATATAATAGAGAGTTTTGACAGCATCTCCCACAAATCAATCCGGAAGCGGTATGGACAAGTCACTAGTGTTTAGTCTCTATCAGGCTAACTACCCTGGATTTGGGGGAATATCAATGTTACCCTTACCGTGGATCAATCACTTGGCCAATTATTCACCAAGTTTGTGCAGAATTCCATAACCCCGTAGTCGTACGGTTACAAACCAAGAGTATTCATTGGCGGTATGTGTCGTACAAATTCAGGTGTTTGTAAATTTGTTACGGAAAAGGCTATCTTAGATATCTTAGATCATTGTCATGCCTTGGCAAATGAACAGTTTGTTTGGATAGCCCATGGCATCAAAGTCGTATGACGACCTACGACAAATGACCGCGCCGTGAGGAAGGCAATGTGAATGCTATGTTGGGCCTGCCGTAAGATTACAGTGGCAACTGCACTTGAGAAATGTTGGCACAGAACCGGCCAAACATATAACGTTACTGTTTGCGCGTCGTTTATCTGTATGAAGGGTCCATTATCGTTCGCGTTTTAAGCGATCACTTTATATTCATGACATGCAAACACTGCAAATATTTTGCACACATTCCACTTGGGATTTGTAACGTGGGCGATGGACATCCCAGGACCAACTATTTCACCGTGTTGAAACCACACATTTGTCCAAATTTACGTGTGTTGTTTTAAAACTTCCAAACAAAAGCTTTGGTCCAATATAGACTATGGGTTTTGATCTGGGGACAGCCCTTCACTCTGACACATGGATAGGGTTAGGTGTGGCGACTGTTGCATAGCATGTCTTGATTTCAGTATTAGCAGTATTACTCAGTATTACTCAGTATTATACAAGGACTGCAAGCAACGGAGGTCATTACTAGGGTTAGTGTCAGGATATT
Organism: Branchiostoma belcheri; assembly: GCF_001625305.1. Classification (NCBI taxonomy): domain Eukaryota; kingdom Metazoa; phylum Chordata; class Leptocardii; order Amphioxiformes; family Branchiostomatidae; genus Branchiostoma; species Branchiostoma belcheri. The sequence continues at coordinate 741,169 of NW_017804065.1, forward strand.
GGTTGTCGAATCATAGAAGTGTTGAAACATAGGGGTGCAACCATGTCATCTACCACTCCCATATTACGTACCTCGTACCAAGGAACACCTCGTCATCGGTCATGAACACGTAGCGTTACACCTGTACATACAACAGGACTACGTCACGTACCACACTGTTCTAACATACTACGCAAGAGAGATTAGGTGGAACCTGGGTCAGACTTGCTGACGTGTCATAACGGTCAAAGTTAGGATTCAAGACTTAGGAACTTACGCAAAGCCGTTAGAGGACAAACCACCAGTCCAGGAGAGTGATTTGATGAAATCTAATTGTAAAGGAATTCCTTTACAATGTTTTCATTCAAAGAATGTACGTATGTTAGGCCCCCACAACCACCACAGCCCCCTACTTTGTCCATAAACAATCTGGTATTCGGTCAAATATTTTGCGCACAAGTTGGGGCCACGCACGCTACTCACTCTTCTTTTTAGTGTAAAGAAATGGTAGAAATGGTAAATTGCTTGCAGGGTACTCGTTCATCCTGAAAGTGTACGCAGACAGGTAGTTTTCTGTTGATTATTTTAAGCACAGCAAGGCCTAGTTTGGCAGTTTTGTGTTTATGTGATTATTTTTCAGACTCAAAAATACACAAAGATCTTCTATGCTTCCTCATCCCAGGTAGCAAGTTCTACCGTAACCATGATGCTACTATACTGTCTATGTGCGGTAGAGGGCGCACCCTCAAGAAAATCAGTCATACATTTACTCCCGAGAACGACCTATCTGAGGAAATTGGTCCCCAGATTCAGACGACAGGCCGAGCCAGGTGCCGGGTCACTGCAAGCAGCAGCAGCTACGACAAGTGCAAATGTTACCGGTGACGTCACCACACATCCGCCGCCAGCAGCACCGCTGAACAGAACACACCTGTCAGGTGGGTGTGGCAAAAAGGCCCGCTTTCCACTAGACGCGAATTGCTGAGTAGCCATTGAACGGCGGAAATTAGATCATTGATTTCTTAATTTGAAAACGATTCACATGCTATTTGATTAAAACTATTTGAAGTATTTATAATTTTTTATACAGCGTCTGAAACGGTCAGCCAGGTCGACATCGACGAGATTTTGGCAACAAGAAACATCAGACCAGTGGAGGTAAAGGATATTTTTCCTTCAGCAGCTGGTTACATGATATTACACTGAATGACGTGTTACACATAACATTTGCACATTTAGCTTTGTTGATTAAAACTATCTAGCAAAAAAAAAAAACGAATTTTCAAACACCTCAATCCTGAGTTGATAACCCAGACGTGGCCGTTTCATGTTTTCCGTCGCCCCTGTAGCCTGTTTCAGACCAGCCGGAGGGCTATCCCGAGGGACTGTTGGGGCCTCAGCGGTTCATGATGGCAGTTCCCCCGCCTGGTGTAGCAGGAGTCCCGCGGCTGAGCGCGAAGACCGGAGACGGACAGGACGTGGGCATCCCCATCAAGGACATCGCAGAGGAGGCACAGGCGGAGATCTTACGTACACGGTGAGAGTTCGTTCTACAGAAGTAAAAGAAAGTGATCTAGAATCATCAAGAAGGTTATAGTCAACAAATCTCCTTGGTCTGGGCAAACAACGTCTTTACGTTTAAGAACCTTTTACCCCAATGTGTCTAAAAAACCCACCTATCTCCTATTAATATATATGTTGTTCGTACCCGTCGCACAGCTGCTACACTCGGTCCTCCAAAGAACTGTTCAACATCCTGCGGGAGCGGGGAGAGTTCAACCGGCGGTACATGGCCGTGTCACGGGAGGACGCCAGGAAGTTCCCTAACGTCATCGCTCTGTCTGAGACCTACGGGGTAAGGGACAGTTTCACAACTTCGTTCGTCTTTCCCTAACGTCATCGCTCTGTCTGAGACCTATGGGGTTGAGGGAGGAGAAAGAGTGAATAATCTAATGTCAACTGTACACACTTGTGACTCACGGCACGTTTAACGTTAACTGACAGGACCCGTCCGAGACGTCGCGCCATGTGGATATCGACCTGGCCAATGTCGTGCTGAAGGAGCAGATCAAGAAGCAGCTGTTCATCGACTTAGACTTACAGGAACCCAGGCCGGCGTCCTTGTCCCAAGGCCTTGCGCAGGTAAATACAATTACTACAGCCATTAGAAATACGGGAACTTCAAATCCCCCAGTCGGATTCATACCACATTTTATGTACCAAGAAACGACGCAGTCACATTTGTTGTATGATTTTTATGTCAGATTTTTAAAGCAGAATAGGCAGTCTCCGACCTGAATCTTGTACGAGACATGCATGACTCCGTTCGCGACGAAAGTGATAAGACTCTGAATTTCTCGTGGTCTGAAACATCCACGTGGAATGATGATAGGGAGTATCATGTCTTTTTACCCTTCGTTTCCAGCTTCTCGCCTTTCCCGTCTCCAGCCGTCAGGTGAAGATAGACGAGATCAACACACGTTATGTCGTACCGGAGAGCCTCGCTAGGGGTGTCGTTCTTCCCGAAGTCCTGAACATCTCCCGAAGGATCATACGCGACACAGGTACTGTTGTATCCAGAACCGCGCGTGCTTTATCAAGCTACAGAATCATGCTCTGGATGGTCGTAAACAGTGTCTCGGACAAGATCTGCGTTCTTGGATACATTGTCTAATACATTGTACTAAACCATAGCCCAATCTATGTAGGCACGGTTCACTGTTAATTATAAGCGTCGCCAGCCCTCCTAGATTTACCATTTAGCGTTGCCATGCCAGATCCCCCCCCATGCCGCTCGTAAGTCTAGAATGATGACCAAAAGATACATCTGTCTTCTAACCGGTGAGCCATAAAGATGGACATAAAAGATGACCGTTTCTGCTGATAGGCCTAAAGAAAACACGTCTGGAAGCATAGACTAGACAAGAACTATTACCAGCTTAAACTGTGAACCGGCTCATTATTTCAATTATTGATCCCAGGCTCGACAGAAGTGGACTACTGCCTGGAGCGGGGGACGGTGACGGAGGACGGGTACAAGCGGCTGTGTACGGTCTGCGCCGCCACCACAGACCTGGGGGAGGACTTCTTCCCGCGCTACATCAACGAGGCCATCTGCAGTACCGATAGCTCCGATAGAGGATGCTTCATGGTGCAAGGTTATGGTAAGCTGGATAGCTTCAGGCACGGAGGTAGTGTTTTTCTGTATATCAGGATGTTTCTCAATTGGTCTATGAATCTAAGTACTCACAAATCAGTGCAGCAACAATTCTATTACATATTCTAAAGTTATGCTTATAAAAATAACTATGGTTACCGTTGCGGTTAGTGTTAGAGTTGGGCATCTTCTTGATGGTGAAATGTCTAGAACCCAAAGTCTGACATCTCAACATTTCTTTGCGTTTCCCCAGGACACGGCACCTGCAAGCAAGGCACGTTCTCTGTCAGCATCCTGCGGCGGAAGGGCCAGTGCTCGCCCACGGTTCGCGATGGGACCAGGGTGTACCTGGAGGAGTGGGAAGTCTACTCCCAACAGATCCGCCTCTTCTGTGAATGCATGATCAACCAACACTCCACATTCGCCATGTTTGTCTAGAAAGTTTTGAGTATAAAGCAACCTCCTTTGCAGTCTGTACGAGTTGTGTGTTGTGTGTGGGGTCATAATGTGCTTTTTTCCTGATGGTATGTCAGTTGTAGGCACTTGTGTTCGCCTCAATGCTAGATGCACATTAATTGTGCTGCCAAACATTTGCAAAATGCTCACGCTATTTACTACTCATATGCAGTTTGTCGTTATATACTTTCAAAATCACTAGTATGAGGGTTATCTCCACACAGATGAGTTTGTATTGATACAATGACAATGATCTTTATTGCATGTTCTTGCCCATAGGGCTAAATGCATTACAAAGATATATGTATATATGTATCTATATCTAATAGGTACTACATTCTACAACAATACTATCAAGACTGTTATCTAATACCTATTATTCTATCTATCCTACCCAGTCCGCAGAGATTCATCTCGCTTTTTGAAACATATGTATATGAAGTGGCAGAGTTCTTCTATAATGAGTTGATTGTTACATGACATTAAGTAGTTAAATATGGCATCTATCGCTTTATTTCTACACCATAAGTTAATATGTATTTTGTTGAAAAACAGTGCACGCTCCTCGTCATATAGGCTACATTCTACTAAGAAGTGCATTTCATCTTCGATGCGTTGTTTATTACATACTGTGCACTGTCTTTCGTTTACGGGAGTCTGGTTGTACCTACCTTTTTCTATTTGTAAATTGTGATCGCTAATTCTGAATTTGGCCATAGCTCGGCGATGTTTGAAGTTGGCTACATTGAGGTACTTTTCTCTTTCAAATAGAAATTTAAACGTTTTGTAGATACAGACAACTAGAACAATAATATACAGCTAAACTGTAGAATTATATTTCTGAATGTAGCAACACTTTATGCTATCCACAAAAAACATGAGAATCAAAATATCACTCATCATCGGTTTACAGTCTACTTGATACAGGCTATTGCTAAGATATCCCAACTGTCAGTGTGTTTTTTACAATACATTGTGGATCAACTTGTTTTATTTCACATCACATTAAGACCCAAAGTCTGTTACTGAGTGAAGAAAGCGTTCCTGGAAATACTGGTGTTTCTTCTGCTTTGGATCCTCTCCCTTAGCAGCAAAGAAGGACAAGACAGACGGGGTCGCTGCCTTTTCATCCTCATCCTCATCATCCCTGGAAAAGAAAGCAAAAGGGATCTCTTATGTCTTGTTACATTTTGTCCTGACCCTGACCCCCTCATGACATCAATATAAGTGGCCAGCAGGCCAATTTTAGTGTTTTCTAAACATCTTTAAAAGGTGATAGTCATCTGTTACGTCAATTCTTCCCTAAATGTGACAAATAAACAAAGGAACAAATGATGTAGGTCTCACTGACCAGTTGACAGGGACGGCCTTGTCGTCCAGTATCTTGCTGGCAGTGGACCAGCTGAAGCGGACAAACTGGGGGAAACCGAACACCGGATCCACCATGCCGGCCAGCCACTTCTTTGTGTCAGGATCTGGGGAATAAAAGAAAATAAAAACAATGGATGCAGAATGAAAGAAAATTCCATTAACAGTGGTCCAATTGTGGAAGCATCTTTTATTTTTAAGTTGTCTCCTGCATTGATAAGCAGATGTCACCTATATTCTAACCTCCAGCACACTGAGTAGCCATTTGGCTGTTCACCAGTTATGCAAAACAAACAATACTCACCACTGGGATACCCAGAGCCGAACTTTCGGCTGATAGCGCTGTCCTCTGTCTCCTCAAAGAACCCCCAACCTTTCACAGCCCTGTCTCGGGCTACCTGTTAAGGAAGAAGACACACTTTAACCCAATGCCCATACTGCTTTGAAACCCTTCTAGTCCACAGACATTGTGCACATTAGGAATTACAGAAATGCACAAACCAACACACACACACAAGCACACATCTAAAGACACATGGGTATGCATGCAAACACGCACACATACACATTTCTCCTCTAGGTAAAAAATAAGCATCACCTTGGCACATATGCTGGCAGCACTGACAATAGGGAACTTGGCATCAGCCTTGGGAGTGACTGTGATGTCAAGGTCAGGGAAGATACCCTTCAACTTGTCCTGGTACTTGGATGCATCACCCACTGTGTCCACATACACCTGAAAGGCAACCATGAAAGATCAGGCCATCACAATTCAATTTCGATTTTGTTTCAAGACTTTTACTGCAAATAAATGGAGTGGGCAGGGAGATGAGCAGGCATTCTGCATTGTATAGCTTGTATAAACAAATCAAGGACAAACACTAGAACCACCAGTTGTGTTATTATGTTCTTAACTGAGACACAAACTGCTAATATTTTGTGCATAACATATACATTTACATGTGGTAGATATTTGAATGCTCCATGATGTAACAGTCTCACTTTCTCTGAAGCTACTCCTCATTTCCTGAGTCTTGTGAGGAAATAGATGTAAAGTGCCTTTATTAAGAGCACAACACTAGTACTGGGGCCTGCCAGGGATGTGAATGCTAGATCCTTTAGATCCTAACACAAGACCACCTTGCCACCTTATTAGAATGTTTATAGAGAAAAACCTGCATGCTCCATAAGGTAACAGTCTCACCTCCTGCAGATTGACCCCGCTGTCTAAAGTCCTCTGGATGAGGCCGATGGCTGTGTCATGAGACAGGGTGTTCAGGTTGTACTTACTCCTGGAAGGCAGTTGTAGAACAAGGTAAACCTCCAACTTCCAGTCAACAATAGAACTACAAACCTTGGCCAAACATCTGTGATTTATACATGTAACTGTCTTTTTATTGATAAATTGTTGTCTTTGTATCAGAGTTTACATATTTCAACCTTGAATCAAAAGAATTTAACATCGTCAAAATTATCATATTCAAGATGCAATCTACCTATCTTAAATGTAAAAAAATGGTATCCATTAGTGTTTTATTTTGTTCAGGTACAGGTACACCAGGTGTTCAGGTCCAGACCTGTAACTTAATAATTCTACAGGTAAATAGCGGCCCCAGGTACAGATGATTTTCTTTACGTAAGAAAAAAATCAGAGAGGAAAGAAATGAAGTTGGAACATTAGACAATTGTCGACAACAACCCAAGTGACCCCTGACCTGCGGAGCATGCAGTTGGAGATGGCGTTAGGAGCCAGGATGTGGATGGTCCAGCCCATGAATTCTCCTGCCCCGGCAATGGCTTCAAACAGCTTCTCTCGCTGCTCCTCTGTCAGGGTTTTAGAATCTGGCGATAGGAGATAAACATTGCAGCTGTTTAGGAATCTCCAAGCATATCTTTCTGTAGCCAAGGCAGCAATCCAATAGAGAAGATCATATAACTGTTAGTACATAGCGTATTGTGTACTGCCTTGCCTAGTGGATACTTTCTTGTGTAAAGCTCCCCCCGGTCTGAATACTATAGAGTTAAATGTGGTGTTTCTGAGTCCAGTTCTGAAAAATAAGACCTGGCAGGATGGGATTCACTTTGTCAGGAGATTAGGACATTAGTATTTTTAACATCAGATGTTGATCACACAGATATACATACAAGTACTAGTACAAGACTTACATTAGCCGTGGCGACTCGATAATCCTTTTTGTATGATAATATATCCTGTATCATCATACTAAACTGAGTCACTACGTCTACTCCAAACACTGCTAAACTGTAGCATAAAAATTCCTCATAAAATTAAAAAAATTACTTGCTCAATCGGGCAAGTTCAGGGGCATATTTACTTGCCGAAACAGTGCTTTTACTTGCCCTGGGCAAGTGGGCAATAGGACTTGTCCAACCCTGCACCCACCTGCGAATCCCATGTCCTTGAGCCGGTCCTGCCCAGACAGTGGGCAGTAACAGATGCCGTACACCATTGGTCCTGGGGAGGAATGAACAGGTTAGGGTCACCGGTCAGCAATTTACCAGGCCAAATCACTGCCAGAACCTTATCCCCAAGCAGATGTCTCCGCGTTTCAGGCATGTTTTTGTAGCATTTTGTGCGTCTTTCTAGTGGCTAACTGTAACATGTCCTAAATCAAATTATAGATATATTTGTCTTCAATACCAGGTAAATACAAATTAAGAATAAAACTTGCGTTGTTTGTAGTAACATTTGACATATTGTTTTGCAGCAGACGACAAGATCTAAAATGGAACGCTCATTGCGTAATGTTCTACCTGGATGTTTAACCACCATCGACGTTTAATACCTACAAAAAGTACCAGTACCTGTATGCTGCGAAGAGGGTGGGAGGGGGGCGACTTACCGAGTACGGGGCCTCTGCCTGCCTCGTCGATTCCGAGACAGCACGGCTCTCCTTTCGTCACGTCCGGAACTTCAGATCCAACTACACAACTTTTCGTGTTATCCTCCTCAAAGTCACACAGATCCATCGTGGTTTGGGCGATAGAACTAGGGAACACTGCCGAAGAGATATCTATCTGGAAGGAGTCACTGGTTTTGATTTCCCGCGTCTTTTTCAACTTCGACCTTTGACCTGTTACTCCTGCCTGATTACTCCGTCAAAGCCAAAGCATGTTTAGGTACTAGGTAAAACCGCAAATTGATAAAGAAAGTCCGTGATTTGCTCAAAAGGTTTTCACAATGTTGTATACCACTGACCAGCAACGGTCACGGTCAGAGATCGCGTAGATTTAATATAACGTTAGCAACTTGCAAATAGCAAAGGTCCGAATCCCGCTAGGGGGCAGGATGTCAGTGGGGCACATCTAGCCTGATTAAATCGCTTTTGCCGGCCGCCCAACATCCAGCCGGCGGACTATGTAGGGAGCCCCCCGGAGCTTGGGTTACATAGGCTAGGGCACATCTGCCTGGGAAAGTCTCCATTCGTCGCCTCTGATGACCGCCTCTGGTGACCCGCCTCTGATGACCATCTACGTCCTCACAGTTTAAACGTCAGTAGTATACTTTAAAAAGCCCAAAAGGTCGGATCAGAAATTTTAAATTTGAAGAAACCTAGCGAAAGGCCTGAACCAAATAGCAAGATATCCCCTAGTTCAACTAATCAATTTATCAATCAGTCGATTTAGTTTTAATTGCTTTTAATAGAGACCAGTATCATATTTCTGACCAATTGTGAATTTTTCTGACCAATGAGCATGCCAGGATTCTGCTCAATCGACCAATCGGAGGCTAGAATTCTTCGCACAGGTGGTTGAAAGTTATAAAGCCGGCGTGCGGGGATGATTGAGTTCAATCAGTCGATTTTCAACTGCTTCTACAGCGCGAGGGCATCACCACACCGACAAGAATTTACCTGAATTTCGGCGGGCTCAAACATAACGTTATATTCCGGCGAGGAGACCCGCAATGTAAAGGTGAGACTGTCGACAATTGTAGTTCACCGGAATCGGTTGTATGTAACGTGACCTTCAGCGGACAGTCAAGTATTTGGTTTCGTATCATTTTCCTTTCTACTTCTGAACTACGTGCACGGAAATCTTCCCGTAATTTGATAGGTAATGAGCGAACTATGTAACTTTACCTTCAAACGTGCTGCCATTGGAGTCAACATGCCCAAATACCTAGTGATACAATGTTTCTCTCTTTGCAACTTAGGGAATGGAGGTGCTAAACCTCCACAGCCCAGGGCAACACTTCGAGGACTGAGGACTCAAACCTAACGTTGATTTTACGACGAGGAGATCCGCAGTATAAAGGTGAGAGTCGGATCAGTAACTGTTACCGTTAAATGTCTTTGGTTTCGGAGCGTTTTGCTTTCTACGGTTCCACTGATTAAAATCCCAAGGCATAAGGCATCGTTGATTGCGTGCCTATTTAGTGTTTTAATTACAAGCAAAATGTTCAACTGAATCTGTCTTGTTCTAATTATTGGTAATTTGACATTCATGTCGGATTTAGGATGCAAGAAGCAGGGACGGAGACATCTCTCAGCATCTTCCAGGACCTTATTGTTGCCTTCAACTACACCTCTCATGGGAAAAGGCTGTAAGGGATGAAAAAAAGGTTTAGTGATTTGTGATGTGCATTAAGTAGCTTTTGGCACCAAACTTAGAATTCCCTCTGTGTATCTGAGACATTTTCGACAGTGATAATCAAGTTTCTTGGTTGTTGGCAAGGTGCTTGAGTTTGCTTTGGTGACATCCTGAGTGACTTTGTTGGTTGGGGTTGCGGCATTTTGAGGGTTTTGGCTCCTTTTGCTCGCATGGCTTTAGTCTGTTTCTGTGGGATACAGGTCCGATGTATGGTTGATTTGGTTTCTGTGACCATGTCGGTGGCTGGGATCGTGTTTGGAGTTGCTGCTAAGTTCAGTCCTCTAGAAAATGGAGACTTCCCTAAGTTCTGTCAGCCCATGATTATTTAGGTATCTTGTACTGCCTGACTTTCTTTCTGCATTATGTGATTGTCAGCGGGTCGGGAACCCTGACCATTACATGAGCTGCCTTGTGAATGAAATAATGGGGTGGGGGTGAGGGGTGGATCATCTGGTTCTGGGGTATCTGTTAGTCTTGAGATCCCGAACAAAGACTACGGCACAGGGCCAGAAGGGAGGACAGGTAGATGAAGTGCGTAAGTGATCATGAGCTAACAGAACTGGGGAAGTCACTGTTTTCTGGAGGACTAAACTTTGTAGTTACGTCTGAGCGCAATTCCGGTCGTCAGCGTGGGTACAGAAGCTGATCAGGCCAAGCATTGGACCTGGTTGCCACAGGAACGGGTTGAAGCACTGTGTGCAGAAGTAACCATTGCTCTCAAAGTGTCCTAATCCCTTGCCAGTTCCATCACAAGGGCTGTTGCCAACATTCTCGATGCCTTGCTGACAACCAATTGATTGTGATTCTACCTGCTGGTGATGCCTCGGGTAGACAGAGGGGATTGTTACCTAAGCTTGGACTGAAGCTGCATCACAGATCAGTAACGTCCTGCCATCGCCCCGCCAGCAGCATTTCTCTGGATGAAAAAAAGGTCAAGTCTGTAAATGAAGTTCTTTTTCAAAGAATGCAATGTATCATTTTACCATCATTATGTATGATAGACAAGTGTTGCTCAGGTTGTATGTTCATGCTATATGTTCATGTTGCTCAGGTTGTATGTTCATTTTATATGTTCATGTTATTAAGTCTATGCCATCTTCCTGGGTGAAGCTAAATTTGTCATGGTGCTAGGGCCATGTAGTTTTATAGAAATATTATAGTCGCCTGCTATTTAGCTGCATTCCTCGTACTTACCAGCTGTGAGATGTCAAAGGCATGTTTTTTTTCTAATTCTTGCATAATGCATTCACAAATTGAAATGTCCCTTGAATACTAGTAGCCAAGATTTCTTAACTTGTAAATGTTTTTTTTAGGATTTCCTAATTTTTAGGATTTCATAACTTGTAAATGTTCTTTTTTAGGATTATGTTGTAGTTGTCTTGTTTTAAGATAAGCTATTAAGATAAGTGCATTTTATGCCAAAAAAGTTACTCAAGCAACTGGATATGATTTTGGAAACATGATTTTGGAAACAGTCAGATGTTTCAGGTAGCATCCACTTACACTACTTTCGTCAATGACACTAAAGACAGACTGTAAGAGAAAGACAGATTTATCATATCCAGTTGCTTGTGTATAAACTGTTTTTTGGCATATCTTATTACCCGAATGTCTAACCTTCATCAACGTAAGCGCAGTTTAGGTTAAGAATAGTTGTAGTCTAGTTGTAGCCTAGTGTTAAGGTTAGTTGTAGCCTAGTGTTAAGGTTAGTTGTAGCCTAGTGTTAAGGTTAGTTGTAGCCTAGTGTTAAGGTCAGTTGTAGTTTAGTGTTAAGGTCAGTTGTAGTCTAAAGTGAAAGTCTTTTGTTCCCTCCCACTCGAGCCTTTATTTTCAGTGTATTTTGCCTCTATTCTAGTACAAGTAGTGGCCACCTTGTCTTAGAATGGATCCAAAATATATGAATACATGGGCTTTGAGAGCAAAGATCTTTACATAAAGTAGGCTGTAGGGTAGTTATAATCAGGTTAGGTTTGATTATAATAATAAGGTCTAGGGCATTGTAGTGAGTTTTTGAAACTTAGCTTTCAAAATGTCAGACTCAACCTGAGCAACACACTGTATGCTTAATAAACAGTCATGTGGTTTTTGTTTGAGTTTTTGTTTTTGTTTCAGAAGGATAAGCTTCAATAACACTTCTATTTTATTTTAAATCCCATCCTTGGTCCCATATAGTGCTCACCAACACCCACCCCCATACATTTATTTGTCAGTATTAAGTGCTCTCCTCATAAACCCTGTGTAGGTCTTTTCTGTCACTGGACCTCATTAAAGCGCTACCTAATGAAGAGTGAAGGAACTTCAACCAAGTAGGCAAAGAAATTATGTCTGTGCTTTGTAATGTAATAGTGGGGCGGTGAGTAGGCAAAATGTATTTAAAAGGACACGGCATTGAATTTTAGATGTTGTCCCTCCCCCGCACATGAAATGGTACAGTCCTTCCGTGGTGACCACTTGTGGTGACCGACGCCTCTACTCGCGTCATCCCCTACTCGTGGGGCAAGGGCTGTTCTTTACCGGACTATAACGTTACCAAGGAAGTAAATTAACCTGCCTGGCCTAACTTTGTCCTTGGGTCTTTGCACACAGTCCGTCATGTTTGACGGACAAAAATCGGCGTTTAAAGATATGGAAATTGTTCTTTAATCATGCTGTTGCCATACATTGCCCTGTACGATTGTCGAGCAATCATCATGTGAAAGCACACACACAAATTTTATGTTCTCGGTGTAATGCCTCAGTGGCATATATCTATTGAATACCACTGTTTGCTAGTTTGGAGTCACTTTGGACATGGAATAAAAAAAAAGGTCCCCGTTCTGTGTAGATCATAGAATTCTGGAACCAAAATAACTGTAAGGAAGTGTGGTGAAGTTTTTTTTTTCGTTATCTCAAACACACAGCCCCACGTACAGTCTCAAAATAACCTAAAAATAACCACCGAAACGCTGATATCCGGCCATTGTATGAAACCATAAAGAACTGTAAAATCGCTCGACTGACACATTCGAGGTCGGATACTGAGTATAATCTCTTTATTAGTAGGTGAACAAAGAGACAAACTTGCATCAGAATGTTGGTTACGTTTGTCATTTTAATTCTTCTTGCCGTCGCAAATGTGACCCCGTTTGTGAGGGAAGGGAAAGAGGTTCTTTCTAACCATCCCCGCAGTCGAGCCCGCCGCCACGTCGCGGAATTATCGATCCCAGAGGCAACCACCGACGTCTCCGGCCTAACGACAACTGCGGGCCCGAAGGAAAACTGCAGCACAGCTGACGATGAGACAAAATTCGGGTGAGCGCAAAGTAGTTAGCTCGATATGCTGTTTGTTGGTTTATATTTCGATACTATCTGAAAGAGGTTTTCCATCTTCAGGGGTTTGGAAAAAAAGATCTGTCATTGTTTTGATTCTTGTATTGTGGTTTAAGAGGATATTGAAAAAAACGCTTCCACAAGTACAGTTGCAATCTGATAAAATGCTCACTGTGACGTACTAAATACTAAGTACATTATTTACCATTGCCTACTCAAGCGTCGAAACATACTGAGGGGCGTCCGAATATCAGGTACACCAACAATAGTCAGATATTTGACCGAGGCCATTATATGTCCTTAATTTGACAAGCGCGCCTCTCTCACAGGGATCCCTTCACCTTGGAATGTGCGGAACAACAAATCTTCTCATCAGTCAAAAGCAGTTACTGTAGTTCTCTGTCTGACCGCGCCTGGACATTTCGCTGTAAGGGAGTCAGGGGTGAAGACAAGCTGCTGGATGAGTGCTTCTGGTCGCCTTTTATTAACGACTTCGGGGGCTTCATCTCGTTCCAATGTCCATTCAACAGTCTCGTCACCGGCTTTTACAGGTATGAGGCTTTTACCGTTACGGTAGGTTATTAGCGTCTTAATGCACCAGTCATCATCACCCTCAATAGTACTGACTTGTAAACCCAAGCCTTGTTATTTCAACTCTGCGCAGCTTTCGGATACCGCGTTTTGTTTTCATAACCGGTATACCGCCTTTAGGGGCAACACATTCAGTTTTATACAGTATTAAAGGACAGGCTGCGTAAGACAGGACTGTTAGGTTTGATCCACGGATGGGCCCCTATACATATACACATACATACATATGTAGTACTGTTTGCATAAATGTGATGGCCCGGATCTTTATCGTGGTCGAAGTGTTCCTCTCCTCAAACTCCCGCTTAACGTCTTATCGGATGATCCGAGAGGGCGTCTCTTACTAATTGAAGCGTGAGCCGCGTGAGGTCTTCCCCACGGACACATCATTGTGGTCTGCTGCTTGCTTTGGCCTCTCGCGCGATCGGATCATTGGATATAAGTTCGTCAGAGTTTGCAACGGAGACATATCGTATCCAGAACCGTATTCCTATCTAGTTCTATGTCTGAATGGGTTAAGATCGATATCTGGCATGGTAGTAGCTACTTCTAGTAGTCTCCGTGAATCCAAGAATGCAGATGTGAACGTTACCCCATTGCAGGCAGTGCGAGTTCTGGATACTAGTATACGTGGACCTAGGTGGACTAAGGTCAATCTTTTGACAACCCACCACTCGACAGGAATGGCTAAGAGTTAATGGACTTTTTATTAATTTCACCTACCCTGTTCATATGGTTTAGCACTTTCCGGGCTGACCGAAAAGACAGGCGATGGAAGGTGAAGTGTTGCACGCCGGGATCGTACCTCGTGTACAACTGCCTGACCAGCCTCCCAGCCAACGAGTGGAATGACGTCATGGATTTCTCCTCCCCTTCTGCCTACTACATGCGCGGGATTCGTAGTGGCGTCAGCGCAGGGAAGAGGTGCGTTCTTAGCTTCTGAGACGCAATAAGCTTTAGTGTAAATCTAGTTATAGCAATGATGATGATAGCCGTGGACGGCTATGATGATGATAAAGCGTCAAAGGGGGTGGGTTCATATATTCTACCCTCTTATGATCATTTTGGCTTCATGTAAAAGGGCTTTCAACTATCACCAAATGATAATAGATACATTACACGTTTTAACGTTATACATGCGATTGGTTGGTGTTTGGTCCTTTATTTATTTGTGGTGGACAACAGTTCAATTAAATGAATCTCTATATTCTGTCTTTTTTTTAACAGGGATCGCCGTTACCAGTTTGATCTGTGCAAGCTCAAAAAGCCGGACACCCAAAACCGTTATCATGGTTGATAATCTTCACGCTATTGGAGGAAACAGCACGGATCTAGTGGAGCAAATCATGATCCAGATCTGCTTCTTTTGTTTCATTTAATTTTACATACAACCAGGGTTGACTAACTTACCGTAGATTTTCATGGACAATATGCAGTTTGACATGCACAGTACCATTGTTGTTGCAAGGTGTTTCTACTTGAGACTTGCTATAATCATTGAATACATATTAACATTCTGCAGCATTATGATTGTACATTACTGTAACATTACAGCTTTATTTGGCTTCATGTTTTTTTGCCATAACTTAGAGCTTGATACCAGGGGTATGTCTAAGTTGCTGGTTGTATAGTGGTTGACAACATCAGATGAAGATCCCTTACATTACTTAGTGACAATTGTACCTTCTATTCATTTCCAGCTAAAGGATCAGCTTTACATACATTAAGGTTATTACCATTTGGTCCAAATGCCTGATAACATCATTGACTTTATGCACATACAGTCAATTCTAGCTTGTTACAGTGGCATTTTCACAATCTGCTACTGTTACAGTTACTAAAAGTTTTAAGTACAGCCTGTTTGACAATAACAACTTTAAAGCCAGTATCACAAAGACTGCAAACTCTGAAAGGACATTTTTGGTAACAGTACAGCTGATGTTCTCCCAATCATTGACCTTTAGAAACCAGTCAATATTGTACAATTGTAGGTCACTGAACCCCATCCAGTATCATTAAAAGCTTTTCAGGCAAAAAATATGCTTGACTCTCTGGCAATTTTGAAAGTTGGTGACCTTCTGACAGTCAACAAATTAATTACAAATAAAACCACCTCTTCACCATAGCATAAATATAAAAAAATACGGAAATTACAAGTTTGCATTGTATTGCATTGCATTGCATAATAACACCTCTCTTTATACTATTTAAACATAACCAGCTAACCCATGATGCCCTAATGTACATGATGGCCAAGGTCTTGACTAACCATTTAAACGAGTATAATTCAACAAATACTGGGGAAAAAATTGTGGTCAGTTGCCAATAAGCTAGTTTACATGCTGCAACATGTTCTGGACATGTATTTAACATAGCTACATGTTAGGGGCTTTCACCATTGACCAGCACAGTTCAAACTATTAAATTCAGCAGAGTTTCAACCTAAGACTCAATATACCAGAGCCTTAGTGATATTGCTATCCACGTTGATACAAGCCTTGACCACCCTGCCCACACACACACCACCCTGCTTGTAAGCCTTCAGCAGGCGGAAGTTGTTGGAGGCTGCTCGGATGTCTCCAAAAATCTCGTAGCTATCTTTGAACCAGATTTCTGTTTCTTCAACCAGATCCACCACAAAACTGGTGCAGCTGGAAAGGAATGAAAATATATTAATTTCTTTTAGTTAAGAAATTTCAAAACTAGTGGTCACTCAGCACTCATTGTCTAGGTCTAGTGGAGCCCAGGGCCTTCATCATTTGCAAAAACTGACTGTAGGACTTACTGTTGAGCAGTGGCACAGTTCAGAAGATCTTTGACGAACTTCCTCAGGGCCTCTCCTATGGCAGTCTCCTCACACTGCACCAGGGCAATCACCAGGTCGTCAAGGGCCACGCCTAGCAACTTCAGACCCTCCCAGAACTAGTGAAAAAATATTGCAGATCATTTTAAGACACATGTTTTTGTTCGATGTAAAACATGAAAATTTTGCACAGGAGAAATTAAGATTACTGAAACATAACAGATGAATATCTCCTGACTGTGTAAAAAATTCAAATTACATGTATTTATAAACCAATTTCTAACCTCCCTCTGCAAGAAAGCCTCCCAGGCTTGCTCAAACTTCTTGACGGTGTCCTCTCCATCTTTGACACACAGGGTGATGTTGAGTCCTTCCTTCCCCAGCCCTATAGCCATGCCCTGATACAGCTGTACCCAGTTCTCATCCTGTGGTCCACCATAAACATCAACACCTACAGGGAAACATCAAACAGTCTGCTTTTCACATTTTAATGTTAAAAGACCAAATACATGTACAGCATATTCATTACATTTCCCTTAATAGACAAAAATGGCCTGTTCCATACTGACCTTAGTGGACTCTTTGATTTGATATACATGTAACTTCAATGCCTATCTCATTCACACGTCTTATAACTTCCATATCACAAAGACTGATTGATTAATTGACTTGATACCTGTGGTGATGACATCAGAGAACTTCCTGTTGACCAGGTAGCGCAGGTTGTATTTACCATCGGGAAGGTACATCGCCATGGTTACAGAGCCCTTGGGCACTGGAGGCTGCTTCGGATTCTGGCCACCCTGAACATATCTTTGTACAATATAGAGGGGAACAAATTGTAGCCAGATGATATGCATTTCACATTATATCGGTAATAACTAAGTATGCCAGATCATCTGTCTTTTACTGGTAATAAATTCACTGAAAGTCCATTTACATCATGTGTATCCTACATGAACGTCAATACAAGTGACATTTAACCTTGAGTATGTCTCATCTTAAGGTAGTTTCTGAAGTCTTCTGGGGTTTGTCTAATTTGAAGTCTTAGGTAGTCCCCAAACCTTGAGTTTGTCCCTTGAGTTTGTCTCACCTGAAGTCCAGATAGTTCCTGTTCTCGCTGTCACCCTGTCTGTAGACACCGATCCAGTCTGCCCCGGCAGCCTCGTCTGCAGGAACATGCCAGGACACCGTCAGGTTGGAGCCTGAGGCCATTCGCTCCACGGAGAGGGACAGGTTCTTCTGCTGAGCAACAATCCCAACCTGCAGAAGTGGTAATGTGGTCTTGTGGTTAGGGTTGTTGACTCAGAGGTCCTGGCTTCGAAAATTTTATCATTTCTTATTGCTGGGTTTATTGAGTGATTATCTTGCCCAACTAGGTGTGATAATGTTGAGTTGAATAAAATTGCCATTGCGTTGTTGTTTTACTAATAGAGATTCAACATGACCAAACAAAGTAACAATTGGTTCTGCTTACGTTCCACTCTGTAGTGATGACATATGCCTTCCACCAGCCTCCAGTCTTGTCCTGCGTGATGGTTGGCAGAGATGCGATCTCCCCCTCATCCGGCCGGCCAATCAGGTTGGGTCCATTCCAAATGTCATCTCGGAGGAGCTGCCAAACGTGCCAGAGGCTGAAAAATAATCATCAACAAACCAGGCCTCTTAGTACTTCTGCAATCATGTACACAATCATGTCAATTCTTCACATTCCTTACAATCTAACTTTGACATTTTCAAATACAATACCTGCCAGTCTTACCAATAAAGAAGACCTTGTTATTATGAAATTGAAGAGCTAATAAACATAAGTTACACTTATGTTGTGAGGAATGTGAAAACTAACTTGGGCTAATGATCTAACTTTGACCTTTACAAACACACAGCTGGTTATAAGTACCTGCCATTCTTGCCGACAAAGAAGACCTCATTTCCCAGGTGGACGTTGTGTCCGGGGGCGAGCACATTGACCTGTCCTCGTGGCTGTGGCCTGTCCATGGCGTGGCCGTACACTGCCGGTATGTTGTTGGACAAACTACCTACAATGGATTGTAACACAGATCAGACAGTAATGCATCTTTTCTACCATTGTCACTATGCAAACATATATGGAAGCAATTTAAGTATGTGATAAAAATAAAACAAGCTACATGTACCACATAAATTTATCACCACTGGAAATTATCTATGGTGTTTTAAAAAATGACAAAGGAAGAAAAAACCTACCTGCTATGTTTCCCCACAGACCCCAGGTGCAGTACCCCCATGGGTTCACCACCTGTGTAAAGATGAAAAAGGCTGTTTACACAGGTTTCACAGCTTGATCTTTCCTTGGTGCTGAATGGCCTTCTGCCACTACTGTGGGCAGATGGTATTAGCCTGACTCAATCATGGTTCTAGCAGACCTTCCACTGGTATTGGGGATGGGGCTTAATCAGCTCCTGACAACAAACAATTGTGTAACACATGCTTACAATGAAATGGTGCTCAAAGAAAAACTGGAAGCAGGAGAGACAATTCAATGTATCCCAGCCAAAGTACTCTGCACAGGCTTTGATAGAGTGTGAACATACTGTGGCATGGAGATTTTAAAGTTGTAACTTTCCTTGGTGCTGAATGGCCTTCCGATGATCTACATGCTGGAATCCTAGAGATATCTTTTGTCAAATTCTGTGGTTACACCATTTCTCCCTCACTTCCTTTGACTCTACTGTATTCACACAAGCTAACAAGCTGACAAACACATCAACCCAAAATGTCCATGCACGAAAGTGATAAGGCAAGTACATGTACATCAGAATTATAAGTTGAACATGAAGGGGCTTCCCTATTGTGTTCTGATGAAGTAAATAAATAAATCTTCACCTTGTCACATGTGGTCTGCCAGATGTGCTTGATCTTCCCATCAGCCCCCAGGGCAAACACCTCCGTCATGCCATGGAAGATGGTCTCACTCATGGCATGTGCAGCCGGGCGGGATGTGTTCACCATGTCAGGCTGGCTGAAGCCTGGGTAAGAGACAACACTGATGTGAGACCACAAATTGGCTGGAAAACACCTAAACTGCCTAGGAAACCTGTTTGTACTTGTTGCTACAGCACATTGTGCTCAACACTAGACTAAGCTTTCAATTTTTTTCTTTTGGCACAAATCATATGGGTAACTTTGTATCTTGATATCAATCATGATAATCAATCGAGAATCAAAAGACGAAACTCCACCTAAGACAGTCCAGTCTTGCCACTTGTCATTGTGCACCTGGTCTTTACGGTTCACTTTTCCGTCGCTCAGAACTGCGTAGGCCTCCATGTAACCTGAGAACGGGTTGTACACAACCGTCGCATCTGTGGCCAAGTTTCCGCCCAAGTCCTGCCAGGGAGTGAAGCTGAAGACAAAAGTAGCAAATTAGAGGTATTGTTAATTTCCTGTTTTACTCATTATTGTAAATTTCTCCCTGATTTTGTGCATATTCCACCATCACTTCCTCCTAGCCCAGACCATTTTCACCTCCAATTTGACCTTTCTTTCCATTTGAGGTTACAACACTCCCGCTCATTTCCTGAGACTAGACTGCATTCAAATACAAAATGTATAATGGACAAATAAACTTATTCTTTGTGTTTAATTTAATCAAGGAGGTTAAATACTTGTATTTAACCTCCTTGATTTAATCTATGCACATCCATCAATTTATGACTCACACCTTACCTTCTTGCGACACCTGTACACCAGTACAGGTGAGATGCCACCTGCATGGACCTCACAAACACAGCCACCTTGCCCTTCCACATCAGTGCACTCACAGAATCCCTCCCCACCAACCATGCAGCCCTGTCTACAGGCAGGCTCCCGGGGAGGCTGTACCAGGTGACGAAGTACACGGCATGTTTGGGCATCTGTTCCAGGTAGTACACCTGTCCATCTGAGCACTGCACAAACACCTGGATGGTCTTGTTGACGGTGTAGGTGGCAGATGGGTTAGAGACCACCTAGGAAATAGTTAGAAGGCATATTATGGAACCTATGGTAGGTCATTATTACATTTATGGATATAAGTTATAACAGTTTCATTAGCGTAAATGAGGGAGGGTCTGTGTGATGAGATAAACAGAAAGTGTTTGGGGCATTTGGGACACCTATTGTATGACAATGGAGAAATACCTGATTGAATTACATCATAGCATGGATGTTTACTCATAATCATATGCTTGTCTGATGTAAATTTCTTGGAACTACACAGTACAAATTTCTGGCGACACCATATGACATCCTACCACCCAGGCCACAGCCCTGTCAATCAACTGAACCCGGATCTCCACCCATTCACTTCCAATTCTCCCTACTCAGGACATGCAGGATGAACATACAAACTCTACTCAACCCAGCTAGGTTAACCTGGCCGCCCCAAACAACTTCCGTGCCGGAAGTATTAGACTGTTAACAACAACCACCACCTTGACGCTGGAGCTAGGCGAGCCCAAGTCGACCCACTCCGAGAACATTTCTTCTCTTGTGACGTTGTCCAGGATCCCCACGCTGAGCTGGAGGGTGCCGTTCTCTGTGGCGCGGAAGGCGGCCGTGAAGTTCACAGCTTCCGAGCTTGCCCAGGCCCCACGGTTCGCCGATGGCGGCACGGCAGGTATTAGCGAGGTGATGACCGCCATCCGCCGCAGGTCGGCGGCGGGATCCTCGGCGTACGCCCCCGAGAGCGTCACCAGGAGGACCGAGGTGAGCAGGGGTGCAAGCTGATACGCCATTGTTCTTGTAAACATCAGGACAAGAGCAATATACGTCTCTGTCGTCACATAACTATCACATGATTTCACTACCTCATCTTGCACTTTCACCTTCTGGTATCCTTTCTATTTCGACCGCTGCATAACGCAAAAATGTAATTCTTGTCCGTATAACTGTACAGAACAATCACATGGTAACTTTATTATCATAGTCAGTCTGCATACAATTTCTATTCATTATTATGTGCTTTTACAGAGATCACGGTGATGTGATAGAAATTAAATGTTACAAGCAAGCATTTTGCTGCGCTCTAAAGTTATAAATCACGTACGTAGCTGGGTCTGACAGCCTGGGTGCCACAAGACTGTTGCCAGCGAAAGACTCGCTTCTCGGCTCCGAAAATTTTACCATAGACACCCCATAAAATGACACCAGATAAATTATTGCTCAGAGTCTATCTGAGGGAGTGTCTATTGTAAAATACACAATTAAACTAATCTCCAAGCAGATCCTAGGGTGGCAAAAAGACAGTATCAAATTGGCCAGGTAGTAATAAAAAATTAGTAGTAGTATCCATTGGCCAGACAGGGTCCATGCGCGACCCAAGGTGGGGGGCAGCGACAAAAAGAAAAAAAAAAGAAACAATTTATTAACAAAAAACAAAACAAAACAAAACAAAACAAAACAAACGGGACATATATAGAAAAGGTAACGATCTTCCCCCATCAACGTAACCTCTGACTGCTTGGAGAGTTCAATTTTTACCTGTAAAGGCTATGATATCCTTCCTGTAGACATGATACTAATTGATTAATTTATTCGCAAAACTTGTGTCCGACACAGAATGTAAGGAGGTAAAATATGTGTAGTCTATAATCTCACTTTAATCCTCCTTGGGTCTATCTGGTGTTTCTACCTAACGTTACTGAGGGGTTTGACTTATTTTTTGGAGGCAGA
Source organism: Branchiostoma belcheri (assembly GCF_001625305.1). Classification (NCBI taxonomy): domain Eukaryota; kingdom Metazoa; phylum Chordata; class Leptocardii; order Amphioxiformes; family Branchiostomatidae; genus Branchiostoma; species Branchiostoma belcheri. Next base: position 763,137 of record NW_017804065.1, read on the forward strand.
GCAGGCAGACCAAGGAACAGTTGGCGAAAACTTGCTCACTTTACTGCACATGCTTGGCGGACGTGGTCTACGTGCCGTCTTTGCCAGGTAAGTTATACATTTATTCGTGCCAACTTATATAGTGCAGTGCAATGCCTACTGCGTACGTACTGCATCACGTGCACGGCTTGTGTTGTTTGTTTACATCACGTGACGTGTGCCAGGTGATGACGTCTCCAGATGTGTTTTACATAATTACCATCAGCTTACTTTGATCACATGACCTTCCGGCGCGCTGATTGGTCGTTCGCCGTGTCAATATTCCCGGGGTCAGATGTTGATTAGCAGGGAATGACGTAGCAGGGAAACAAGCCCTGCCTGCCAGCAATTCAAGGGGGGACTGTTTTTCGACAGATTTTCTTCAATTTTCGGTCCGTTTTGTGTCAAGACGCCAAATTAGCGATGGCGGAGACATCCAGAGAGGTTTCAGAAGACAACAGCGGTTTAAACGGTGAGTATTAAGTTCGTGAACCGCTAGTAAACAGAGTGGGGATGTGCACCAGTTCTGTAGACGCAAGTCTGGACGGGTTCTCAGCAAGCAGCTCTAAAATCTTGTTCAGGCCAGGGTTTGGACAGAAATGGACGCTTGATAATTGTAGCCCTGGGGGCTCTTTTAAATATCAGAGGTCGTCGTTGTTATCTTCGATGTGGCTTTGGGATAAATATGTATTAAATGTTGTCATTTTGACGGCCTGTCGTACACCGGAAATACCCGAAAAGGGCCTCTTTCAAAATGTAAACAAACTGGGAAGTGAGCCAGCTTTGAGACTTAAATGGTCTATTTATTAGTGCCATAAGTGAAGATGACGCAACCCTTGTTTTCATTACACCTATGTGAAAATAACTAGTTTGTAAAAGCTTGAGGCAGCAATAGCAGAGATCCTGAAAGTACATTTTCACACTGAAGTTGTTTTCACTGATCTGACATCCTGTTCTAGAGCAGAATAAATTTTCAATACAATTGTTTTTGTCATGTGTCATACCCAAAACATTAGTCATGCAAGCAGGCTCATGATTTCTGCTCTATTTGTAAAAGAAATATGATACAGAATGTTACATTGTTATTTTGCGGATTTAAAAACAGACATTCCCCACAAACTTACCTGACTTCCTACCTTCTTCCCTTGAATGCCAATCATGCTGGTTTGCACTTTGATTTACATGGATATCAAAATAGAGATAGACATTTACTGTAATTATCCCTCGCACATAACAATATGACTATTTATGAGGTGGTCTACTTTTTACCCATACCTCGGGAAAGTTTGACTTATGTTAAGTTGTGGTGTGTAAATATATGTACCCTCCCTGAGGAAAGCATCTCTAGATCTTTCCATGGCTCACAGCTTGAAGCCACGCCCTTCAGTCAGAGTCAACCTGCTCAGCAGAGAGCCTGGACAGGACACAGCAGCCCTCAGGGGGAAAAAAGTCTCCTTAGCAGGCTCTACCTACAATTATGGCACACAAGAATTGAAAACAGTTTTTAGGTCCAAAAAAGTGGTTAATGATGTTAAAAAGGAAGGGTGACAAAGCACCAGCTATGGAGCTAGTTACTGTTAGAGCTTAAGTTAGAATGACAGAAATGTTCAAAACAATTTAAGGAATAGTCATGACTCATGACTTTGTAAGGGAGAAAAACAAAGAGCAATATATCCTTCCATGTTAGATGTCACATCTGTTTGAAGTAATAAGTTATAAACAGGATTTGATTTACACTATCACTGCTTGCAGATGTGGAAGCATTTTCAACATTCTTGTGGCATGTGAAGGCTATTGATGTTGGTTAGAGTAGAGTTGAGTAGCATCTACGGCCAGGTAGGACGTCAGTCCAGTTGAGGCCGCTCCTGTTGACTTCCCCTCTAGTTGATTATCATTGCAGGTTTCTATGGATGATCCAGTATCTTGAAATTGTATCTAACCAGGTGATGCTCCATATTTAGTTGTGCCGTCAATCCTGACTGAAGCTGTAGATCGTCTGGAAAGACGACAAGGGCCCAAGAAGAATCCCGGCAGTAGACTAAATGTATTCAGGGTCATTCAGTGTCCTTGGCAGTTATGTAGGACATTGACCTAGATTTAGTATGATCCATACTTCCCAACTCATTGGTGCTCTGGTCTTAAAGAAACTAGGTCAGCTGTTTGATGAGTCCCTTGGTATATTCTCAGGGGCCCTGAAAAGGTAATGCATGTGCAATATGTCAAACAACCATCAATCATCAGATTAGAGATGTCACCCAGTCTACATTGTTGTTTGAAATCATGGTTTGTCTTTTGATGCAACCATGGAGTTTACCTCGGAGTCCATGATGCAACTGACAATAGATTTTATTTCTCCTACAGATTGTCTTCCACCTAAAATGTCTCCACCACACTGAATGTAACATGTTTTGTGTCTGTATGTACTGGGCCCTCCTAGAATCAGCTTTTGTAAGTTGAAGGGGCTACCCAGTTGTCTTGTGATCTGATGAAATAAATAAATGGAAACATTTGAATTTTGCAGTTGGCATTATGGAGGGTAGCAGAAGGATGTCAGGGGCCGATAATGAAGGTAAAATAAGATTCTAAAGAGAGAAGAAGTTTTGTTTCTTCACAGATTATAGTTTTCAGTGTTATGCAGTAACCTTGGTTTGGGGCAGGTGGGTGGTCATTTCAAGTTCATTGTCATTTCCTGACACATTAATGGACATACAGTGCATTTGCAAGTGATATTTTTGTCACAAATTTTGTAGCACATTAAAGTATCCTTATGGATTTTAGTTTGCCGTGTCAATTAACCTGGGTCATTTTAGGTCCATTTATCATGTTTTGAGTGTTTCCAGTGTTTGACAGTGCTGTACTATTAAATTAAATATCTATCTGTCTGTAGTCTAACGGACTTTAACCATTTTATTATTTTTTATCAGTTATGTAAATAGTGAGAGATTCGTTCATTTTCAAGAGAATTGAGTACATTCTTTTTTCTACAGGTAAAGTTTGGTCATATCTGAACATGTAATCCTGTAGTCTAAACTTAAATGTATGCAACAGTGTGTAACACCATCCTTTTCACTAGAGACTGATTACTGTGTGACCACAGTGCGACCAAAAAGACAAAACAAAAAAGTTTTCTTTGTCTGTTGTCTTCTAAATTAAATAGTACAGTGGAAGCCGCTTATTTGAAAAGCCAATTTGAAAAGCGCATTTTTTTCAATTACCCGGCCTTTCCGATTAAGAGACTCTGAGGCTCAAACTCTCGGACATCTGTACCTCTATATTGTGCATTGTGTACAAATTATAGAATCAAATGGATGCTTAGCAATTGCTGTCTAGTGGAAAAGGGATTGCCTAAGGCAAGCTTGTTGAAGGCAGAACTGTGTGAACTTGAAGATATCTGTATTTCTGTAGACTCATGGGTGGAGCTCCACTACGCTAACAGCGGAGATCAACAACAACAGCAGCAGCAGCAGGGGACTAACGGAAACCTGACGTCTCCACACAACGGCAACATGGAGAAGCTGCTGATAGAAGCACAGCATGAGTCGCCCAGAAACAGCTCCAGGGGCAGCAGGTTTGTTTGTTTGTTTTGCATAACAGGTAAACTGCCAGGTGAGGCTTTTCTTACCAAATCTTACCAAACCACAGAAAGACAATATAGATCTTAGAAGCCTTATCAGGTTCACCTGACAAAGTCTGACATTGTGTTAGCATTGGAAGTTTGGCACTTATGTTTTGTGACACACTTCCATAGCTCTAGTGTTCAACCTTTTAATGTAACATACAATATTGATAAGGTGTAGTGGACTTATGATTGATCAAAGAATATGTTGGGTGTATCCTTAACTATGTGAAATCTGAATTATCTTTATTCTGCCACTCTACAGCAGCCCCAGAAGTCCCAACAGCCCACCCCTGCCAGTGAATGGTAGTGACCATGAAATGGGAAGTCTGAACGGCTCCAATGGACACAGTGAGAAGTCCCAGGTATATAAATCATCTTCATCTTTACAGTATCAGAATGATACTGTAAATCATGAAACTTTCATGGTGGTTTTAGTTTCACAGTTTTTGCAATGACCTCTCCATTGCAAATTCGTAACACACACCAAATATGCCTTCCTTGTATGACTACTGTGCAACAGAATTGTTTCAACCCTGAATTTAAAACACCATGACCCAATTGTTGATGTTGACTGTTAGAAAATCTAAGACTTGAATTATTGATATCCTTCCATCTGCAGTCTGAGACAGGCAGCAGTAACAGTGCCAGTCTGCCCCCCCTGCCGGAGCGGAACACTGCCGAGTGGATATGGGACTGGTCATCACGGCCCGAGCAAAACCCACCCAAGTAAGGACTTCTTAGTCAGGGGTTCTTTCTTTATCTTTTGTCATGTTTAAGACTTCAAGTATGCAAGCATTGTTTGTAGCTGTCTAGTGATAATGCCCCTAATATACTTTGCGACAGGGAGGTCTACTCCACTGTAGTTTAAAAAAAGAGAATTTTTGGACTCCTTAATGCTTGGGTGATAACTCTTGTACATTGTACTTGAAGGCATTCCTATTCTGAATTGGTGTTAGATACTTGGTCGTTGTTGAATACCAATTGATTTTTGAACTTCACTAGCAGTAAACAGATTATAAGAAGAGTTGTAATACTCCTTTGCTCAAAACATGGAAGCATGGTAGACATGGTAGAAAAGGATAAATCAACATGTTCTGTTCAGATGCTGTCAGCCTGACTTTATCACGCTTCTAGCAGCCCCTCTACTGTTCAGGTCCAATCAGCCCCTGACAGTGAGATATTATGTAACACAGACTTATGTAGCCTTGCCATCTCTCTAAATTGATTGTAGCACCAAGGTCACAGTCAAGGCAAGAGGTTTATGGACAAAGAATTATTGAGCAAGCACAGGGTCAATATGGCACCCAGCGGCAACATGTACTTTGAACCTGTTTTTCTTGAGGGTTTAATGGAAGAATTTTGATCCGGTTTGTTACTCATTTTCGGGTTAATTTTAATAGTAAACCAACATGACTTTGAATGTAAGGAGTAACCAAAGCATTTAGCTGAAATGTGTAGAAACATTATTCCAAAAATGTATTAGCCCCACTGAAAAGTAGAGATGGTATAGTTGTAGGAAAGTATGCAACATACCCAGTATAAGTATAACACACTCCTGTATATCTAAGCTGTGCATACCTGGGTGGTGCTGCGCTAGAGATCTCTCAAACTCTCTAATGTGGCAGAAAAATATGTAACTTGGACAGGCGGAGAAATGTTACTGGAGGATACAACCTAAAATTTTCTCAGTGAACAGTGTTCTCCAGCAGATTATTTATTAGCCACTTCAGCTATAAGACATTCCAGCAATGTTGCACTTCTCTGAGGACTTCATCATGTGTCACATTGTAAATTTGTGTTGGTCCCCTCTACAGGCCTTATATCTCAACATCCAGTCACCTAACAATCCATGTAGTACTGTAAATCTTCACAGTGGTTTTATTTTCATCTTTTTTTTTACAGTAAACTTTCAGTTACTGTAAACTTACTACAAACCCATTCCATTCTACTAAGAAATGTTTGCTTTATATTACTACCATACTACAGAATTTCTTCAATCATGATCTCAAAATTTGTAAATACAAAATTAAGCCCCTGAAAAAATAAATGAATTTACAGTATCCTACAGGTCAGATGGTTGACTGCCTTCGTAGGTGTCAAATGTAAGAAATGTCCCATAAAAGGACACAGTGTTCGTTCAGTCTGAGGAGGCTGAAGGTGCGTCATTATGAGTTTCAGTCTAGCTTAGTGTCTGGTAGTGCTGTTCATAGTGATATTCTGTAGTGAGTGGCTGTAGGTAGAGTTAATATCAGGGCCATCAGGATGCATTGCCACTGCTCACAGGACTGCCATCATGCTGGTAACTTAGTCTATCTAAGGTACAGTATGTGAAACAAGGAGAAGCCTAATGAATATTCCTTATAAAGGCCTGTGTCTGAGGCCCATTTTCTGAGTAAGTGAATTGGGACAAAAATTGTGATTCATTGATAACTCATTTCTAATCATGGTGTTCATCACTTTTTTGTAGTTTCATGGTTTTGTTTGAAGGTACTGCAGATTTCTTTCAAAGATGTGGTTTCTTTGTTTGTAACTACAGTTTGTGCACTTTCCTATCGGTTCCTGCAGGGACTGGGAGAAGAAGCTGAAGCACCCCAAGCACCGGCTGAGCATGAGGCACACCAAGGCTATGAAGAGGTGGGTGGATATATTCTCATCTATAGTCATTCCTATCAGGGATCTCTTCAGAAATTCTTCAGACCTGTACTCCTCTGTATGGTTACCTGTACTTGATGTTTTGATGTTACGTTTAGGTACGGAGCTCGAGTACACAGCATATAGGACTGATATCACCCTACTAAACGGGAAAGGGGACCTGTGTGGGACCCAGACCAGACACAACAGTACAGTAGCCCCTATTGTCTAACATGAGCTACTTGAATTTATCAATCCTCATCCTCTACAGTGATGCTGCTGACTTCCTGACTCTGTACTTCAAGGCTCTGGTCATCAGCCATCTAGCTGTGCTGGGCATTGGGATTGGCATTGGGTAAGTTTGGTTTGTAAGGTTCAATGTTCCCTAACATCAGAAGGGTGGGTATTTTTACAAACATCTATATTCATTGAAAAATACTTTTAGTGTCATTGGTGGCATAAGCACGTAACAATTGCTTTCTTGAAATAGTTTCCATGTTGTTGTCTTCTCTCCAGGATCTACCTCGGCCATCGGCACATTGGCTCCAGCACCTTTTGAGGATACCATGCAAAACAAAACAAAAATGCAAGTCCGCCCGATAGCTTGCAGAGAACATGTACAGCTTTAACTGTAATGTGACATTCATGTTTTATGACTTTGACATTGATAAAGCCACATCAATGTGTACAATTTAGGCCAACTTCTGTCAAAGGGTTGAGATACTGTTCTTGTATCTGCACAGCCTACAAGAAATAAGAAGCTTAATATGAGAAGTCCTTAAGCAATTGATTCAGTACTACAAGAAAACTGGGAGAGAGGAAGTCTGCATTCAATTACAGCTTTTACGGTGAAGCCTCATTCCGAAAAGGACAATATACATGACTTCTCCAGAGATAGTTGTATTTTTGTTTTGTCACTGTTTTAGTTTGCTCTGTCAATGATTATAATTGTCATTTTAAAAGGCCTAAGTATCATTTTAGGTTACAACATTGTCATTAACAAGGGATATAGAATTCCGTCTTATTTTGATTTGGTTAATGGCTTTTGCCTGTATTTACAGAGATGTACTATTAATGTATACATTACGTTTGAGCCGTGTATAACATAGATATGGTATGTTAGCAAACTTGTTTCACATCTCTCTTCAGATAAATGTCTCCCAGTCCCTTATTTTCCAAACCCCTGCAAGCGTATTGTCCACTGGTGGCCCTTGTAGCTTGCTATGTGCTGTAGAGTTTGTGATACAGCTTGACCTTGATGTGTTGCTACCTATTCTCTACTTGTAAACCTTCAAAATGATAGTGCTTGGGTGACCTTCTTTGCCCCCAGAAGAGTCCACTGTGCACAATTTAGGATGGGGGACACTTCATGGAGGCACATTGTAATGGCACTGACTGCTGTCTTCTCTAAGCTTGTTAACCATTCCCAGAAAGCAAAGAACTTGGTAATGTGCCTATTTATAGATATGTAAATTGGCAGTTTGATAGGGTAACTTGCACCATGGATCGCCTTGTAGATTTGCTGCATAATGGGAATTTCCTTGTGGTCATGTCATTTTATGCTATGTCTCAGCTATTGCTTTGTGATAATGGTATCCTGATGTATCGATGCATCAATAGATAATTGTACATGTAAGTAAACTGACAGGAAATAGTGGTAGACTGAACTGACAGTTGCCAGTGTCAACATTACTGTTCTAACAAAGCATCAAATTGTAATGCAAACCTTCATTTGGATAATGGCTTGACCTGCAAAGACATATGTGTAATTTTGATAACCCCAGAGAGAAATCAGTTCACATGGTTACAGTTTTGAGACAAAAGTTGAGGATTTGTACTTGACTGTTGCGGGAGGGAAAGGTGGTGAAAAGTTGGGTGTAAATAAAGATGGAAGGCTAACAGCGGTTAGTATTTTACTACTTCGATGAAAATGTGAAGTTTGCATGGTTATTATATGATGCATGTTTTCTACAGGTTGGGTCATCTAAAGGAGACATCGTTCAGATGTTATGGTTCTCAGTTTGAATTTAAAAATGCAATATGTACACTACTATGTTCCAACCTCCCTCCATGTATGTACCAATGCCCCTACTTTCTGACGTCCCTTCGTACTACAGATGTACTGACAGTGAGTTGGGTTATTGGAACATAATGTGTAGGGACATAGGGGTGTGACGGTTATGGACAGTTTATTGCTGGAGCTCATTTTTGATAAAGGAATTTGGAAGGCCAAATACAGGAGTCTGAGCTGAGAAGACAAGCTTATGTTCCCAGACATTTCTTCTACCAAACATTGAACCCAACCCAGTGTGTAATTGAATGTACCATTGGCATTTCTCACCAAGCAAAGGTCGCATTTTTATGTACAGAATGACTCCTAGGTGATGGTAGTTGTTAGGGACAGTAGATTGGTACATGGGAAGACAGAGAGGAAGGATAAAGTGGTATTTGTACATAATCCAGTTAATGATAGGTTGAAATTAAAGTATTGAGTTGGTTGTATGTTAGTCTGGATGCCATCCTTGTAAGTTTAACAGAGTTTCCATACTCGATTTCTTAGAAACAAGGTAGTGAGTATGACAGCCATGGTAAACTAACTAAGAATGGCAGCAGGCTAGTTACAAATGGAGAGAAAAGAAGACAAGGCACAAAGTAAATGCAGTGCTGGGGAAATAAGTCACACAGACATTTGTGTTCAGGCTCCTGCTTTGCAAAATACATGTAATTTGATGTTTGAAAAATAATAAACAACCCATGATGCAAAGCAATGGAACTTGTCCTCTGACATGTAATTGTGAGCTAGCCTGGATATCAGACCTTTTAGCTACAGTACACTCTCTCAGTTGCTTCCCTGCTGAAGCTGAAAAGGCCGGCATCCAGGCTACTGAGTCATGAAAACTTGAATTTCCACTCCTGTCTGGAGTCTGTGTGCATCAGGTCCTCATAGCGTGGTCTAGCTGCACCCTTGTATTTTTTGTTGTTGTAATTTGTCATTATTGACCGTGTGGTGAGAATAAAATGTGACATGATGTCATGAAACTTGCATGATGTGTTGCTGTTTTGTATGTTAGTGTGATGATGAGAGCATGCATGTGGACTGTATTTGTTGGTTTGTATATGCTGCATGTATATCAGCTTTCCCTACTTAGAAGAAATTTGCATCTTTGCATTGAGTTCCTGCTAACCTTCAGCCTGTTAACGTAGCCATCTGGCACCAAATTTGTACTAGTTATGGGGTTCAGTAGCAGCAAGGTTAATGCGCCTACATTGAAAAAAAGCAATAATTTCACCAATGGAATGACTGAATGTCTGAATCTAAACAAGTTTTTCTTACCATGATTGTTGTTAAAAAGCATGGAAAAAGAAAAATACTTCATCTAGACATAATTTATAAGAAAACTACATATTTCTGCCGTCATAAAATATCAAGGGAGATAATATTCCTGACTTTTTAAAAGTCCAAGGTCACAAGTGCGCGCAGTCCTGTACTTGGTGACTCTGTGTCTGGATCAAGAGAATGTACTTAGTACATGTATCAGTCTTTGTCATGACCAATGGAGGAGCAGCTTAACTGTTCATTGAGTTCACTAAGCTTAGCTGCCTCGAGTTCCCTTTCCCAGGGTCAGTAAACTTCCATGTGCTGCTGCTGACTGTGCTGCCCGTGTGTTAGATGTGACAGCCCCAGTTCTGCCAGGATCATGTCAGCCTGCGTGCCATACTCCTCCTGGGGGTTCTCGGGAAATGACGTGTGCATGGCGTTCACCCCTCCAAACAGCGCCGCCCCCTGCATGGAACATTCCATCAGCGTCACGGCAACCACCGCGTCCTGAACTCTGACCTCCTGGTGCATCATGATACGAGCGTGTGCCTGGGCCAGCCGCACTAAACTCTCCAGTAGACGGATGGTTGTACGGGCCGAGTTCATCTGATCGGCCTGACGCTGTCGCTGGTAGTACCTAAAGGGATAAAACAAACAGTATAAACTGAAGCTGAACTGTAATGTGTCCTATCTGCATAACGTGATCTTACAAAAGCAGTGGATTGCTCATTCCTTGATGAAGTCCAATTTTTGTGTTGGAAATCACAGTTCGCTTGACTTCTACCAACACAGATAACTTTCAAGCTAAAGACAGCAGAAACATTGTAAATTTTTATAGCAAAACTTTTGACATCAGTTTGAAATGAAAAAAAAAACATGTCTACAAATGCCCGGTTTGATCTGCTCTACATCAGTGACAATGTAAACCTTTAATTGTTCCTTCATGTTTGAAAAAAACCTGAAGATTTTGGTCAAGTGTCTTTGATTACTGAAATCTTTACTTTTTGAGCACGAGGATAGACTCTTCAGTCATCTGTGGCCGTAGAGTTTTAATGAGTCGGAAGTACAACTGCATTGTTTCCATGGTCCACAGCTCGCTGTTCTCTCCCCCCTCCTCTCCGTCCCGAATGGAATCTCCCAGCCCTTTCCCATCCAGGATATACGAGGACACCATGCGGTCCCAGCCTTCATTGCAGGTGTCCAGAAGAACAAGAACAAGATCAAACCTGCAACATAAAAAAAGAAATTATGCATTAGGCCAAAGCAACTAAATTTTATGAATGACACACATTCTTGTTCCATCATGTCACTTTTGTTTGATAACTGTTACACCATCTATACTTTCAGTACCATGGACTACAACATCTACTATTGGGCAGGGTCATGATTACTTTTATTTTATCAGAGCTGACAAAAATCGTCTGATCAAAAATGAAATCTATGATTAACAATATAAGAGGCAACAATTTTGTCCAGTCTAAAATTCAAAACAAAATTTTTTATCTCTTGCTGCATCTGACCTGCTTACCTGCTGAGCAGAGGACTTGCAATAGCGACATTAACACTGATGGATTCAGCTGGGTCGTATTTCCCCTTCGGGTTACAGGCAGCCAGGATTGTACTCCTTGTGTTCAGCTTACAGACAAGGCCTGCTTTGGCCACACTGATAGTCTGCTGCTCCATGGCCTCGTGGATCGATGCACGATCATGTTCTCTAATGCTGTTGAACTCATCAATTGCACATAAACCTGAAGGTGACAAAGTAGTCTTGTGGTTAGGGTTTTTGACTCTATAGAATCTAATGGTTGTGGGTGTGAATCCCTTTCAAGCCCCAGTCTTGTGCCCTTGGGAAAGGCACTTCCTATTCCCTCACTTGACTCAGGTGAAAATGAGTACGTGTGCATAATTTCAGTTTGGGACGTTCTCTCATTAAGCTCAGGTACATGACTGAGGAGAGCCACACCTCAAGCATGTTAATAGATACCCGGGGTAAGATTAGGGGTCCATACTGGTGTGAGTGGTTCAAACCTTACAGTGTGGTCTTACCCTCCTTAAGCTTGTACTTACTTACAAAACTGGTCTGTTATGCTTATAGGCGGTTTACTAGTTATGCAAAACAAACATATAGTAAACAAACAAACCTCCATCTGCCAGCACCAGTGCCCCTGCCTCCAGCTGCCATTCTCCTGAGTCCCTTACAGCTGCGACGGTGAGACCAGCGCTCGTAGACCCGATTCCCGTGGTGAGTACAGAACGTGGAGTGATCTTCGCGGCGTATTTTAGGAACTGGGACTTCCCGGTGCCAGGATCACCCACAAGAAGGAGGTGAGATTCGCCACGGACTTTTGTACCTGTAACACCATTTGGCGAAGGTATGAGGTCGTGAACTGTTGTTTATGAATATACTTTAATCATTGCAATAAATTGTGTATATTTATGTCATGATGTAAAGTAATGTATTCTCCACTTGGCATCCTATATATATGTTATTGTGTTACTCCAACGTTAGCTGTATCTACATCAACCAAACAATCTGTATCTGTATCAACATAGCCAGTATAACTGTCCTGCGGTGTAACACACCAAATAAATAAACTTTCCTACCAGAATCATCAACTTGTTGGACTCCTCCTGCCATTACCAGTCCTACAGCCAGCTTCACCACATACAAACCAAAAACCTGTTGTTCAAAGATAAAAAAAGGGAAAAACGGTGAAAAACACAAGAACAATCAACAATGTCAAGCCTACAAAAGTATGATCTTTCTTGCCATTTTTTCACATTTCTTGAGCCAACTTATTAGCATATGTAGTAAAAGTTAAGTTCACCTGAGGACAGAGGGAAGCCAGTATGATGTTCCTGCCCTGCAGTGGAGCATCATGGTATTTTTCCCAGAAGTCCGTGAACTGCTGCCGTACTTCCTCTGTGATGCTCAGGTGAGAACTGCGGTCATTATTCACCTGCGGTCAAACACAGAAATTCAGCATCATAGAATCTAATACCTTTGTATGTACATAGGAAGTTGTTTCTTTAAGGATGTGGACTAAAAGTAAATATTTGGGGACTTAAGAAACTACCAAATTGAATCATCCACTTGACACCTAAAAGTAAGGTTGACAACTACATAAGAACTATGTGAGGCAGTGTAACTTCACTTCCCACCTGGAGATGGTTGGCTTTCAGAACCATCTGTATTTCTGGGCGCTGGTCTGGGTAGAGGGACTTCCAGCGCTGAAGTACAATCGCTGTGATAGTGATGTCATCACCTATTGGACAAACATTGTAGTAGTTCTAGATTAACTGACAAATTTTGGGAGAACTCAAAGATACCGATGAAGTATGGCAAAAAAAAATCAAGATCATTCAATCGTTTCAAAATTTTGTACAGAAACATATTGGTACTGAGCAAATTTGTCAAAACAAAAATGTCAATAGGAAGTTGGCATGTGTTTGATAAGATAACAGGAAATCTAGGGCTGGGAAATACCCTGCACAGGAATGTTTCTCACCTGGCTTACAGCAGTCAACAAGATCATCCTCCAGAACCACAGCCATGGAGCGGGGAATGTTGCCAACAGCAAGTCTCTCCACCTGGGATGGGAGAGAGGAGAAGCCAAATGGGAAATCTTGCTTTTTGACAGATACCAAACATTTTTGACAGATACCAAAATTTCATAATACCTGTAACTAACTTCCCAACATTACCCTATCAGTTCCAATGAAGTAGAAAAATTCATACATGTAAGAGCTACATGGAAAATACATTTTTTCCATTCCACTAAGATGTCCAACTTGAAAATACATGTAGATGCATATTTGTATACCCTTAAGACTCGATGTGTTGAAAACATTGCAGTGTCTTACCTGCTCCTGCACCTTAAGTTCCTGGTAGTCCCTGCAGCTGGAGGGTGCTGCTGAGCTGTCTGTGAGGCACAGCAGACGGGTGGAGTCACAGCCGTCTGGGTTAGGACAGCTCTGGGGCTTGCTGCCTGCAAGAGAACAAACCCAGAACTCAGGCAGGATGTGTAACTAAACACATGTCCAGGTGCAGGTACAGGTACAAAAACAAGAGTTTAAGCACAGCTAACATTATGACATGTATACTATGTTTATCTCAACAAGCCTGAGTAGTGACATGTGTATGTATAAAGTGTTTGCCCTAGTTTTGTCAGGTGTTACCTGACTGTATAGTACTGTTCCAAATTTGGGTGCACAAAGGCGCATATGCACCATATTTGAAGCTGTAAGTTACCTGTATAGTATACATGTATAGTGCTTGCCATAGTATTGTTGTCATGTTACCTGTATAGTACTGTTGTAAGTCTGCTCTAACTGTGAACACGTGGTGACACTTGTTGCACTGATAGTCACGCTCATCCTCCAACACTCGCACTGGAGAGGTGCGAATAACTGTCCCTAGGAAAAAACATGGACAAAATTTCTGCTTTTTCCTTGAAATCGAGTGAAAATCAATGTGTGCAGAGACGCCATCTAGAAAATCTACTTGTTGTGGCCTTAATAAATACTGCAGTGCCAGTTACCTTGTACAGAGAGGAGACTGCCGATGTCTGTAGTCTGTGGTAGGGTAGTGCGGTACAGCTCTGGACACACTGGCAGTCCTGAGATACGGGCATGAAGGTGGGGCTTCAGCACCATATCATCTGGAAGGAACGGGGTTGTTAAATGGTTAGACCATTGGTCTTTATAGCAAAGAAAGTGCCATGGTGGTCTTATGATTAGGGTCAGGGTTGTTGAGACTTTTTCAGAACTACTTAATCTACTCCTCAGTTTGAATAATCACAACAGAACTCATCGAAGTGAAGCACTGGGTACTGTCTGTATGTCTGTGTGTTTCTGACCTACATGTATGTAAAAGGGTGAAGTCTGCTATCTCTTGCCTTTCTAAAAGATTTCAATTTCTCTACACCAATAAGAAAGTGTACCAGGATGTTTGTGGTCCTGATAAGCCTGACCTTTGCGTGCATGGTCGTGGTACACAGTCCTGGCAGCTCGGACCAGCGCAGCGTCAAACTGAGGCAGCACCTCCCGAGGATGGTGGAGTAGTGCATCACTGACCTATTCATACCACATCATCAAGCACAGGAACATTTCAAAACAAAACAAAATACAAACAAAAACAAAAATACACAAGCGTACAGGATATCATCCAGACACATGGTGGTAAAAATACATGATGTTTATACCTCTGACATCTCTGCTACATTTCATCTTATGTTAGTTTGTTTTCCTGAAGATGATTTTCATCATCATATATATTAAGAAGTACATGTACTTGTTACCTCCGGGTAGGGATGTATATCCCGAGCGCGGAGGTTTTGTGAGGGAAGACGAAAATTGCGTTCGCAGCCGTTTCTCGCGTTTGGGTGGACGGATATGTCTGGGACTTGGTATACGTTTTGCTGTTGGGCTGTAGATGGTGCACGTTGTTTTGGTTTTTTAGTATGTGTGTTTTAGTGCGTCAAAATGATGCGTTTTGAGAGCGTATGGACACCCCTTGTGTGTGAAAGTGGTTCTGTCTTCTGATTTTCGGCGTGTATTAAGTGTTGCAGGCGTCGTCCACATCTGGTGAGAGGGGTGTCAGGTATCGAGGAAAAATATTATCGCAGTTGTATCTCGCGTTGGGGTAGACGGGACCCATGGAAATCCAGCTCGGTACGCTGACTTCCGGGTACCACGGGTTATTTTTATCTGGCTCGAACATCAAAAAGGGCGCATAGAAATTGTCCCGAAAATTCTTTTAGAGTCTAATCACCCTTTTTTTTATAGGATGTTGCTTAGTAGTCGTAGAAAAAACGTAGAAAGCAGCGAAAATGTGCCTATTCGCTGATAAAGAAATTCTATCGCGCTGCCGGCTCGATATCGCTTATCCAATCTGTATCTGTATCTGTATCTATATAGCCGGTATAACCGCCCTTCGGCGTAACACACCAGCTTCGCAGGCACGCGGCGCGGCGGCAGCTGGCTATATTACACCGATCGACTTGTTACACCTAACCCTTGAACTTCTAGCTCTAGACATTGTTTAAAGCTATCTATTGACAGTGCCCCTACTGTACTTGGTGACAGTGAGTTCCACTCTGCGATAGTTCTAGGAAAGAATGAATTCTTGAACACCTCAATCCTTGGTTGATAACTCTGGTACTTGAATGCGTGGCTATTTCTTGTTCTCTTCTGAGCTGGTATTAGGTACTTAGTAGTTGGGACATCCACCAGTTTATTAGTCATTTTGTACATCATGCATAGTCTAGACATCTTTCTTCTGTCTTCAAGTGAGGTCCACTGTAGGTTTCTTTTCATTTCCGTGACACTAGCACCTCTTACATAGTTGTTCATACAGAATCTTGCAGCTTGATTCTGTACCCTTTCCAATTTGTCTTTGTCTTTCTTTGTATATGGATCCCATACTGTCGCAGCGTATTCTAGGTTCGGTCTTACAAGTGACGTGTATGCAAGTGATTTTACTCTCGTTGGACATGCCCACAGATTACGTTTAATCACTCCCAATGTCTGTTTCGCCTTAGTTGTGATATTATTAACATGTGCACCCCACTTCAGTCCGCTTGTCAGCGTGACGCCCAGATACGGATGGATTTTTGTGGTTGCTAAAGCCTGACCACAAAACTGGTAGCTAGTTGCATGTGGTGTTCGTTTGTTTGTTATGTGCATAATGTAGCATTTTTCGGGATTAAACTGCATGAGCCATTTGCTTTGCCATTCTTCCAGGGTGTTCAGGTCTTTTTGGAGAAGTTGTGAGTCGGTCTGTGTAGAAAGCTCTACATACAATAGACAGTCATCGGCAAATAACCTCACATTTGAGTCAAGCTGATCTGGTAGGTCATTTATATACAAGAGAAAGAGCAATGGCCCCAGGACGGTTCCTTGAGGGACCCCAGACGCTACTTTAACTGGAGCCGACGCCTTCCCTTCAACTACTACTGTTTGCTCCCTGTTGGTCAGGAAAGCCTTTAACCAATTCAGCGTAGGGCCTTGGATTCCATAATACTCCAGTTTTGAGATGAGCCTGCCATGGGGGACTTTATCAAAGGCTTTAGTGAAATCAAGTATTGCTAAATCTACCTGCCGTTTACTGTTTAGTGCGCCAGCTATATCATGGACTGTTAGTATAAGCTGTGTTTCTGTGGATCGTTTGGCTCTGAATCCATGCTGGTAATCCGTTAATATACTGTAACTTTCTAGGTGCTTCATGATTTGGCTATGGATGATATGTTCAAGTAGTTTGCAGGATATGCAGGTCAGTGAAACAGGTCTGTAGTTGCTGGGGACCGCTCTATCTCCTTTTTTAAAGATGGCGCATATATTTGCATCCCTCCAATCTTTAGGGAACGCAGGTCATGAAAAAGAGGGAAGAGAAGAGAGGAAAAGTCTAGAGGAACTGTGAGTGTCGAGCTCGTACCACATTCCTTAGTCTAGCCAGTCCTCCCAGAGGAGTCTTGCAACCTAGGCCTGTCCCAGAAACGTCAAGGTGCTAAGTAGGAGGACAGGATCTGACCAGGTCAAAGGTGCTAGAAGGGAAGCATCCATCAAGCACCATTTAGTGTCCACTTAGTACAGCTGAGCTTGACAGCTTGTAAACAATGGCGTAAGCCAGCTCACCAGGCCTGAAACCGCCAGGTTTCCTTGATCTAACAGCAAAGAACTTGGCTTCCACATGGCACAGATGGAAGCGTGAAAATGATGCGTTTTGAGAGCGTATGGACACCCCTTGTGTGTGAAAGTGGTTTTGTCTGTTGATTTTCGGCGTGTATTAAGTGTCGCAGGCGTCGTCCACATCTGGTAAGAGGGGGTGTCAGGTATCGAAGAAAGAAATACTATCGCAGTTGTATCTCGCGTTGGGGTAGACGGGACCCATGGAAATCCAGCTCGGTACGCTGACTTCCGGGTACCACGGGTTATTTTTATCTGGCTCGAACATCAAAAAGGGCGCATAGAAATTGTCCCGAAAATTCTTTGAGTCTAATCACCCTTTTTTGATAGGATGTTGCTTAGTAGTCGTAGAAAAAACGTAGAAAGCAGCGAAAATGTGCCTCTTCGCTGATAAAGAAATTCTGTCACTCTGCCGGCACGATATCGCTTATCCAATCGAAACGCAGGTCATGTGAGGTGAACCAATGAAAGTGTAGATCGCGCGCTGCTATTTACATATCAAAATGGTTTTGTACAGCGATGTGGAGAACACGTTTTTGCCAATTTTTTATCCCGGAATTTTCATAGTTTCGACTGATTTTTTTGGCACGCCGTGATTACGCCACAAATGACACACTAGAGGAGACAACAGATGAGTGATCATTTTACAATCGACAAGAACTTTTGATGAATGAAACAGGAATGAAACCTTGCTGATTGCGATTTGTTTTCGAAAATATTATTTTGTCTCGTGTTTGTAACGTTCGCTCAAAATGAGGTTCTAAGTTTTAACCGTAACATGAAAGATATGAACACGCTTCTGTGCATAGTTTTGATGTGGGTTTTTTTGACGCGATTTGAACTAGTGTGGGATAAGTGGGGAGGGATGGCAGCCGCGGGGGGAAGTGTAGCGGCTTGATAAATTTTCGAGAGCAAGTTCCGCGCAATGGAGTTGATTTCTCACGCGGCCGTTTGTGTAGGTGTTTGTTTACATTATCGCTGGTCGCTGAGGGTCGGGCAGCCAGATTCGCCACGGGATGCCCCCTGTCCTTTCTATTTTTGGGCTCCAGTCGGCTAGGGGGGATTAGTGATTTCACAGATCATTTAGCCAATTACAAACATTTCGAAACTTTTCGAAAAAATGGTATTCGCGTGAACACACACACACCCAGATACCATTCACTAATTTAAAGAACAGTCCCAACATGCACCCAACATTCTGCAACATACATTACAATACCCGGAGGTACAAAATCTACTATTTTCCTTGTATTTTAATTGTAACTTAAGTTATTAGTTTATTGTAACTTCCAATGTATGTATTTTTGTAAATGATTAAGTAAGGACTCCAGGAAGAATATGCATACCCCAGTATTTTGTATTACATGTACTTATGGTGATTTCCAGTAAACAAACACACTTACCGTCATGTCTGTCGTGTCAAACAAAGTCATTGCATTTACAACCACTGCATAGTGAGCGTTGTCATCCTCCTCTAATAGAACGTCTACAAGGTCATTCTGGTGCTGGTGAAGGACAAACTTCTCCAGTTTCAAGGTCAGGTTATCCTTGTCCTGTGTGTTTGGGGCTGGGATGTCAGGTTGGCTTAACATTTTCTGTATGGAATCAATGACAATGTTGTCACATGCATCTGTACAATAACTTTCAGTTTATAGTAAAATTTGCCAAAGAAGACCACTCAGGGGACTGATCAAATTTAGTCTATGCATCCTCCCATGGCAGGGGCAGCGGCTCCGAATTCCTTCTCCACCCCTACCCCTGCCGTATAACATGGCATCTTCTACTCTACGACCCGAGGAATATTAATATTCATGAGCTTGCCTTATTTGGCATGACCCCATTTCTGACTTGGGCGGCGAAGGGACGTCACCCTCCCCGCCGGCGACTCCGCCGCCGCCCGGTGACGAGCCCGTTAACGCGTTGGGGAGGCCGTGCGGGGCAAAGTCACCGAGTTAACACCTTCCCCGTGCTCGGCGGGATCCGCGCGCAGCCTCCAGCACACGCTAGCGCCCCGCCGACGCCCGCAGCGGCCTGCATCGCAAAAGTTATCTTCCCGAGACGACGCCATGTTTGTTTTTATTTGTCACTGAATAGCCGACATGATTGGTTCCGATAGCTAGCGCATCTCATAAATATTAATGTAAAGTGCGTTGAAGATTTTCTCTGTGATACGTGATTGGCTGAGAGCGTGTCCCTGGAATCGGGTCGTAGAGTAGAAGATGCCATGTTATACGGCAGGGGTAGGGGTGGAGAAGGAATTCGGAGCCGCTGCCCCTGCCATGGGAGGATGAGTCTATGTGGATACAGTAGATGATCATCATAGACAGGATTCTTAAGTTATGACCACCTGGCCATTTGGACCACTTTTTAATGG
>NW_017804065.1:782969-827762 GCF_001625305.1 Branchiostoma belcheri
AAAAGTGGTCCAAATGGCCAGGTGGTCATTTAACCATATACTATAGAGGTTGTCACTTGTACAGGTTTGACTGAATCTTAATGTTAATGTTATGAAGATAATCACCTGTGTGTTTAACCATGGAGTTAAAAGGATTTTGAACCCCCTTGGTTTAACAATTCACTTAATACAGATTCGAAGACAGTAACGGGGGTGCCCTAATTCCGACCTATGTTCCATGCAAACGCACAGACCTTTGGTAATAGTCTATCTGACCAAAAACCCGCGCAACATGAGACATAATATTGACAGATAAAGATTACAACGATTAAAGCTGTACAGCTGTGTATTTCACTTCAGTGTAGCGGCTTGCACCCAAGCGTAATGGTTCGCGAAACGCACGGCAGGTTTTCGGTCATTTTGCCGGTGGAACGTTCTATCGCAATAGGGGTGCCCTAATTCCGACCTAGTGTTTAACACAGGTCGATCTGAGAAGAGAGTTTAGAAATTATAATACACAAATTATGACTAAAACAATCTACAACTGTTTTTCTGTCCCAAACAAGTCCTCTTTTTACGATTACGCGACTTGCTCCAAAGTGGCTGTTTGAAAAGCAAAACCTG
The DNA here is from genome assembly GCF_001625305.1 of Branchiostoma belcheri. Taxonomy (NCBI): domain Eukaryota; kingdom Metazoa; phylum Chordata; class Leptocardii; order Amphioxiformes; family Branchiostomatidae; genus Branchiostoma; species Branchiostoma belcheri. The sequence continues at coordinate 783,573 of NW_017804065.1, forward strand.
CATTTTTGACACGCTCGTCAACCCCCGAACAAGCGTCGAATTCACACAGATTTTTCACTCGTCTGTTGTCGGAGTGTACGAACTACAACAAACTTTGTGAGATTACCGATATCAACACAAAAACTTTGTCCATTCTTGTGGTTATTTTTAGGCACGTGCTCCCATGCATAACGCCGCAACAAGGATTTTTCAAACTAGTTCGGTATTAGGGATGGGTCGGAATTAGGGCACCCCCCGTTAACGTTAGCTCATACTTTGCTTGGTAAATGTACAGTTTGTATAAGCCGTGGCGACTCTTGAATCGGGCATATTGACGGCTGTCTCGTACAATGCCATCCATATATAAGACAGCAGGCAATATGTGCACATATGCCCGATGCCGTTTCAATAGTCGCCACCACACTGATAGCTACACTAAGGTTTATCATACTGTACTTCGCTCCTCCCCCTCCCCAGAACTTCCCAACTCTAACGTTACACACACAGGAGCGAGTATTAAACACTCAAACACAGCCAAAGAGCGCCTAACTGAACGGTTCAATCAAGGACTAATCATCAATTACACTGTACCATATAAACATATTGATATTCAATTTTAGATGTAGGATCGTGGACCCGTGCCGTACTGAAATACCTTCTGTCCTGCTTTCTTGTTTCTGTTTCCCGCGCCAATGACGTCAACCTAAGACGGTACCATATTGATTTTTGGGGTCCAAATTTCATTAAAATGCTATATTTTGCCCATCAGGGCATAGCAATAGTATGTAACTTATAGAAATAAGATTAGAGACATCACAAATGTGTTTTTTGCTGTCAAAATCATCCTTCGTTTTAATAAATATCACCAACCCCTATTCCAAATGGTGCAGCTAATCAAAATCTCGCGTTATTTTGACGTCATAAGCGAGAAAACAGTTACGGACCAATATGGCGGCGGAATTTCGAATTTTGAAAGTGAGAAATCGTAAACATTGACGTTCTCGGTGAGTCATACATTTGTGAAAAATAGGTAGGTACATAATGTAAAGATAAGATTCCAGCCACCACCTCTGAAAGTATAGAAGCAGCCTTTTTTTGACAAACTTGCAGGAAAATCGTCCGAATACGTGTCTTGCGTTGCGTTGTTGTTGGGCGTTCGTAAGAGAGGGGGCGCAGGTAAACAAAGGGTTAACTTGTACTGTTTGTGACTTATGCTGTGCACGATCATTCCATATATCCTCATTCTATCTAAATACTGAGTGATGATGGATTCTTCTCACTAATGTACACTTGATTATATATCTATAAAATTTTGTTTTACCCCATTTTTTTTTGTTGCTCACATAGAATAGATGATGATGGAGTCTGATGAAAGTGGCAGATCTGGTGGGTCCAGAGGGTCATCACATGACGGGGGAGGTTCAGAAGATGAGGTAACTTGAAGAGAATTCAACTTAATATTGACTTGCACAAAACACACACACACACACACACACACACACACACACACACACACACACACAACAGTTACTCAAGCAACTGGATAGATTTTGAAAACTTGGGCACTTTGTTCAAGTTCGTGCATTTTTTTTTCTCTTGTGGTTTTGTCCCTCGCCGTGGCTATATACACTCTCGGTGTGTATATAAAAGACAAATAGATCTTATATACACACCGGGAGTGTATATAAAATACAAATAGATTTTATATACACTCCCGGAGTGTATATAAAAGACAAATAGATTTTATATACACTCCCGGAGTGTATATAAAAGACAAATAGATTTTATATACACTCCGGGAGTGTATATAAAAGACAAATAGATTTTATATACACTCCGGGAGTGTATATAGCCACGTTCTTTGTCCCTTGGTGACTCAATCAGAGTCATTCAATCCATGTGTTGAAAGTGTTTCTAAATAAGGGATTTGCATGAGTCTATTCTCTCAATATATCAGGAGAAGGCTGCTTATATGTGTGTCTTGATTTCCTCTGTCAGCCCTTCTCATTCCAGATAGAGACTCAGAGATAATATTTTGTGTTTCTATTTTTTTTTAATGTTCAGAGCTACATGCACGACTTCCAGCCCCTGGCAGCCCAGGCTGTGTCCACACGATCCCTTCCTGTGCACACGAAGGACATCACCCAGCCTCTCACAGTCCAGTCCCCCCCAGATCTCATCGAGTTCTCTGAGTTAGAAGACTACCCGTCCCTGGAGCAGCTGCCCCTGGAGCAGTCCCCCTCCCAGGGGGATGTGTCGAGTGAGGAGTCCCCACCCCACGTCAGGATCCTCAGGGCTGGAGGGGCACACAAGTCTCCATCAGGGGACAGCTTCGCCCTTCCTCAGGTAGGTTTTTTTAATAATCAGTTCTTGCAAAATTAAAAGAATTCAGTATACAGTGGTGCGGGCCTGTGATGCTTTAATTTCAACTTCAAGTGAAATGGCTTACATGTACAAATATATATCAATGGTACCACTGAATAGAAATACTGGTACATGTATAATACAACTTGTATTACAAGTGACAAGACCTGTTCAGACTATGTAATGGGAAGTTATTTGTTATAAATAAATATACAATTAACATATGACTATATGCTTTTATGATGATAAGAATACCAGTACTGATTTGAATTATATCAAGACTTTACTTGATAGTTCTACTGTATGTCTTTACTCAAAGGTTCACCGAAGAATTGATACACACATTCTTACCACAGCTGTACTACATGTACTAATATCTCTATAGGTTGGGTTTGAGGACAGCATGGAGATGCCAGGATTGAGCCCTACTGCTGGTGCCTACACAAGTTCACAGTTACCCCACGAGGAAACAAGATCATCAGAGGATACACTCGTCGGGGAAGGGATGAAAAGCTTGGAAGGAAGTGATCATCAAGACAAACTGGAGGGAGGGTCCCTGTCACAGCATACGACAAGCAGCATCTCTCTCCCTCCACACAGCAAGTCCAGTCACTCTTCTCTCTCACAGCACACAATGTCCAGTCATTCCACTCTGTCCCACCCTGGTATGGAGGAGAGAACTCTGCTGGCCGAGCAGCCGGACCTGTCCGAGTACCCCCTGCCTGAACATGACGAGGGCGCTGACGCAGCTGTAGATCAGGTCAGAGTCTGTTGTATTGTATAGCTGCCCTTTGGCATAACACACCAGTGTCAAAGGTAGCAGCTTGTTATGTTAGTCTTACACTGCACAACCCACACGGTCACCTAACCATTCCATAGCATAACTGCATGCATTAAGAGATTAAAGGTATCTAGTGAGAATACACCTACTGTTCTTGGTGTACTTGGTTCCTCCCTATGAGAATTCTAGAAAAATATTTTGCACACCTCAATGATCAATTTTGGGTTTATAACTCTGGTACTTTTTTAGTTGAAGGCATGACGACACATATTTCTTGTGTGAAAATTCAAACTCTACTACTGGATAAATTATGGAGATTACTTCTGGACATTTTGAGTGACATCTCCTACTCTTCTTCAGCATCATTTATGAACTAACAGAACTATTAGTCGTCAACACATGAGTAACTGGAAAAACTGGTTGAACCACATCTCCTTTACACATCACATCAATGACTATATTAGTCTTTGTCATGTTCAACCAGTTTTTCCACTTACACACTGAAGAAGAGTGGTGGATGTCACTTGAAACGTCCGGAAGTAATGTTTGTTATTCATCCAGTAGTAGACTTTTCGATTAGTATCTATGATATTCTAGGAGTATTATTTACCTGGTTGTCAAACCTTCACCAACATAGCATATTTCTTGTTGTTTTCTGAGCAGCTACTTGGTACGTTCACCAATTTACCGGTATTTACTATTAGTCATTTTGTGTGAATTTTTTCCATAGTCTGGACATTTTTCTACTACTGTCACAGGTCAGCAGGATACTGGACATGCTGGGACCCAGGCCAAGTGTGACAGGACAAGAAACCTTTCCCACGTCCTCCACATCAGAAGGAAGTGTCCGAAGAGGCAGTCTGGAGAGGGAGCCGGCAGGAGTGATGTCCAGGATATCCCTGCTGTCCACGGAGAGCAGCAGCAGGATTCATGGGATATCACAGATGAACCTGGACAGCATGGAGAGCCAGGACTCTCTCGCACAGAGGGTGAAGGACCTGTTAGGAGACTCCACTCAGGCTGGTTCCAGGCTATCAGGTATGGGCACCACTCAGGCTGGCTCCAGGCTATCAGGTATGGGCACCACTCAGGCTGGCTCCAGGCTATCAGGTATGGGCACCACTCAGGCTGGCTCCAGGCTATCAGGTATGGGCACCACTCAGGCTGACTCCAGGCTATCAGGTATGGGCACCACTCAGGCTGGTTCCAGGCTATCAGGTATGGGCACCACTCAGGCTGGCTCCAGGCTATCAGGTTTGAGTTAGTTTGTTTGGTTAATGAAATACTGAAATTGGGCTGCTGGTCTCTTCTCAAAGTCTGTGCTGTCATCATTACTGTTAGAAAGCTGTAAATACAGTAAATATAACCTAAGACACATACTCTAGTACTAATCCATTTACTTTGTAACAATTGTTGTGTTGCACAATCAAAAGTCAAGATAGTATAGTAAGTGGCAATTTTACACAGTCATGTTCAGTTCTTGATCTTGTTTCACATGTTCAGGTTTGGGTGCACGTCAGTCTGCTGCTGGCAGGAGTGATGATGGAGTCACAAGTACAGGTACCAGAGAGAAGTCAGAGCGAGACTTTGATGCTGATGTTGATGATGTGGTGTCTTCGAGTCAGAGTAACAATATGGTGAACATTCACGACTCTATTGCCGGCAGGAAGCCGCTGAGCCAATCCACCCCTTACATGGTTCTCCCCGTAGACCCGCTCACACAAATCAAACTGCCCACACCTCAAGTCAAGGAAGCAGAGGAAGAAGAACAACCCTCTAGGGTGAACAGTGGACAGGAGAGAACAATGGACATGTCTGCAGGGACTACAGTGCCAAAGCCTGATGACATGGCCTTCAAAAGGCAAGCATGGGGTGCATTTCCACCACCCTCCCAGGAAAGCAGGCACAGCCAGATAAGTCAGGATTCTTTAAATCCCTCACAGGAGCCCCAGAGAAAGTACCTGTCTGAGGATGTGCAGAGGTTCCCTCCCCTGGGACTTGTGGAGCTGGAGGCAGGTCCTCACAGTCAGGAAACCTTAGTAAAACAGCTGGAGGGGAAGACAGATTATGTTGGAAAGAGACTGTCTGACAGAGAGCTGTCACCCAGAGACTCTCCCCCTGATGTTAAGAAACCCAGGAACGAGGAAGAATTAGCCAGCACCACACCAAGCCAGTACGTACAACCTGAATCAGCTCGTACTTCTCGAAGTAGCTACATCAGAGGCATGAATCTGGAGAGCATCGACAGCGAGGATTCAATAGCAGACCGGGTGAGGTATCTGTTAGGTGGCGACTCCCCTGGCACAAGTGATCACCAGCTGTCTGCAAGAAGTGAGCTAAGCAGTCAGGGAGTTCCCCGAGAAATCCAAAGGACCAGTTCTACACAAGGGTATACATCCCATGCCCAGAGGCCGGTGACTGATAGTCAAACACTAGGTGTGGGTGTTTCACCAGGAGAAACATCACCCCTACACGTCACATCATTAGCAGGCAGAGAACACACCCTGAAGAGGTCCAGCTACGAGGAGTTCTGGATCGACCCAGAGAGGCCAAGTTCTGCAAACGGCTCTCCGTCCAGGCCTGTTGGGTTGACGAGTTCCCAGAGAAGTGCCAGTGACTCGGAGCTGCACGTGTCGCCCCGAGGTGGCAGGAGAAGCAGGAGGGAGAGGTGCGACATGCAACTTCTACCTGATTTCTTTTAGCAGTCATTCTTACTCGATTGCAAATACTTGTATCATTCCTTATCTTTCTGTCTCCAAATATTTGGTGCTTTACAGTGAGTTTACTGGAGAGTTTTACTCTTTGTACCTTTATAATATAATGTTTACCAATTACATATGATGTCAATGCTTTATCATGTTCACGTATTTTGACAGAAATGTTTATGAAATGTAAATCGGTCTCTGGCACTCTATTATCACACACAAATGTTTTAATGTAAATCAAGTCTTTTCCTATGTCAAGCTTTGTCATATTATCGATTAATTAATTAACTAATTCATTCATGCATTCATTTAGGTATGACGAGGTGAGGAGCCAGGCAAGACTCAGCAGAGCTGCTGACTTCACTTCTTCTGCAGATGTACAGCAGGAAGGCAAAGATCCAGGAGTTAGTCAACAGCCTACAAGCAGAACAAGTGATTTACCTGCTAGTTCTTATACACAGCCATATCAGTTTGTCAGCACAGCTCTGCCAGGAGACACCACCTCACACGAGGGAGGAGCTGGCACGTTCACTGCCCCAAGTTTTGAGCTGGATCAGCAGGAGTTGTCTCGTGCGAGTGGTCACACACACTACACGGTGGACACCTTGTCTCAGAGTGTGTCCCTCCCTATTGGCTCAGTGCACAGCCCCAACACTACTGGTCCAGCTGAACACACTACAGCACAATATGAGGAAGTGAACAGACAGGAGTTTAAACTACAGCTAGAAAACGATGTTCTGGAAGGAGAGAGTGCTGTGCAGACGGCACGTACCAACAACACTGCACGCACACAAAATGGCGGACTGACAGGTCGCACGCTGAGCCCTGCTAGCAGCCGAGATTCCCTCGCCCAGCAAGTGTACGATATTCTCACTTCCCCTTCATACTTGGATCGGTACAGTAACACGGACGGACCGACCTCCCCCCTCCTGGCTGACCCCAGCTACAAGGTGGACCTACAGACCAGGCTGGGCCTGGGAAGAGATGACGAGGGAGAAACCCCCCGAGGTCCCTCTGTGGCAGAACTTCATGAGAAAACCAGACAGCTGTTGGAGCAGTATGACAAGGAGATGGCTGAAAGAGGGTCCCTTGAAAGTGATGGTGTGCCGACAGCCAGACATTCTGCTTCCAGCCAGTATGCTGATAGAAGGTCTATAGAAACCAGGTCGAGAATGTCATCGGGATTGGATAAACCATCACAACACGCAAGTCGGACTTCACTAGAAAACATGTCCAGGCTGTCGGGAATGGAAAAAGCACAACATACAGGACAGACCTTGGTGGAGGACAGGTCCACATTGTATGGGTTGGATAGACCTCAACACGCTGAAAAGACAGTAGGAGAAAGTTACATGGCCGGAGTGGACAAAACACAACAAAGGATGTCAGAAGAAGACAGATCCCCATTGTATGGTTTGGATAGACCACAACACACTAGCAGGAGCTCATTAGAGAGCAGGGCCAGGTTGTCTGGGGCAGACAGAGATGAAGAGGAAAGATACCAGTACCCTCACGACAGCAAGTCATCTATCAGGGTGTCTGCCATCAGTGGTGGGGAAGAGAGGACAGAACCACCCCAGAGTACTGAAGGGAATCCTGTTCCTACACTGTCTGAAGAGAGTGTGAGAAGGGAGTCTAACAGGAAGGCTGCTGAGGAACCACTTTCTCCTCGGAGCCGGACCAGTCGGGGTTCTGTGATGAGCCAGATTGTGTCTCCCAGACGAGCGCCGAGTCAGACGTCCACCGTGTCACAGCTGGACACAGCCAGGACCACAGACTCCCTGGACTCACTCGCCTATAAGGTCTGTTGAATTTTTTGTTGTTTTTTTTTTAACCAGGGAAACATACTTCCTATAACTGTCTTTTTCAGTATGCTCTGTGTGGAAAACATCAAATGAAATCAATGATGCAAGAAGATTCACGTAAATTATAAATGTCGTACAAAACCATGTCAAATAATAAATCGTAAATTCATTCCTTCCAGGTGAGGCACCTGCTTGCGAGGGAGTCCCCCGAGAGGAGGGTTGACGCCATCCTGAAGGAAGCAGAGCTTGTGGAGCAGACCGCCATCACCGAAGCCCTGCTGGAGGAGGCAGAGCGGACAGAACAGGCCCTGTCAGGCACGCCAACACGCATCTACGACATCCAGCGCTCTCGACGGACAAGCGAGGGCATGAGGTCATCCCGGTCGTCAGTGTCCAGCAGACTGAGTGTGGAGTCGGCGACCTTCGCTCCAATTGGACTGCCCTTCACCGCCTTCGACTTTGCCAGGAATCTCATCTCAAACCAGCTGACGAAAGTTGCCGAGAACAAGTTTGACCACAGCGTGAACCTGCTGGGCATGACGCCGCAAGTGTCACAAGAAACATGGGACCCAACCGAGGTCGGGACAGGAGTGGTCAGAGGTGACAGGTCAGGAGTCAGCCAGAGGGCAAGTGAAGGTCGTCCATCAAGGGCATCCCACCACTCCACGCATTCAACTGACAGGGATGAAATGTATTATAACCATCAAAGACATGATGCAAGGAGCAGCCGACAAAGTTTTGACACCAAATATGGAGAGGAGGATGAGAGAAATGCAGACTTTTGGGCCACCCCGCAAAGATCCAGAGAACCTAGCAGGCAGGGTTATCATCATGATGATAAGTCCATGGGCTTGAGAGAAGCACAAATGCATGTGCCACAAGAGAAGAAGGAAAAGGTAGCTGCCACTGCTGAGCCTCGTGAAGACCAAACCCTGCAGTACCCAGACGTGCAGACAGGGGGCATTAGAGGAAGCCTTACTGGGGGACCAAGGGAAGGAGTCAGGGGAGGAAGGTACATGTATTTCAAGTATTTATTGAGTTTCTGTAGTTTTTGTCAACTTGTATAGTGGTATTTTGTTTGTAAAAAAATCATATATACATGATGCTGTAGTGTATGTTTTTATGGCAAACATTCCACTCCAGTCTAAGTCCTTACTTGAACTGAAGTACACGTCAAACAGAACTTTTGGTTGCTCATATCTCTTATTGCTCTTATAGGTCTAAACATGCCTTCTTCATTTTCTATGCTAATAAGCAAGAGGTCCGGAAGAACAAATTAGACTTTCTTCCCTCAATCTAAAGAGCAGATGTCAAATATTTACCCTGTCAATACCACAGATACATCTTATATACTCCCTCCTGACATGAGGGACAGAGAGGGCCAGTAAGATTGACCCAAGGTCTGCACTGTACTGTCAAAATATTTAACATCCCTCTGGATAGGCATTTTCCTTCCCTTATTAGCATCAGTGTTTACCCGGGTTTCTTCCGTTAATAGAGGATTTGGTTTGAATCTGACAACTTTGGTAGCTGTGACATCCTACCTTCACAACTCAGCTTAATCATTTCACAGAAATGACTGAGTTAATCAGGTATGAATCATATCACTGCATTGATGAAGGTGGAACATCCAGGTAGAACATTATGTGGATAAATTCTCTGAAGAGTCAGACATTTTAGATAGCGTCCACTCTCTTTCATCAGGGAGTGGAAATGATTTTGAAGACAAGCGTAACCTCAATTTAGATAGTACTGGTATAGGTTACACTGTCTTCAGACTCAGTCTCTTCATCAGAGAATTTGTCCATGACTAGTTGTCAGTTGCTTGATTTTGTATTACGTATGTGACTAATTAATCACCCTGACACCTGTTGTCTCAGGCCAGGCCCGCGGCTGCAGCTGTACCGTCCAGTGGGCAGTCCTGATGTTTTCTACGTCCCTCTGGCGGAGGACAAGGAACCGGACACACCGGTCTCACAGACCACTCTGGAGAGCACCCATCTGGGTCAGTGGGAAAACAGCTTTTACTATGACATGTACAAATACATCAGTAATGTGTGCAGTATGTAAATGTATGTCCACTCTATGGAAGGGCATGCATATAATACATGTGTAGCTGTGATATTCAGAAGTAGTTGGCCAAAAACCCTTGCAAAGAGATAACAGTAGACAAACACATTCATGCAGGTGTTACACAATAATGATGCATATTTCTAACATGCAATTGCCACTAATGGCCCGATACATACAAGTTTTCTGGTTTTAAAGTCATGGAACTTAACTTACTAACAAATTTGCTTACAGGGTCTGATGATGCAGAGTCACCCTCCTTCCCAGCCAGCTACCTGGGAACCCGGAAAGACACCTTTGAAGCCATCCACTCAGTGGGCATCTATGGCACACGCAAGTCACCCAAGTACCTGTCAAAACTCTCCAAGTCCCAGGAGGGCTCCCCTCAAGACAAGTCAGCCAGGACGGGAGCCAGGGAGCTGCAGAAAGAACCCAGGGTGAAGCCTGGGGGAGAGTCTGATGGAATCAATGAGGAGAGAGTCAGGGCAATCATAGAACGGGAGAGAAGAAGCCTGGGTGGGGAGGATGGGACTCCATCGGCCACAGATAGGTCTAGAGAGGAGAGGTTCAGAGTGGTTGAGAGAAAGGAAAAAAGTCCTGGTGAAGGGAGAAGGAGTGATTTAACAAGGGATAAACCAGCAGCTGCAGGTCACAGAGAAGTACACAGAGATGGTAGAGACCGCCTGAGTGATCATAGGGACAGGGCTCAAGACAGGCCTGTAGACCACCCAGCTCGAGCCAGGGAAATCATGTCTGGGGAAGGTACAAGAGAGAGACAACGTCCCAGATCTACAGATGCAGGTGACCTCATCAGGACCAAGCCAGCTGCTTCCTTTATAGAGTACCCAGCCAGTCTGCAGAGTAGGTCTCCACCAGAAGACAGGGAGGAAGACTTTAAAGCACTGCAGCCAGAACCACAGTCACCTCTGAAAGGGAGGGGCTTAACTAGGGCAGAGTTGGACGACCATCTGCTCAGGGACCGGGGACTCAAAGACCGACGTCGCTCCCCACCAGCTGAAGCCTACCACAGACCAGCAGCCAGACAAGACTTGGGCTACAGGAGAGCAACAGAGACATCTCCATCCAGGTATAGAGGGGACAGGGATGGTGGATACGGTAGAGATAGAACGAGGGATTACATACGAGAAAGACCAACTGATGTGAGGCCTCCAGGTGCAGCAGGTTATGATCGACATGGAGCTGTAGGAAGGACAAGGGCGGATCGTTCTCCGATCAGAGATTATGTCAGTCCTGACAGAGATAGGGGTGCAAGAGTCAGTCCTGGGAGATACCAGGCTGCAAGCCCCGGAAGGTATAGAGAGACTAGACCCTACAGAGACACTTACAGACATGAATACGACACAAGAAGAGCCAGGGATAGTCCTCGTAGGGACTACGACATCTCGACTCTCCGAAGGAATCAGGACGTCCTCCGAGAGGTGCTGGAACTGGAGGAGAGGGTTGAAGGGAGGTTAGAGGGGAGGCCCAACCTGGACGAGCTCTGGAACAACTTCCAGGAGGAGGTTGTGAGTAAGATGGAGGAGGAGGAGAAGCTGGAGCCTGCACAGCTGGAAGAGCTGGCCAGCATGATGAGGGACCCGCTGAAGTTCAGCCTGCAGCAGATGTACAAGGACCACGTCCAGCGCAAGGCACAGCAACAGGGGAGAACGGCTGAGCCACCTCAGGAGGAAGGAGAGACGTCATGTGAACTACGTGATGCCATCAAGGTGTGATTTCATTTCAATCCATTGAAATGTCACAAATGCAATTTACAAATGGAGCATAGTCTGGTGTTGTGCATCACATGTTACGAATAATAGACCAAATGACACATTACAAAAATAGTCTTGCACAACATATAAAATAAGCAATACAATGTAGAGCAACATAGCAAGGTTAAGATGTTTGATGTTTTATTAGATTTCCATTTGATTAGAATAAATCTACATTGTAGTCTACTCTTCCAGCTGGATTCCATCCAGAAAAATGCAGCATGTACATATATTTGTGCATGATTACAATACACACATATTGCAACTACACAGCGTACTAATTACAATAACAGTGTACTAATTACAACTACGAAAAACAAGTCAAGTTTGTCTCTTATAGGTCAGAGCTCAATGCTTATCAGGACATTCTACTTATTGTATCTACTGCCAGAGCTGCATAAGGTTTGTTTGTATCCATCTTTCTTAGCTTTAATCCAGTCCTCCATGTGTTTTTCAACATTAAAGGTTAAGATGAAGGATCTGGAGCAGACAGAGGACCTTGACACACCCACTCCAGACACAATGCCAGCAGTGGCAAAGAAAGCCCAGAAATCTGAAAGAAAGCAAGGACATCGGGAGAAGTACCCCGAACCCCCAGGCTCTGCCTCTAGTACTCTAACTGAAGGTGAAGAGACATTGACTGAAGAAAGGCTCGAGAAGCCCCAAGAAAATCAACGCAAAAACAGACCTGCTGAGAAGAAGCCTTCAAGAAAATCCAAAGCTGAGGCCCCTCCAAGAGAAGGTACCAAATCTCCCAGAGAAGATCCTTCTGCAGCATCTCTTCTGGACAGCATCAACACACAGAGGCTGACTAAGATCTTTGGAGACTTGCACAGCCCTGCCAGCTCAGATGTCAACTCTCTTGCTTCAGACAGCTCCAGTGTGTCCAGCATTGACTCTGCACGCTTCTACCAGGTGTTTTTTTTATTTGTTTATTGAAGATTGGGCAGAAAGAAGAATGTTAATGGAAAGCCACCTCCTCAAAATGTATATAATTCATTTAAAGTGTATTACAGTATTGAAAATGTTACAATTTTGTAAGTACAAAAGCTGAAGGTGATCCACAGAGTAATAGAGTCCAGCATTCTGTTATTACATTGCAGTATTACAATAATTGAAAAACATGATAACAGTCTTCTTGTGGTGTTCCAGGTGTTTGGACAGAGCAACCCAAAGCTGCGGGACTTGGCCAAGAAGATCCAGAAGCAGAAGGATCGGCACGGCAAGAAGAGAGAAAAGAGCGGGTTATCATATCTGAGTAGTGGAGCGTCCACACTGACCTTAAGTCCTGTGCCTGAGACAGATAGAGACTTGACCGATGACACCTCTCCTTTGAGTACGGCAAGCTCAGATGCTGGAGACGTGAAGAAGCAAACCAGGAAGACTTTAAGTTTATACCCACAGGAAACAGAGTCCAGCCCCAATGACACTGACAGCAGTGTGCCATGTCAGTGTAAAGCCAAGAAAGAGGGAAGGGAAGAGAGGCAAGAACGGATCAAGAGATACCAGGAGGCCAGACATAAGGAGCCAACAAGGAAGGAAACAAGAGAAGAGGACACCTTCAAGAAACCAACCCAACCTCCTCAGAGGAAACAGAAAGCAGGAAAACAGGAGCGGAGGCATCCCAAGAAGGAGAAGAAGAATGACTTCGGAGCTGTGTTCCCTTCACCGGTTTGTTCATTTCGAATCTCTATTAGTAATAATGCCATGCATTTACTAGTCTTTCCGAACTCCATTTTTGATACTACAGTAATACAATGTACATGTGAACAAAATACAATTTAGTAGAATTCAACATCAATATACCTTAAATAAAGTTACAAGCCGTAATTGTAGTCTTCTCAAAATGTTGAAGACTAAGCTTGGCCGGTCATGTTGTACGTAGTGAAGAACCAGCCAGTAGGCTTCTTCTCTGGAACCCTGATACAAAGAGAAGAGTTGGACGGCCAAACGTAACACTTAAGAAACTTATAGAAACTGAAACAGGCTTGCAGGGCCTGGAACTTATCTCTGCGATGAAGGACAGAAAGTTCTGGAGATCTAACTTTGTATGCTCCACCTCCTCGGAGGATGATTGATGATGATGATGATGTAGTCTTCTGTTGGCTGCTGACTCCAGGTTTGTTTATTTTCAATCAATCAAATGGTGTTTTTGGATCTCCATCAGTAAAAACACCTGATATGTTCACTACTCAACCTGGAGTCCTTACTTAATCCTGCATTAATCTACCCACATAGGTCACTGCCTCCACTCCTGCTCCCCATGGCAACAAGGTTACCATAGGGATACAGACCACGCCCTCGCTGAACTCAAGTGTCGACAGTTCCGTCAGCACTCCTCGGGAGAGGAGCAGAGGAACACAGACCACACCTTCTCTGGACTCGGGCAGCGATACATCGACAAAGAGGCCAAAGGAGAGAAGGAAGCAGAAACCAGACAAAACCATCTACTACGAGTCCACCCCCATGCACAAGTCTGGAGCAGCAGACAGAGGAAGGCCAGCTGATGAAGGGAATGTTTCTGCTATCAGTAGCCCAGGGGGAATGGCCTGGTTCCAGCCTATGGTTGAGGATAAGCCCTGGAGACAAAGGAAATCCAGTGGTGGTTCTCTTGGCAGCCCTACGGAGGACAATCTGCCAGAGAGGAGAAGAGCAAGGTCAGGCAGTCATGACGATAAACTCGTGGTGTCCGTTCCAGTAACCACTCCTGAGCAGAAGGGTAAGGACCATCAGCCTCAGGAGGCCCCACAGTACCCAGTCTTGTTTGAGTCTGTCAAGAAGCGGAAAGAAGCCAGGGAGACCAAGCCAAAGTCTACAGAAAAGGGGGAGGAACACTCAGTAAATGCTCGACCAGGTAAGCATTTTTTACACCATGTATCTCTGGTGCTTGGCTGTGATCTTGACTAGTACTGTTCACACTTTCTCTTGACATTGGAAAGAAAACCATGATTTAGCCACAGATTTATACTTTGTAAGTTGTATGCATTTCATATACATATATTTCATGTGATTTTCATGTTCTGGCCTATTACATTGCTTGTTTATGTTTAGGCGTTTTTGTCCTGATGTCCAGGCCTGGCGTGGTACGTGCCGGTTGCCCAGGACCTGCCGTGGAGGAGACCGTTCCAGGAGCGTCAGCAGTACCCGCAGGACAGACAGGACCAGATCGTCAGGTGGATGGACGACACCAGTCCTCACAGGAGGGCTCCCAACCAACCACCCAGGCCACTGGAGAGGCTTACACTGCAGGTTTGTACATAGTTCTTCTAATTTCCAACTTTCAGCTCTGGAATGAGACTTGCAGCATGGATGCAAGATGTCATTAATGACAACATTTACTAAAGACAAAGACACTTGTTGTTCTTTTCTACTGCTGAGCCACAACAACAGGATTATTACCAGTTGCTCATGTGTTTGTATTTACGAGACTAGAGATTGTAGGTACAATGACAAAGAGGAACATAGACAACTGTGTATAAAGGTCAAGACAAGTGAATTTAGTATGTTACTTATATATATTATATAACAATGTCTTCGTTGGAACCACCCTTCTGTAGGAGGCTCTGAAGATGCGTAACCCGGCCTTCATCTCCAAGTCACGTGAGCGCGTGCGTCGGATGGAGCTGGCAGCGGAGGAGCGCCGTCACGAGGAGGAGTTTGAGCTGGAGAGGATTAGGCTGTTTGGGGAGGAGAGGAGGCGTCGCCAGGCAACCGAACCCGCCCCTCAGTCTGGTCAGTTCTTAATACTGTACAAGCAATGCAAGTCCAAAGACTACTTCGAACACTGGTAGGAGGTATAGGTGACTATGCTAGGAGACAACAATGAACATGCGGTCTGGGATTGGTAACTCCTCGTAGTAGGTTGCGTGATAGTGGTGGTCTCCTTATTGTTGTGTCTATTGTGCAGTTGTATAATTGTTGTACCATGAGTTGTGTGTACAGAAGTAGCTTTTCTCTCAAACCAAATTGAAAGCCATATGATATTATGATTGAAACTTATTACATGTACATGTATTTACATAATTACTAAGTTAGTGGATGGGCCACTCAACATTTTACAATCTGGTATATTGCTCTATTGTGATAATACATACAGATTCACCTGATGAATGTTGTTGAATCTTCAGAAAATCTGCACAGGCCTAAGAAAAGGATCATTACCAAGAAGGAGATGGCAGCCAGGAGTAAAAGGTTGGTGTTACTGTTTTTTTCATTGGACACTTTCATAAACTTTAAAGCTGTTAACTACCTGTAGACAATGTAAAATGTTTGTCTCAGGCAGTTTCATGTCTTGATTTGCAGATTTTTGTGGACCATTTAAGGATCAAGCAGGCAAAATGATAAATATATCTTGTCATCCCCAGGATGTATGAAAAGCTGCCTGAGGTGCAGAGGAAGAAAGCTCAGGAGAGAAGACAGGCCTCGTACAAGTCCAACAGGATCAAGGCACAGTTATTCAAGAAGGTGAGTAGTCCATTGTTGTATGGAGGGGGTTGAGGGTTATGTGTATGGGCAGAAGTAATTTTGTGATGGTCCATTTCTGCAAAAGGTTGATTTAGAACATCATTTTTTGCCTGGGGATTGAGATGGAATTAAAAATGCTGTATTTGCTCATAAATGTTGCTGTTTCATTTTCTATTCACAGAAAGTGCTGGACAGTCTGAGAAGAAAGAATGACATCATTTACTAAAGCTTTATGGAAAGCTTTGGTCTCCAACATTTAAAAGCTACAATTACATTCAAAGTGTGGTGTTTTTATAACCTTTAATTTCATTCATCTTAAACTGTGCAATCAAGAATATTTGTAAATTTTTGTGTGTGTATTTCGAGTGCTATGTGCAGATGATTGTTTGGATTCAATTGGTATTGCCTGATAGTGTATACATAACATGTAGCAAAATGTACCTAAGTCTTTTTCTTCCTTAGGAAAATTCATAATTTTCAGGAGTAAAAAAGAGTTGTTTATAGAAGATAATCTGTAAACATTTGTAATGTGCCAACTACATTTTTGTACATAAACCCAGTTTGAGAAGTATGCATTTCAGTCATTTATATCACCTATGAAATTCTGTTAAAAAGTCTTTTTGTTTGTTTTTATAGACAAAATATTCTACAGCAAAACAAGCTGTCAATTCAAACAATGTTGTGACATTTTGAAGAAAGGTATATTTTTCAATAGAATGGTGTCAAAATTCTGTGGACGTCTTCCATGCCAAACTGATTTTGCAACAGTTTTCTTATATGTACAGGAAAATAACTATCAAGTTTAACTGTGTTCTAAATAAAGATATTGAATTCATGAAACTTTTCGTGTGTCCAAGACTTTGAACAACAAATCTGACTTTTCAGACTAGTTTTGTGAATTTATTCTTGTATGCATCGTGAATTTCCACTCCGTCTATGGCATTTTCCCACTGCTCGTCTGACCTTTTGTGGCCTCTAATGAGGTAATTCCCCCCACCCATGTGGAAAACGAGCACACACACACACACACACACTCACAAACACACACAAACACAAACACACCCAAAACAAAACTTCAATACTCGTACACAACTGCAGTTCATCATTTTTCATTATTGTGTGATAAGTAAATGTGTTGGAAAACTTCAGTAAGGCAATTCTATATACAGAATAAACTGATCAATAACACCCTCAAGTGTGCACAAAAATACAGTGCTTTATATACAGTTAATCCACTTGGCACCATTTATACATGTACAAGATCTACTTATAGCAGCAGTGTCTTCAATATTCTTATTTAACAGGAGCTAAATAGACCACGAAGATTACTTACATGTAAATGCTACTATATTATTATTGATTTACATGTCAGCCAACATTAGCCTCCCAGGACAGTGCAAGATTGTGACATACACTTTTGGTATTTTTACAGTGTAGGGCATCTGTGATTATCATAGTAACACTGAACCAGTTAAATTCATTTAGATTATGAAGCTAATGTGTATATACAGCTTGGATACATTGTAGCACCTCAACTAAAGGTACAATGTATTTGACCTTGGTTTTGAGAGGTCTTAACCTTGTGTATTGGATGGAAAAAGCCAGGTTTTAATGTAATTCAAAATGAGATCTAAAGTAGTTCTTCCTATCACTAGTTCTTTCCAACGGTCATAAAGCCTTGTTATGCTGTGACTTTTCTGGCAGCAGGAGACCTGTTGAGAATCTGTGCAGACCTGGTCCCAGGACGGATTCCCTGTGTTACCAGCTTGGCCTGTTTCTCCTTCGTCCTCTCCAGTTCCTTCCATCTGTTCTCCTCCAGAGCTTTCTGTCAATCACAGCACAGAACAAAAATGGTTAGTTATGACATAAGATGTACAAAACAGCAAGTATCACTATATGATACAAATTACATCATTAATTCTCTGATTTTTCAGATGGCATCCACTATCTTTCATCAGTGATTGTGAATGTCAGTGAATCAATGACTGAGAAATGTGTGCAGAGTGAAGAAAGCTTATAGAAACACAGTCCAACAGCATGAAACACTGAAAAATTGATACTGGTATTCAATTTGATGCCTGACAGCTATAGGAGGGAACTAAAACAGAATGGACAAATCACACTTGACTAACCAAAGTTACCTAATGCCACAGCCAATACAAACTGTTCCAGAACGCACTCTGAGAAGAGTGAAGATGAATGGCTCCAACATGGCTCATGGCAGGTCTCCGATTGACCTTTACACTATACAATAAACTATAGCCAGTGTTACACAATCACTGATTGGGCCTCCTCCCTGAGTGAGAGCTTGTGGCTGTACTCCTCTAACTCGAGAGAACCGTTCCCGATTTCCCAGAACTACCAATGTGATTCCTCATCACTATGAAAATCAGTTCAATTTGAGCTCAAGATTCTCTGTCACCAGTCATCACAACCTTCAACCTTGAAGTGTGAAGTAGTCAGACTAGCCACCATACTAACCTTTTCTCTGGCAAGTTCTTGTGTTCGGCCAGCCGACTTCTTGTCAGACTTGATCTTCATCTTCTCAGCTTCTCTCAGCCGCTCAGCTTTCTTCTCTTGTAGCTTCTTCTCAAGGTCCTGCAGTTTTGGGTCTTTCACCTCAGGCTTCTTCCCACTGGTTGCTCTTTTCTTCTCCAGTCTGTACAATTAAAACAAGAAATTGAATATGTCACACCTCCATTATGAATTTAGAATTTCTGTGAATTTGTTGCATTGTTTGTCATTGTGAATTTCTGGCTGATTCCGTGCATATTCCACTGTAACTCAGGGCAACTTACCTCAGGGCAGCAGCCTTGCTTGTTTCTGCCCGATGTCTCGAAATCTGCTCTAGTGTGTCCATCAACTTCTTGTCCTTTCCCTGTTATAGGAAAGAATCAGAATTAAGATCTGTATGAGATGTTGCACCACATCAGTGCTTTGAATGACAGTTCATAGTGTCAGTAAGGTTTAACCATGCAGTCACATGTACATGGAAAAGAATTGAAAGAGTTGTGAACATAATAAATTACTGGTCAACCAAGCTCTCATCCCCATTTACTGAATAGTTTCATTAGCTTGGTAAAGCCTGTGTACCAGAGAAAACTACGTTGTCCTCACCTGTTTGGCAGTCAGGATCTCATCCCGTTTCTCCTCTTCTGCTTTTCTCTGTGCCTCCTTCATGAGACCGAGTCTCTCCTTCAGCTGTTGAGAGAAAAGTTTGAGTCTTCACGACTTGCTTGCTTCACTCTAGATTAGTTGATTGATATTATTGATGTTTTGTTTTAAACGTTTATGTTACAGTTTTCCCAAATTACCGTAGATTTGAAACTAACGTGCTTAGACTCTGAGAGAATGAGAGATATGTACATTTTCTTCGTACAATTTCCTTTGTACAATTTGTTTGTAGAACTGAATTTTACCCATCATAATCTCAATTGGAAATCAGCCTAATTTGACTGAAGGGAGTACCATATGTATGCAAGATTGATAAATACATATATACAAAACATAGATCCATGTACCTCTAAGATGGAGAGTTCACTCAGTAGCTGGTGTCCAGCAGTGGATGCCAGGTCCACAAACTTCTGTCTCACCACAGGCACAGCTTCCATGGCACGGATCTGCTGGATGATCTCAAACTTACGCTTCATCTCCTCTTCCTCCTGTAAATATTGAATAATGACAGTATTAAATAACTATCAAATAGTTTATACTATCAGAAGATCAAAATCCTTCAGAGAATGCTTGATTATTCTGATTACATGAAGATCTGAAGATCTCATGATCGACAGATTGTTGGAGTAAAAGTTAGAGAACACAGCAGCTAAAGTCAGCTCTTGAGACTACTTACATCTTCCAAGGCTTGTCTCAGTAGCTCTTGACTCTCGATGTTGACTTCCTCCACGATCTTCCGCTTGTACTCGCGGAGCTGTTCGCGTGCCTGGATGGCGTTCTTGTGACTTGACATGACGATCTCCACCAGCCGTTTCATCTCTTTTTCATCTTGCATGCGCTGATGTACATACTCCTGCATCAACTGTTGGGTCTGAATGGGATGGACATATGTTATACAAATGTACATCAGTGAAAGGAAAAACACAAAATATACAAAAAAATACTTAGATTATAACAGCAGCAGTTTCAGTACTTTGGACAATCCCATAATGGCGCTTTTCTCCCATGACTACAGTAAATCTTGAAACTTTTGCAGTGGTTTTCATATTTGCAGTGACCTCTCCACAATGAATTCATGACACTGCAAATATGTGTTTTCAATGTATTATTACAGTAACTGTACTATTATATAGAACTGTTGCAACCATATGAGTTTCAAGACACCTTGAAGACCTCTCTTTCCCTACCTACCACCATAAAGCTTCCTGGAAGTATTTTGCAGCCACCCAAAGCAACAGAAACAGCAGTCAGTCCTACCTCCTCCTTCATGTCCTGGACTTTCTGCCTGTTCTCCTTCACCAGTGTCTGACGTGCCAAGATGGCCTCCTCGTGGCTCAGCTTCCCCTCCAGACGCCGTCTCTCGATCTCCGCCAACTGCTCATCGTAGTCCTTCTGCCGCATCTTCTGCTGCCACTCCAGGAACTCACTGGCATCCTTGGCACCAGCCTCAAGATCCAGCAGTCTGGGGACATGGAGAAGGATATTATTTACTGTAGATTGTTCTTTATGTGCAGGCCTTGAAATTCATTTTTGAAATCTGAAAACCTGGGTGCACATTACACATACTTCTTGAGCTCATGGTCCTCCTTCTTCTGCACCAGTGCCCCCTCCCTCAGGATGGCTGCTGTGTTGAGCTTGATGGGGATGTTCTCAGTCTGGAGACAGGGAAAACACAGTCAGGTCTCCACAGTGGGTTCCTTAGCCTCAGTACTCAAGATACATATTATCTGCCTTCTACATGCAGGATACTTGGAACTCAATGGATTCAAATAGGAAATTCAAGTACACGTCAACAGGTTACAACCTCTGTATTGGACAATATTTCAATAATGCCTATATGTTATTGATAGGAAGTTACATGTAGTTCTCACCACGTGTCTTGGCAAAGGTCTGGCTCGGTTCTTCTCAAAGTCTAGTTTGGAGTCTTCTTCATCCATGATCTCTGACATGATTTTCTACAGGGAAAAGAACAGATTGAAAGTTACAAGAGATGGAAGATCTCACATGTCCAGGAAGTATTTGTAATATATATTTGTTTCTTGTTTTGTCCATCATACTGAATTTGTTCTGATTCTATATACATTGTACACATTTCCCCCACTGGCTTCCATTGAAAAAAGGCAACAGACATGAATACTGCAGGAAACTGAAGATTTTGTATCATTCACCACCTCCCAGCCTCCTACCCTCACATCTTGATCTCTAATTCGACATTCTGTCAGTCTGCGGTTACACCATTTCCCCCCTTGCATCCTGTCTCTCTACTGTATTCAGACACACAAGCAAACAAACAAGCACACCAAAAACAAGACCTACATTTTTGTACTCACATACTAAGTATCACAATCCATCTTGACAACAAATATGAAAAAGCACAGACACAAGTACACAGACCCAAAAAGAATACCTCAATTTTTTCATGGAGGTAAAAAAAAACCTCTGCAAATGGAGGCAATTACACTACGTATCACGTATCTGTTTGGCATTGCTGGTCCCATATGAACTAACAGGAAATGTCACTGTGGCGGTCATGTAACAGTGCTGACAAAGGTGTCTTTATGCCTCTGAAAAGGTTAATGGTTTTCACTCGCTTTGAGAAATCCCCAAACTTCTTCCTCCCAAAAGTGAGGCTTTCAACAAAATGGCAGACAAACACTGACCTTTGTCTTTGCTGACTTCTCTGAAATGGCAGCCCGGAACTGAAACCTGTTAGCATCCATTAGAATCTCCTGTGCGGGAAAAAGAAAAGAAGGCATGAAATATTACTGAAAAATACTGTACCCTATTTGAATTAGTTATTACTAGTATCTGTTTAGCATCATAAACATATTTCAAAATTTTTGGTAATTGCCCTGAAGGCTTGAAATCCTTTCCAATTATCCTTTACAAATCCTCTTCACAACACCTGAGAATTGCAATGCCCTACTAGATAACGTTGCAATCCTCATTTTTTCCATCTGCTTGGTTCTATTGGACTAATTTTCCAGGTTCTGCACAAACTATTCTCTGGCTCAGAGCCTAGCCTTCGTAATCCCGCAGCTTTTCTGTCTTGGTACTTAAGCCGTGAAATTACACAGACTGCAATCAATGGCAATGGCCAACTGAACTTAAGGGCAGCAACTGGTGTCATTATATCCAGCAGCAGGGAACAGTGAATCAGGGTTTAACCAAGAAACTGAATTGTTCAGACAGAAACCAAAGTTGATGAAGCACTTATATTTGAATGCACAACCATACAGAATGTATTTATGATCATCCTTACTGCATAAAGGCACAAGAAATACACTTTGTAATGATGCCAGCTTCTGGAATACAGTATGATTCTTTGAGTTTCTCTGACTATATTCAGCCCCTCTAATACCACCACTGTATAGTGTACAGTGTGGACGGCTACCAGCGCTTTCCAGCCAGGCCTTGTTTTCAAGTTTCACCAGAAGCTTCTAGCACTAACTCCTGCCACCCACAGTTAAATAGTGCATCTGACACATGAACAATTGCACTTAGTAACAGCCCCTCCTGACCACCATCATGATGATGGTTTTATTCATGACATGTCTGTTGAACAGAATGCCAATGAGCTCTCTTGGACGTCCAAGCACACCCAATGCAAAGATCTATAGTAAATTCTCTGTTCAGTACGCTTTGAAATATTAGACAAGGAAGGATTTCATTAACCATGTATGAAGGAAGAAAACTTTGAATTCTATTTTCAATAAGGGAAGAAAGTATCCATCAAACAAAAACTTGGAGTATAATCTTCAAAAAGAATTAACTTATTGATACAAATATATGAAATTTTGATTTTCATAAAGGGCTGATGAAGAATTGGAAGGTAGGGAGGGGTGGAGAGCACAACAAGATGATGATAAAGAAATTTCATGGGTACCGTAATAATTTTGGCTGATTCAATAATTTAAGGTAAAGCAAAAAACTTGTGTAGTTACTTCCTATTGGGGATTGGTTGAAAATTTTTCCAATAAGAAGAAGATTAAAGATTTATATGTCTCTCTCCCATATTGGAGATAAGGATTCCCCTTCATCATGTCCATTCAGGTTCATTTGTTTGGTGGATTACTTCCAACTCTTGTGGGAAATATCTTTGGGTGGGCTATTTGGTACACATAAACTACGGATCCACAGTCAGGGGTGGAAGGAACTGTGTACTTAATATTTTGCACCTACTGTCACTAGAGTTGGTACTTGCGTAGCATATATACTGCATATTCTTCAGGCAACATGAAACAAATTTAATAGTAATGGCAGAGGGCTTACTTGCAGTTGCCAGCGACCAAAAATTGTTATATCCAAACCATGTACTGTAATTTTCGGCCAAGCCGACGGTAAGTCGACTGATGGTAATATCATGTGCCTGTAAGAGCTATGCTCAGAGTAATTTTGGACGATTACTGACACAGGATTTGGGCAGGGTTCCATGAGAGTGAACTTGAACAAGGTGAAGTCTTTCATACATAACCTTGACAGCATGTACACGCACATATCAAGGTGCTGAGTACTGTACATCGTAAAATATTTGCTGTGCTTTTTATGTTACATCAGCTTTGTAAATCAGTTCTCTACATCAGACTCAAGCGCATTTACAAATAGAGGCTGGCAACTCCTACTCCAACTACACCATGCTGCAAAAGTTAGGTGATGCAAAATTCTAAACAAATACGTCTGGTAGTACTTAGCCTAGCATTTTTTTATCAGGTACTGCAACCAATTCAAATTTTGTGATTGTTGAGTGAAAAATTACATGCAAGGCTGAGATCTGCTCATGCTCAGCAGCCACGATGAGACTTGAGCAAAACATTTATCAAACTTGCCTCTGCTCTTCTCCTGTTCATCTCCTCTGCCTCTGCCAGGAGAGCCTGCTCTTTAGGAGGCCGATATGTGGACTCAGGTACCTGTGTCAGCAGAAAAACACATTCAATCATTTTCTTGTGGGCTGCCTCCATACACAAGATACAGAGTTTCAAGAAGGGATATGCCATTAGAAAAAAGTACATCATAATAATATTATCAAGCATGACTTGTAGAGCCTGCTAAGCATAAGTATAACAAAACTGCTTACCGGTCTGTGTTTGTGTAGCTTGGGTATTCTCTCTGGGACAGGGATAGCTCGGGGTTTGGGCTGGGTGATGTTGAACTCCTGTGGCTGGGTTGCAGGCTTCACTACTTTCTTCGGTAAGTTATTTTTGTTTGCGACTTTGTCTGCAAGTTGGCTGATCATTTTTTCCAGCTCTGGCATCCACCTAGAGAGATTATGTATAATAAAATGTTATTTGGTTATGATTTTATAGATACATGCCAGTACTGAAGTATTTATTTTATACTGATTCTCTGTCTGTGGTTACACCAGCTCCCATGACTATATGGTATTCAAATAACTAAGGACACACAATGCACCAAAAACAAAACCTCCAACAACCCAGTGACAGCCAAGACGTGTGTACCTGTGTAGTGGTCTGAGAAGGTTGTCCTGGGTAAACCTGGGGTCGTAGTGTTTGCACCACTCATCCTTAATCCACTTCTTCAGATTCTCATCAGCCAAGAAGAATGAAAAAAACTGCAAAAGAAAACTAATTCTTGAGCTTATAGCATTTAAGAAAAAAGGAGTTATCATCAACTACTAATTGTGCTTGACTATCTCAGTATCTGAAAAAATGATATTAAGAAAAATCTCTTTAGACAATTCTGCAACACTTAAAATGGGACAGAATAAATTTGGTATAATTTATAAATAACAATTATCACAATGCAGTCTCTAAAACACACAGTGCTACTTTTGTGTAGGTTAAAAAGGTGGGGGAGGAACAATGTACATATATGCCAGCATGCTAAAATAATGCAGTTGTTTATAGTAGTACATGTACTCACATTGTGCATCCTGTTCACATCCTGGGACTTGACAAAGTTGCTAAAGTGGACGATCCCCAACTCATCCAGTCTGAACACTGTCATGTAGCACAGAGCTGAAACATACAGAATTTCATTAGTCTACGGTCTAGGTGTTCTTTGTCAAGGTACTGCGCATACAAGCATGGTTTTTAAATTGTAAATGACTTCTATGTTAGAAACACTGAAGTAGCTGTTTGGCTATCAATTCTATATAGGTTAGACAATAGCTAGGGAGAAGTTGAATCAAAATACTTTATAGCAATTAGTACCAGGGGTAAGTTATACTTACTTTAAGAGCAATGCCTAACAAGTTAACTGATACTTACTAATATAAATGTTCCTCTCTGATCTGAGCGACCGTTTGCCCTCCTTCACGTTGTAGAACCCGTCCACCACAACCTTCATGATCGGAGCGTACCGGACACAGCCAGAGAACACCTCCACAATAAACGTCTGGTCATTTTCATCTAAGGACTGAGGGGAAAGGAGAGTACATTGTATTTATTGTCTGCTTCAAACAATTTCTTTTACATCTGTGAAAAAAAGAAGTGTTCAGAAGGAATTTCTTACCTTTTATGTTAAGTTGAAAGCTCATATGTGTTGGTGGAAACCATTCTGAAGTTTGATTGTAATTTTATAGATGGATCATCATAAACTCAACTTATGATCCACTGTTCATCGAGTCACATGTTCTGCAACTGCCTAACATAACGTCACAGAAGCAGCGGATTGCTCATCCCTTGCCAAAGACTGGAGTTTAAGAGTAAAAATTTCAAATTTTTGTGTTTTACAGGTCAATTTTAAGCTTTGCTTTAGATCAGGAAGTTCTGTTGATGTGGTGCTCTTACCGAGACTTCAAATGTACAATACAGGACCTGTATAACAGCCTATTAACAGGTATGACTGTATGTACAAAGGCACAAAAGTCACCTTGTTTTTCTTGAGGAAGTGCTTAAGATGATCCTCCACACAATTCTCCTCTGGGTTGAAGGTGTCCAGTAGCTCCACACAGCAGGCTAACAGCTTTTTGTGACTCATGATGACTGAAAAACGTCCTGAAACACACCAATCATAAGGTTTACAACGTGAACGTCAAAGTGCCACACACTTCATATTACTCGTAAGCGTAACCCGACTATTACACAATACCAATTATGTTCAGAAAATCTTACTAGTGTTAAAACCCATCCATACCTTGGAGTCCAACTATCACAGGATATGAAATGGGACACACATATAAATTATGTCACTGGTAGAGCTAATAGGATACTGGCAGTCATCCGCCGTAACCTTTCGCACTGTCCTCTTCGTGTCAAATCTACATGCTACAGAACACTTGTACGCCCACACCTGGAGTACTGTGCGACTGTATGGGATCCCCACACCATCGGTGGTTCCCAGGCGTTGGAGCGAGTCCAACGAAGGGCGGCGCGAATGACTGTTAGTGATTATGACTATACCAGCAGTGTTTCTGACATGCTAAAGCGCCTCCAGTGGCCGTTACTTGTTGACAGAAGGAGAACCGCTCGCTTGATATCTTTATATAAAATTGCTCATGGACATATTAATATTCAAACGGAACAATACCTCAAACCTGCCCATAGGCGTACCAGAGGAAGTCATGAATATAAGTATCAAGCAATACCTGCCAAAACAGACTGTTTTAGATTTTCTTTTTTTCCAAGAACGATAAATGAGTGGAACAAGTTACCGGGCCAGCTTGTAAAAGCCCAGACAGTGGAGGCCTTCAAGGCCGGGCTTCTGGCCGTGCAGCCATAGTCCGTCGCACCCCCCCCCCCCGTGTACACTATATGACATCCAGTAGATTTCTAGCGGGAACCAATCATGGGGCTGCTGACGCGTCACCGACTAGTGGCTATTAGCACCTTGTTTCATGTAAATGCCATGAACTCAACCAGAGCGCGTATATTGTTTCTTGTTTACATCAGTACTAAGTACTAGTACTTCCACAATCACTTAGTAAAGTCATACCTTAGTAAAATCTACTTTGATGAACGAATCAAAACGGGACTGTAGACATTAAGTTTTACACATTCAAATGTGGCTGCACTAGTGCTAATGGAGCGACCACTACGTACGGGAAGGAACGGATCTTAGCGAAGCCGAGATT
Source organism: Branchiostoma belcheri (assembly GCF_001625305.1). NCBI lineage: Eukaryota > Metazoa > Chordata > Leptocardii > Amphioxiformes > Branchiostomatidae > Branchiostoma > Branchiostoma belcheri. The sequence goes on from NW_017804065.1 coordinate 810,719, forward strand.
TGTGAAGCAAACCCAACCCATCAAAGACGGGCCGCCAAACATAAAAATTGAGGGAAATGACAGACAACAAGCCAACAAAGACAACATCACCAGACCAACAAACTTGGAAAACACCACTTCAAGCGCTAACGTTGTAAGAGCTGTGGAACCTCAAACTAGTATGTTTGCGTCAGCGGAAAGGCTGTCGAAGTAACCACTACATGAAAAACTGCGGCGAAAAAGTAACATGGGTTCGCCCTAAATCTAGACGCAAGTGAGCTACAAAAGTAATAGAACCTATGCATCTTGCTTGTTGCTGTCAACTTACCCGTTAAAGATTATATTGAACCGATACATGTACGTACTATAACTTGCCATACCCGGCCAAAGACGACTACATTACTGTTACTCTTTATTTTGTGCTGTATAATGTATATGCGTTACATTATCTATCATTGTCATTTCTGTGAATTCCTTAAAACATCTACTGTTAGTTTGTGTAACATTACGTAGTGCTACAATCTGCGTAAAAAGTGGTCTTCATTACGTGTTATCTGCTAAGTCGTGTTGGTATTGAAAACTGTTTTTTTGTGCCGTTCTTCTACAAACAGCCAGCAGAATTATGAAGATACTCATTCTCAATACACATGCTGCAAACTAAAGTAATGGCAGTCCTACGAAAATTCTGTTTGTAATGTATAAGCGCTTTATGTCGACGTACAATGGGTGTGAAATACATGTTTTCGCCCATCGTGTGCCACCGGCTCGGTGGTAATTGGCTACTTTACAAGTGAAAGAACCGCGTCCGTGGGCCTTGATAAATTATTCAAATTATTCAGCAGCCCTCTGATTGGTCTCCGCTAGAAATTTACTGGATGTCATTCAGTGACGAGCCCCCCCCCCCTCTCAGTGATACCCCAGTAGGGGTGGTTAGAGAGTATCGAAGAAGAAGAAGAAGTGAACTAACGTGTATAATCATATTCTTGCCACTGGTTTGAAAACTGAATGGTACAGCCACACCGTGACCCAGTGTAAAATGTAGAAGTATTGAATCAGATGAAAATGTTTATGCTATCAGCTGGTTGTGGGAGGGGGGCGGTATCAGGGCACGCAGAGGAACATACTTATCTTAGCATAGCAACGCGTTTTGGCGAGTGTAGATGGCCTAATTGCGGCACAAGTTGAAAAAGACAACATGTTACGTCAATAACTAAGATTACATGACTTAACCGTTCTCGAAAACAATTTCAAAACCTACCAGATATGTCGTAAAAAGTCTTGATTATCCACAGAAAGTCGCAAATCTTTGAGAAGTGAATCAAACTTGTTTATTGTGACAACGGGCTACTGCGCATGCCCACAAGTGGCATTTAAAAGACGATCGCTGATTGGTGGAAATTATCGACTGGCTCTGATTGGTTCATGCGTAGTCTCGCTTATTCTCGTCCCACAAAATCTCGCCATTCGCGAGAATTGGTGTGGTGACACAGTTCAGTCTTTCCTTCGCTTCGCGTTTGGGATTTTGAGCCTTACCGAGAAGGCGTTTACGCACAAAAACAACCACTGGCAACTTAATTCCTCATCGCTGAAAGCTTCATTCCATCACTATGGAGGAGACGGTGAGTGATTTCTGTAGTTTGTCGGCTGGATTCGTTGTTTTTCTCCTTGTATTTGATACGGTCGCGTTCATGTTCAAGTACGTTCTCAAGTTCCTTCCATTGGGGGCCGTGCCTGGCGCGTTCATCCTCGAAAAAAAAAACGGCACCATGAGATATTAATCCTTTGTTCATACTTTCTGTTATTTTCTGTTTTACAGAAGGAGGTTGTGAAGACGGACAAGTTCGGGGATGTCACCGTCTACGTTTCGGTAGGGAAACTTTTTTGTTTGGCTGTGTGTGTGGCTATATGTGAGTTTCACCTTGAGGTTGGCGATGTCGTCCTGTGGGGGAGGGGCCCCATTTTCTCGCTGCAAATATTTGCCGTCATATCCAACATCTCTCATAGAAATCCAACCCAGCAAGTGTGCGCAAGCAAGCTTACTTTAAATTATCTGAATCAACAACTAGTTGCGTTTTGACGTTAAGAAGAAAACTTCAGTTTTTGGGAGAGGAAGCACGTCGCCCTTGAAGCTAAACTGTGTTACATGGAATTGGAAGGGGTCGTAACTTATTGGAAACGGGATCTTCCAATATACCACCAGCAAATCTCCCATTTTAATGAAAGAAATAGCTGTGTATTTTGTATCCCAGCTTGTACCACACAACACAATGGCACAAGAGAAGATTAAGATGTTGTATCTTATCATATGTTAATTTTTTCTGCCATAAAAGCAAACAAAAACAACATCGCCAACAACAAATGGCTTGCCTTAGCCCCATCCTGGATGAACCCAACCATGACGGTCGCAACATGTTTTTATCCTACTTATTTTTTTCCAGAAAAAAAACAACTAACCAGACAGGGCCACTCCAAACTGGCGTCAGAAAAAAATGTAAACAACTATTCCTTTGTGGACGGTGTTGTTTTCAATTATGGATCGGATTTACGGAAGTCGGATGAAAGTCGGTGCTTCCGTCTGTGTTTGTGAACAAAGATTTCTTCTGTCCATATCTTGTGTTTTGTTACTTTAAACTCGTCAATAACTTCTGATTAACCATTGTCAACAAACTGTATCTGATCAGTTGCTGCAGACATATGATCCCCAACATGTGTCTTTTGTCCTGACTTATGAAAACCTCTGGGACCCTGGGACTGCTAGCTGACCTACTTAATGAGACAGATCCACCTCACTGCTCTGCAATGTAAACAAACAAGAGAAAGTCTGTCTCTGGGGAGTGACCAACCACTGGGCAGCCAGGATAATTAATTAGAGGCCAATTATGTGATAATCAACGTTAATTGGAGGCACATGTGATGTCAGTACAATGCAGAAAGTATATATTCCTCTCATTTCTTCACATATATGATACTTGTACATGTAATATTTGTGTTAGTCAACAGGAACAACTGCCTTGAGGCACATTTCTATACCAAATGTACTAATTACTGATGTCAAGTATCGTGTCACATAAAAAAATCAATTGCAAATTGCAATAGCTGTCCATGATTGATAGGTGTCCATGATCCTGAAGTGACTTCTGATAGATTACAATTATCACATCAATATCAGGATTGCACTGCTCCCCCATACCCCAAACACACATGATAGCCAAGGAAATTATGGTTTTGCTTTTTCCGTCATGTGACACTCAGGACAACTCAAGAATTTATAAATAGATAGTTAAAATATTTTTATGTCGACATTAGCAACAGTTTCATTGTGTTGAACAAAAGTATTAACTTCATCATTTTAATATCTATTAGTGAGGCTTTGCTGTAGGGAAAAATAACTTGTTTCATGTTGTCAAGTCATTATCAGCAGGCTGATAGCCACTAGGTTGCTTGTCCGTTGTGGCTATATGTAATTCACAGTAAACAAGTATAGATCTATTGGGAAAAATGACTAAATTTGTGAGCAGAGATCTAGTCAAATAAGCAAAGACATGGACAATGAAATGTCACACAGATCCTACTCTAGAGGTTAGGTGTGACATCACAATTCACAAACCTTGCTAGATTACATTGGCAAGTGCATAACTCAGGCTGAAGGTTGATGTACATAATTCCCCAGCTGCAGCAGACACCACAAAGGAATTCATAATGTACTTCAAATGCCATGAAAATCAGCATGCTAGAATGGTTCCTTTATGCAACAACACAAACACTCACCATCCGGTTATCGTCTGTTGTTCACAGTCTCACAAGGGCCCGACAAACAATGGCACACAATAGTACTGATGTTGGTGATATACTGTTATGATATATGTTAGGGGTCATTTCAAAATTCTGTAAATACAATCAAGATTGAAATGTTATTTTTGGCAAGGCTTGTAAAGTCAAGATCACAGGACTGAAGCTTTGTTACACATTAGATAAGATTGTCCATGTAAGAACAATGTTCAGCTTCAGGTGGGACCTTGTTTTTCTTTTTTTTTCTGGCTGTGTTGTTTTGCCACAACGCTTGTACAGTGGAAAATCAATATTGTCTAAAGCAGCAAGGTCATCGCTTACTGCCAGTAAATCAAAGTGTCAGGACATGGGGCGGTGAACTATTGACATTTCACCATTCTACTTACAGGTCTCTTGGTGTAATATGCAAATCTGTGTGTGCTGGAATTTCTCATTGTCTCTTTAGCGTTTTGCATATTAGAAGATTTTGAAGAAACATGTCTGAGCCTCCATTTATACATTTATACATTTTAAAAATTCCCTCATTATGAGCCTGAAATAAACAGGCTCTTTGAAACAGTTACCACGTCCAATCTCAGCAAGCTGCCATTATCTAGAAAACCTAAAAAACACATTAAATTTCTATTTAGTAAAAAAAGAACACTTATCATGTGGAATCCCTTGCAATTAGCCTTCAGGCATGAATAAATTGATCAACCTGAGTGCTAAAATAAGAGGTTGAGAGCAGCCAGATTGTCTTGTGATAAATTAAAGACCTTTGCAAAAGTACCTACGCAGGAAATTGCGCTGCAGATGGCCTGTAATGTCTGTTCATTGATTGATTTTTGGTCACGTAGACCACGTAGTACTAATGGCTGTCACTTCACCACAGATCCTCAGCCTGCACATTTATACATACCAGGGGGGTGCCGAGACTTAGAACCTTTCTATTATTACAGTTACAGGCTTGCAATAGTGGGTGCATATGCATTTTGGTGCATCCCAAATTCGAGCTGTGCATCTACAACATGTAATTTGTGATGTAGGTGCTCCAGTGCAGTTACACTCTGTCTGTGTATTGCTATTAGATATTTGTGTAGGGTTATGACTATGTAACTTGTATACAGCATATTCTTGACATTTAAGAATTCAAACCTATTCGCAAAAATGAATTTCACAAATCCATCTCTTACGTACCAGGGCATCTTATTTGAAGGGTTATCACAATCTAATCAGAATAGATAGATGTAAGGTATTGGTAAGGAAATTGTAGACTTAGGTCCTTATGAATACCTTACATACACTGTATATACCTATGGGCATACAGTCTAATATGATTTGGGAAGACAAAGAGGTACATAGAAAAACAAAATAGATGAGTTATTCTGAAACATAGACAGGATATTGGGTTGTGGTTGGAAATAGGTGGATAATTGTACCAGGATTGCAGATAAATATTTACACATAACTGATGTTAATATTCACTTAGGCTTTTAGTTTTAACAAAAATTTTGACACAAATTGTTGGCTTTATAATCTATGCACCTAGACGACACTCCGCACCTTGTTGGTTAATGCCCCGTAGTCCGATTTGATTTGCTGAGATAAATTGGATTAACATTAAATTATTTTTGTAAGGTAATTAACTCCTGATCTTCATCTTCACTCCCGTAGCTCTTCAGCCGTGTGTTATTGATAGGCACTTCCATTACACTGTGTACCAGTCTCAGCTCTAGCCAGCTTGAAATGTTTTTTCTGTCAGTCCAGGTTCATCATGAAATTTGGGGCAATTTAGGGGGCCCCCGGGAAATTTTTGGTTTTCAAGCCTTCTAAAATGCAATTTGCTGCATTTTGAGAGGCAAATCATTGTGTTGAGAGTGATTGTAGGTTGTACTTCGGATGTTTTCTTATTTTTACCCAAGATTTTTGTTCATTCTGTTTGTCAAATTTGACAGATTGGCTTAAAAAAATTTGTCACAAGCCACAAAGTTCCAGTAATTGACAGAAAAACTGGTGCTGGCTAGAGCCGTGCTGTGTACAGGACCTAGCAGAGACACAGGTTTATCAATTATCATAACACAGTTGTGTTGACTGTTTGGCAGATTCTCCTTGCATCACATCCTATAAGGGCACCTGATGACTGAAGGAGTTTTCAAATGATGCTAATTATTGTGTTTACTTGTGTGTAAGGTCTTTTACACAACTGCAATGAAAAGTGGACAATGGCTTAATGTTCCATCCTAGGGATTTAGGACCCTTTCCAGTAGCGTCTGCAATAGTTGTTCACTAAATTCTTCATACATAATCCAGTGTTTACACTAATCTAGGTCAAGGATTTCTTATGTACAATATAGTTCTCAAAAGTGCAATGACCTTACACACATGTAAACAAATAACAATCATACCAATAGAGCACAAAGTGACATGGTCTGGAAAATACAAGTATTATTAATTTCATCTGTAGCTCTAGAAACAGAAAAAGAGAGCAAAATTGGCATGTAGATGCTTCTGCCAAGCAGAACAAAATTAAGTTGATTTGTTAAGTGGTAGAAGGAATAAAACAATTTTGGGATTAGGCTTGTGGTGGGATCGGGCCATCTGTTGAGCTATTATTAATTTGCATAAAGGCAATCATGGCAATTTATCTATAGCAACATGAGGAGATTTTACACACACAATATTTCCAAACAGCTGTGTCATATTCATAATTGGTTCTTATATTAAAGAGACAGATTAGCTTTATTATACTTATACTTATACTCATATTCTTATCATTCACACATGAGTCATGACTGTGCAACATAACGGTTATATAATGTGTCTGTAAAGATATCCCAGTTGGGTACAACTGTTGGTCCTTCCTGGATGTGAATTCTTCCTGCCATAATGGAGTTGATATAAATCCATTGTGGCAGGTTATTGCTGTCCATAGTAGCCTCTTTATCTCAGGGCATGAAATGATGAGTCAGACACAATTCAAACAGAGATTTATAATGATGTCTGCCGTCCCCAGTAGGCTGATATCCTCATACATACCTCTTGGCAGGAGATAAGAGGGTCTGCATGCCCTTTTTCGTTAACCGTTATGGGCTATTTTAATTTACCGTTAATCGTTGCCGGCCCGCTCTAATTCAACGTTAAGCGTTATCAGTATATTCCTCGTGAAGCGTTATGGGTCGTTTTAATTCAACGTAAAACGTTATTTGCCATCCTAAATTCAGCGTTAAGCGTTAATGAATAATTCTTCGTTACGCATAATTTTGCCTTTCAAAGTGCAGGAAAATGCGTCATTGAAGGTTTAAAAAATACAAAATTCCCCGGGGGAGAATGCCCCCGGGCCCCCCTACATTGCTCGCGCCTTTGACGCTCGACTCGCGCTTCTGCGCTCGGTCCCTTCGAATTCGGCTCTAGCCAGAACCAGTCTTCCCTTCAATTTCCGGACGTTTGCGGAGAGTTACAGAATTTTTTTAACGAATCCGTCAACCTTGACAGGCAAATTAACAAAAAAAAATGAGTAAAATATGAAAACATCAGAAGGACCGACAAACACTCTCAACACCATGATTTGCCTCTCAAAATGCGGGAAATTGCGCGTTTTTGAAGGCTTAAAAATCCTAAATTTCCCGGGGGAGCATTCCCCCGGACCCCCCTAGATTACGAGCGCCTTCGGCGCTCCCCTCTCAAAATCTATCGGTAAAACTGGGCAGACTGAAAAAATGCAAGCTGGCCGACGTCGACTCGGACACCCCAGTATTTGTGGACGTACTCGGGGACCAGGGCAGGTGGGACACACAAGGAACACATACCTTTAATGCATGCTTCATTACATGTAAGGTATACGTAATTTTGTCAGTGATCACCTTTTCTCACAATGCGAGTAGATACCAAATCCAGTGCAGCTCGAAAAAAAGCCTGTCAATTTACCGTTAAGCGTTGCCGACCGTCCTGAATTTACCGTTAAGCGTTATCGGTCCTGCTGAATTTACCGTTAACCGTTGCCAGGACCCCCCCATGCAGACCCTCAGATAACATCGAGTATATATATGAGCAGACATGATTTATATCTTGTTAGACCTGTCTAGGGATAAACTGAATCTTGATGTGCAAGATGATATCTATGTTCTCTATGGACACTTCCTTCAGGCAGCTTATACGAACATCAAAGAGCAGTGCTGGTTTAAGTGCCATATCTACTTGAGACTGGAGTATGTGAAACAACCATGGCCCTAGGGCAATTCTTGTATTCTAGGTAATGATAATGGTTAAAGTAGAACAAAGGTAGACTTTAGACTTTAGCTACCTATGTTGATAATATGAAAATGTTGCTTGACTGGAGAAGGGTTTACTACTATATAGTTCTGTCCTTGGTACTAAAAACATTCCATATGTTACTAAAATTCCATTCTGTATGTACCTTTGTCCTTGGTACTACATATATTACATGTACAAATCTACCTTTCCATATCTGTCGTTGTCCTTGGTACTGGAAGCATGCTACATAATGCCCATACCATTCCATGTCTACCTTCGTCCCTGGTACTGAAAGCATTCCGTAAAATCCTTCTGACTGTCCACGTCCTTGGTACTGAAAGCGTGTTGCACAACGTTTGTCTTGTCATAGTGATAATGTGGTGCGTGCCCATTACTGGCAAATATCTAGGGGACATTGAAGGGGCCATCTGAATGGGTTTTGTAGACTTCCCCAGACATCTGCATAGCTACATGTACATGCATACAGGAAATGGCTTGATCTTGTAGGGAAGCCAAGGTATTTAGTTAGCAGCATACAGCAGGAAACCAGATTATCAGCTTCAGGTGTATACTTAAAGGCTTTCCAGCTGTTTTATGACATGCTGGGGTGATGTTCCCTGCATTCAATGGATGAAAATAGTCCTGTTTTACGGGCTAAGTGGTCTAAGCCAATTTCAAATGTCACCAATTTGAAAGCAAATCAAAATAACATGAGGTAGAGCTAAAATCCAATTTTTACAAGCCATTTATTTGTCGATGCACATATGGAGTCTGATGTATAATTTTGGTAAAAATGCCATATTTCTTAAAAGTTTGCAGGCCTTAACAAGCAGTTTAATCATTGCTTTGTTAATCTTACACGTATTTCTTCAAAGCAGCCATTATGTTTTAGCCATACCATATACATTTAAGTCATGATTTTACATGAATCATCATGATCATTTCTACAGGGTATACATGTAGATCAATATTTTACCATGTTGATATCATGTATCATGCTGAGATAAAAGTTGAAGTGATAGGGGTCGATACAGCCTTTTGATATGAACTTTTGTGCCTCGTCTTATTGCATTAAAATAGATTTTTTATTCTTCATGTTGCTTCATCATTTATTCATCATAGCTAACCTCCATTACCATCCATCTGCCAGGTTACATATATCTGCCACTTTGAAAAACACGGTAAATTAAGGCCTACAATGCATGCAAGGTATGCGAAGTCCTAGTAATAATATATATAACATCATGTTTTTTCAAGTGCTGACATCTAAGCGAGGTAATATTGTGTGGTTTGCATTGTAAGCCTTTAAAGAATGTCAAGGGCACTAAATTATCCCTGTATGAAAATCAGTCGTAACATAACATTACATCTCCCCTTCAATAATGTATGAATGTTCCAGACATGCCTTTTGCCTTGTTTGTCATTATGTGACCCTTGGGTCTGTGGCCATTAATCTTGCCAAAGGCCATGCCATGTTTGTTCAATTGATGGTTTACCAATGAGAGTCCTGAGAATGAGTACAGGCAGCCTTCAGGCAGTCCGGGAATTTAGGTCAGACTGTGACCTGACCTTGAACCATCATATACATTGGAGTTTGGCAGGACAGTGCTGTAGAAGAAATAAATGTTACAGGAATCCTAATTTGTTGAGATATGTATACTACAGTCACAATATAAAATCTGTAAACTGATGGCTTAGGGAACTAACTGTCTTGCAGAGCCGAGTAAGGCTACTGTTTAGAATAAAACCTTCTCAGACATAACCATTATGGGACACAAAACAGCCACAGCCTACAATGTAGCAGGATTAGGAATTAAACACACCAAGACATTGTTCTCTAATATGTTTTCCCAACTTTCAATTCATTGGGGAAGTTTTTTAACCAACAAGTTGAAGAAATCTTATTATACATTGTAAAGTAATCCTTTCTGGAAATGTTTGATATCCCCATAGTCTTTGGTTATCAAAATGTGCACAATATGACTTTTAGAGCTACATGTGTACACTATCCCCTGATAGAAAGAGCATGGATACTAATTACATGATATATTGAAACCTACATGCAATGTTGTAATTGATATTCAAGCCGTGTTCCCACTAGGGAAGCCAAATTACGCTTCAGTCTTCAAGGTTATCAGAGTTAGAATCTGACATTTACTTATCATATGTTTCTATCATCAAGTTTGTTTTTCAACCCTAAGCTTGAGGAATGTGCAGTATCTATAACACCTTTGAATAGGGGTTATACCTTATTAACTTGAAAGTTTAACAGGAAAGTGAATTGCCAATGTACCTGTCAATATAAATCTTAGGAGGTCACAGTGCAGAGACATACAATATCAGAAATGTATTGATTTGAAGCTTGATTCAAATATTGCTAAAAGACTCTTTTTAACAGAATTCTTCCTAGCCAGTCCCTTTAAGAAAATCCAGGACACAAGTTTGACTAAAAGTTGTTGTATTTTGCAGGGAGACCGCAAATTGAGGGTGTTCCTCACAGTGCACGACATCGGACAGAACCGTAAGTATCAGACTTTTTCTAGGAAAAACAATACTTCGATACTCGGGAATAAAAAAAATTGGGTTGGCAACAAAAATATGAATACAAATTTGTTGTTATACATGGTAGTTAATCTTCTTTGCTCATCTATTTTATTGTTCCAAGAACTAGAACTAGCACCACTTTTGCAAGCATCAGTTCTCCAAGATTAATTTGAAGGAAGTGTATTAATAGTAATTTTCCTCTAGCAATTTCGAGTTGGTGAACACAGCATATATTTCCTGAAATGTTATTGCCTGCAATTACCAGGAGATCCTCTGTTCTAAGTACATGCAGTACTCCAAATTACCCTAATCATTTCAATGTGACAGTCACATTTTGTCAGATGACATCACCTTGGAGGATTGATGAAGCAGGGCTGGAGAAATTAGATCTATGTCCTTATCTGATGTAAATGAGCTTGCTCTGTGCATGTTTGCACGTAGGCACACCATCCGCTGATTTGCGCAAGTGCAATGACTCCTACATAATGTAGCATGGCTACAAGGGGATCAATTTCATGCAACCTTGGCTTTGCTTTAACCAGAGTAGAAAACTATTATTGTTCTATCACATAGAATAGGACTCTAGACTTTTGCAAGTCACAAGCAAACATACATTCATATCATCATACATGTATGTGTGCGTGAAGAATATCCTTTGCCATTGATTGATGAGTGACTGTGAGGGTTAGGCCATGGCCCATTTCCTTAAGTGGGGGGAGGTTTGGTTTGTGGCCAGCCAAGGATTAGTTACTAGGACTGGGAATATGTGCATATCATGCACTATGTGACCCAAAATCTTGTGAGTAAAAAAGTATCAATCTTGTGAGTAAAAAAGTATCAATATGTCAGATAATGATAGCAGAACTACTTCTTTATGGCATGTACATAAAGCATGTACAGATTGCAGTCTTCAGATGAGGTATTATGTATTATTGTTATTACATGTATACCAGTAATTGACTGTATGATCATGACTTTCAAAGGTGCAATGCTTTCCTGCAATGCTTTCCTGGCATTAATGTTGGTACAGTAAGTGTTGTGCTTGTACAGGTGCACTTTCCCAAATTGAACCAAAATGGAATTATGTGAGCTCACACCATTCTTAAGTACTATTTTCCTATAAGTTATGAACATGGGATTTGCTTATTTATTGGTAGCATGGTAGCAGCCATTGTGTCATCATTTCTGAAAATGAAAAGTTGATTCAAGGCTTGGCCTGAACTTGGCCACTATTCTATCATAATTCACGAAGAATGGAAAGCCAATTTAAGGCATGGCTGCAATTCAGCCATCAACCTCTATAACCATACCATGATTTATAGCCCTTTAGGTATAGAGTTGCAGCTGCCCTTGAAATCCCAGTCAACCTTTTCAGAACTGTCTAATAGAGAAAGAAAATCTATGAATCTTGTATTATGTGGTTCCCAGCCGTAAGTCATGCAGGAATTCCTAATGAAACAAACACTATCGATAACTTCCAGCCAGTTCCAGCCAGCACACATATTTTCAGAAAAGGTCACGAGTCATGACATTGTACTCTTGAGGACAGCCTTGGCCTCATTCTGACAAAAATACCACCAGGGTCCAGTGGGACTTACTGTATCATAGGACAGGGCTAGGGAGGGAGACATGAATTTACAGTGGAGAGGTCACAGTGAAAATTGTAAATGAAATAGATTAAACTACTGAAAACATTTACAGATATATGCCACAAAATATCATATTATCAAACAGTTATAAACGATGATGGGAAAATGAAGGAAAGAGTGTTGTACTAGATTCTTTTAGAATAACAATGTTGTAAAACGTAACGTGACAAGTTCACTGTCAGTCCAATGATAATGTCTCCCTAGGGCCAGTGCAGTCCAATTTAATTTGGATGGTTGAGAATGACAAATGATTAAGCGGGAACATCACAGGTCTCTCATTTCATCTGCAGAGCCCTCTCCCAGGCAATCGGAAATGGCATGACTGATTGCTTAGCTCCAGGTTGCCTTACCCGGCTGGATTTGATTTTATATCAAGATCCACAGCCCTTCTCCATAGAATCTAGATGGCTACATGTAATTGCAATGTGACCATTGAGCTATCAAAATTGAATTTGCAACTTGTGTGGTCCCAATGGTTTAATAATTGGAGTATGATGCACAATGTAAGAGTATGATTTAAAAGAAAACAAGACATAAGAAAACATAATTATAAGCTGTAAGCTTAATGTTCTTCATCCATGAAATTTGGTTTACTAAGTGAACTGTCAAATGTTTGGTTACTCAGTGGTAGCAGCGAGGCTCTAGTGGAAAGTGGTGTTAATCCATGCATCATGTACAGATTGATTCCTTCCTCCATGCAATTTGGTAGATGCAGGGCATACTGCCAACTGGTAAAGAAATCATTTAATCTAAAAGCTGAAGCCTGACAGGGATCAAGTAATGCTGTGTTACAGGAAAGTAATCATCCACCTTGTTGTGCAATCAGAATGTGTTGAAAGTTTACTCTTAAATTAAATTTAACAGGTGTACTTGTTCCTGTCTCTATCATTGTTAATCAATCATTACTTTCATGTATGGAAGTATTACTTTGGTTGGGTTTGTCTGTGAGTTTGTTTCTATGCTTGCCCAGACAGAGTAGGTTGATAGCATGTGGGTAGGAGGATGATTGACAGGCAGAATGACAGGCAGTCAAAAGGCAGACACAGGAGTTTGAATAAACTTGAGCCAGCAGAAGTTAGTGGTTGACACATTGACTGACTCTCGAAACTTGCAGTTTAATGTCCTTTTGTACATGTGTATATGATTGACAATGTGTATGTTTGTAAAGTATGTGTGTCCTGCATTATGATTATTGTTTGTTCCCAGATAAGTCGTTCCACCCATTCCTGCTGCATGAGGACATGAAGGCCATCCTGAGTAAGTTCTGTATCGTCCAGATCACAGTGCCAGGACAGGAGGAGGGAGCTGAAACCTTGCCTAATGAGTAAGCTCATGTTGCTGTTACTGAGTTAATGTCACTCTATTTTTCTGCTAGACCTGGTCTCACAGAAAGGGCAAATGCTAGTCTGTTTCCTTTGACCTTTTCATCACAACCCCCCCCCCCTACAACTCTCAAATTTCTTCACTATTTTGGGCCTCAAAAATTTGTAGGCCTGGGTTACTTTCACACTGTCTAATTTGCTAAGTATACGTGTAATACCTGTTCCTTTGGTAAAGTATTGATCCATAAAAGTACTGTGATGTAACTTCTTGCTGTTATCTGTTGCTAGCAATTTTAATGTTCCTTCCTGTTCCATTTATCTGTCCTGTGCTCTAACCTCACGTCACCTTCAGTCTGGGCCCAGTTCTGGTCACTAAAACAGCCCTAACGCTGAATATGGATTAGGACACTACATTTGGCTGACCTTTCCTCCTCAGCAAAAATAGTTTCGAACATAAACAGCTCAAATTTGGATCGTCTGGGCTATTAGTATCCTCCACTGTCAATTTTTGAATATAATATACAATATATACATTGAAAAATTTAACTTTAAATCTCAGGAACATTCTTGCATTAACTCAAATTCATGACTTTTACAAGGGAACATGACATTATGAAGACCTTAGACATGCCAAGAAAAGATGCCTTAACAGCAAGCCATGTTTTTTTAAACAGCAACTGTCTCTGATGAACTATCTTGTATTCCCTCCCTCTTCTGTACCCTACTGCCTATCTTCCTTCTATCCTTGGTTTACTGTCACCTCCCCATAGCACTATCCCAAGTGGCTTTGGCTCACCTGCACTTCAGAGAGCCTTTTCAGGGTCTCCAGCTCTAAAGAGAGCTGTTTCCTTTAAGAAAAGCAGGCCGCCTTCTGTAACAACCGAGCCTGCAGCTGCCCCTGAGAAATCTGAAGAACCAAGGTTGGAAAGCCGCCACCCATTTATGCTTCATTGCTTCCAAAGGATTGTGCAACCTTCAACTTCTTGCTATTCCCTGCATCCTGTGTTTTTCTTGAAGTCATCTTTGCTTGCAGCTGTGTTTCCACTTGTTTAACCATGACTGAGCCATTTGTGGATGTGCTGTTGTATGTGTATTGTGTTATGAATCAGGGAATTACTGAATTTCCTGTGACTCAGTGTGAAGGAACAAGGTGTCCAACTGCAGTGTACATGTAAGAGCCCTGTCATGCATCATCAGAAGATCACAAGCTCAGGGCTTTCTTGGGACAGTCATCCATGTCTGCGAAATTGAGCTGTCCTGTTATTGAAAATCCTGCCTCAGATCCTTGTTGGCAGTTGGTTCTGTTAAAGTGACAAGCTTGAAAATAAACTCTACAACATCAAAAATTGTATGACGATCTATGACAAATGTCACTGCACTGTTACCAAAATGTCAAGTTGCCACATCCAGAACATTTTGCTGTTAAGAGGTAGTTTTCACAGCCCGTGGTGTTAACGTTACAGCTACAAGTTTCCAACGATGCAGGAGATGGGGACGGAAGTGATTCCTCAAGTCTTGGCTGCTCTGGGGTAAGAATTTCAAATTCACTGGTTTCTAATGACTAGTAGGTAGCTCGCTCTCGGCATTTCAGATAGCAATCCACTATCTTTCATCGGTGACTGAAAATGGTCATTCAAGTGTCTCCGATGAAAGACAGTGGATGCTATCTGAAATGTCTGAAAATTCAGAGAATTTATCTACAATTTGATGTCATCCTTCTTTGAGCAGTTAGAAAGACGAGGAAAGTTCTGAAGAACTGACAGAAGATTGTATTTAATGTTTCCAGATGTAAGTCCAAGGATGTGGTTGGGTTAGGTGTGGGGGCAGGTGCCAACATCCTCTGCAGATATGCGGTAAGATGGCTTCACAATTTAAAAGTTTTTAGTAATGGTACAACTTTAGGTCACTTACAGTCACAGCCTGTCAGTACTAGTTCTATAACGTTCAGTTCAGCAGATATGTCCAAAGGCATGTTGCTAGCAGAATGGGTAGTTCAATATTGTAAGAGGCACCGATATTGTTCAAAAAGTGATTTGGCAAACTTTATATTGCAACCTTGGCATAGTTGTGGTCATTGTTAACCTTAAGTAGGATGGCATCTGGCAGGATTGTAAGTTAACACCCACGGTTTATATGCACCTAAAATACAAGACAAAACATTCAAAATCTTGGGTGGCAAGTGCCTGAGCAACACAGGAATCTTGAGCAGAGTGCTCAGTGTATCTTTGAATATATAAATGTTACAGAATGAATGAAACTTGTATCTAACATGCCAGCATTGATATTCACTGCAATGCTTTTAACACATGGCTTGGCATTTAGACATTGAAGCCATAAGCCTTTAGGGACTGTACGATATTTATGTACAGGACCTTTGGGAAGCTATGAATAGAACTGTAACAGTTCCAGTATTTGATGTGTGTGCTCTGCATGTAGTCAGCACACTGACATGTACCGGGCTATTTGCATAGAAATGTCTGTGATGTATAGGCGACCCTTCGATCCACATTAGTCTGACAGGATCTGAGGTGAATTCGTAATAGAAATTTGCACTGAAGATGTGAACAGAATATAAGTTAGTACTCTCAGAGTAGTCACAACCAGAGGATGCATGGCAGAAGGGTTTGGGAAATGTAAAGTGATGAATATTTGAAATTCACTGATCATCCAAACTTTGGTTCACACCGTTTTGAACCTATTTAGAGAATTAGGAAACTTCTGTATGATTGTGTTTGTTAGCCTGGTAAACTTAAAGCTCCAAGGTTCCTGTCATTCTGCCTGTCAACGTTCCCAGTGCTTTCAACCTACTCTGGGTGGACAGACACACAAACCTACAACTCAGTCACTCAGAACAATGCAATTGTGTATCCAGAAGTAAAAGTGTAATACAATGTATTAATAAAAAATTCATAATTTTTCATATCATATCAATAAATGTCTGTTAAACCTGGTGCATTAATTCTGGACAGGACCTTTGCTACGTGGGTTACCTTTAGAATGGTAATGCACAGTTAGTGTACTAAGAGCACACCAATCCAAATCAACAGCTAGAATGATTGCTTAAATGGAAGTGCATGCTGTCCTTGGTGCTGAGGGGCAATCAAATTGGACCTGGAAGAACTGAGTCCACCCAACACCTCAACTTTCTGAGTCAGGAGATGCCCTGGCTTTAATTCACTGTGACCTCTTCCTAACTAGGTTATGTTTATCCAGAATAGATCTGTGAACTATTATAATTGCTTTTGGCTAGGTTCCTTCTTGGCTATTAAAGATAAGGGTGTGGAAGTCACTGATAAGTATATCACAGGAAGTGAGATCTTAAACCCTGGACCTGTTCTCTCTGTTTTGGTGGAAATAGTGTTCACATACTGGTACAGTAACCATGAAAATCACTTAGGTGCAGGTCTGAAATACTGAGACATCAATATACCAGTACTGTACCTGAATAAACTTATAGTCAAGTATAAGAGTTTGTCACTCCCTGAAGGCCTGAACCATAGAGGTCATTGCTCACAACTAATTTCCAACCAT
>NW_017804065.1:827782-915118 GCF_001625305.1 Branchiostoma belcheri
GGAGCGGGACGGCCTGCTGGAACACGCACCACCTGCAGCAGCCGCTCGACCGGGTGAACCAGGCACAGAACAACGTAAGGGTCCTCTAAGGGACTGTACGATATTTACCGGGGGGGAGGGCCGGTCGTCTGAGGGGGGAGGGCCTAGGAAAAAAAATTTGAGCCAGGGGGAGGGCCTAGGAAAAAATATTTTAATTTGGGGGAGGGCCTAGGTAAAAAATTTTTCCAAGATCCCTTCAACTCTACAACGTTTTTATACACTTTCAAAACAAGATTAACGTCTGTCCCATACATATCGTAGCGATTTGCCGGTCATTGGAATCGGCAGAATTTTACGTTTCAATAATATCCATCCCTATTATTATAAATGTATTCGCCCAAATCTCCCACAGTCCTCTTCAAAATCTTGCATTTTCGCCAGAATCGACAAAACTGGACTACGCAGCCAAATTACATGGATTCAGTGACAAAGTCATGTCAATCGCGGCTCTCGAAACGATACCGATCAAAAATGTAGGGAAGGCTTGTCGGAAGATTTTGAAAATCAATTTTCGCCGTTCAACGCACCCTTTCCAGTGGTGTGCGTGCGTCGGCAGAGGTGACCCGCTGGTCCCGCCTCGCAACTCGCTCAAACTTCTCGGCGTGGATGTCGGATGCCGACGGATTAATTTGGTATTTTTTTAAACCAAGGACTATTTTAACATTTATATTTATGTCCCTCCAAATTTAATTGAAAACAACACGTAACTTGGCAATATTGTTTCCCTGTTTGTAATAAAATTGCCGTGGAAGAAGTTCGTGAACGAAAGGTAGGCTAGATTTATTTCGATTACACTGACTGACCGTAACGTTACTGACTTTAATAGCTCGAGGTACCAGCGAAATTTGTGCTGCCAAATTTGCCCCTCGACATGCAAAACATGGGTTGAAATTCAAAATTTTTCCGGGGGACATGCCCCCCCCCGCCCAAAAGCCGGGCCTAATCGGGCTCTTGTGGTGCCTGCTCGCGCTGAATGCGGGGAAAATTTTCAATCAAAATCTCGTCCTCCCCATACGAAATTTCACTCTCTATGATTCACGCCTGGGGGAGGGCCTAGGAAAAATTTTTTGAGGCGGGGGAGGGCCTAGGAAAAATTTTTTTGACCTGGGGGGAGGGCCTAGGAAAAAAATTTTTACGCTACCCCCGGACGACCGGCCCCCCTCCCCGGTAAATATCGTACAGTCCCTTAGTGTTCTCTTTTATGTACAGGACCTTTGGGAAGACCAAAAGCTATGAATAGAACTGTAACAGTTCCAGTATTTGATGTGTGTGCTCTGCATGTACATGTAGGCAGCACACTGACATGTACCGGGGCTATTTGCATAGAAATGTCTGTGATATATAGGCGACCCTTCGATCCACATTAGTCTGACAGGATCTGAGGTGAATTTGTAATAGAAATTTGCACTGAAGATGTGAACAGAATATAAGTTAGTACTCTCAGAGTAGTCACAACCAGAGGATGCATGGCAGAAGGGTTTGGGAAATGTAAAGTGATGAATATTTGAAATTCACTGATCATCCAAACTTTGGTTCACACCGTTTTGAACCTATTTAGAAAATTGGGAAACTTCTGTATGATTGTGTTTGTTAGCCTGGTAAACTAAGCTCCAAGGTTCCTGTCATTCTACCTGTCAATGTTCCCAGTGCTTTCAACCTACTCTGGGTGGACAGACACACAAACCTACAACTCAGTCACTCAGAACAATGCAATTGTGTATCCAGAGGTAAAAATGTAATACAATGTGTTATTAAAAAATTCATAATTTTTCATATCATATCATATCATATCATATCATATCATATCATATCATATCAATAAATGTCTGTTAAACCTGGTGCATTAAATTCTGGACAGGACCTCTGCTACGCGGGTAATACCTTTAGAATGGTAATGCACAGTTAGTGTACTAAGAGCACACCAATCCAAATCAACAGCTAGAATGATTGCTTAAATGGAAGTGCATGCTGTCCTTGGTGCTGAAGGGCAATCAAATCGGACCTGGAAGAACTGAGTCCACTCAACGCCTCAACTTTCTGAGTCAGGAGATGCCCTGGCATTAATTCACTGTGACCTCTTCCTAACTAGGTTATGTTTATCCAGAATAGATCTGTGAACTATTATAATTGCTTTGGCTAGGTTCCTTCTTGGCTATTAAAGATAAAGGTGTGGAAGTCACTGATAAGTATATCACAGGAAGTGAGATCTTAAACCCTGGACCTGTTCTCTCTGTTTTGGTGGAAATAGTGTTCACATACTGGTACAGTAACCATGAAAATCACTTAGGTGCAGGTCTGAAATACTGAGACATCAATATACCAGTACTGTACCTGAATAAACTTATAGTCAAGTATAAGAGTTTGTCACTCCCTGAAGGCCTGAACCATAGAGGTCATTGCTCACAACTAATTTCCAACCATGGCATGGAGAAGGTTGGATTAGGCCATGGTTGGCGATGTGTGACGGGGGCTTTACCAAATGTAACAGAAAGCTTTTTAGTTGAATCCCTTGCAGCCCTTTATGCAGAACCTGAGGCTTACATACTAGATCCGTCAGACTTAAGTAGCACACCTAATGTACACTTTATCATGTTAAAGTGTACTAGAATGACTCTACAGAGTAGTTGAACGTGACATCCAAGTGTCTCTTCAGGCTTTTAGCATCCTGCAATTCACCAAAATGGACAACCACTTGGTGACAACCCAACTCACTTAATGCAGCCATTTGAAGGGAAAGGGTGTGCACTTGGGTACAAAATGTGAACGACCGACTTGTGCAAGTACATGTACATGTGATATACATGGTGATCTTATGATCCCAAAGAAAGTATACCTCCCTTACCTTAATCGTCACTGAACTTCACTGAAGAAGATTTCTCATGCAAACATAATGCACTGTCATGCCACTATGATTTCTTGTATTTTTATTATATACAAAAAAACATGTAGATGTATATAATTAGTAGTGTCATTGGAGATCTCACTCTCTGAAGTGTAACCTATTGATTATTTATGGGTATCAAATGGAGATGTGTAAAATGTTGAATGTAACAGTTGTGATGTATAAATGACTTCCTTGCCTGTCCTTAGATGATGTCGGCATATGATGTGCTGGGGCTGTGTCTGCTGGAGTGCAGTGCAGAGTCTGCAGGGTTTCTGGAATGGGGACAGGAGAAGGTAATTATGTGATCTACATGTATGTTTGTGTCTTTATTTATGAAATACTCAAATCAGCCTGCTGTCTACCTTTCATTGAGGTCATGAGGAAAAAGGTCAGAGTCAGACAAAATATAACATGAGGAAGGCTAAGTAGTACATAATTGAAGTCCTAACAAATCCAGAAACATACAGTAAGTTTTGTAATATGTATTCATTCAATTCAGTGGCAATTCAGTGCTCACTATATGTGTGCTTCAAAGCTTTGAAGACTTGGAAGAGGAAATAAACCAGTCTACATGTACAATGTACTACATACAGGATAGTCAAAGGCAAAGAACTGCTCTGTCATAAAGATTATTTTTGAAGAAGGGTAAAAGACTATTAGTAAATGGAAAAAAAATGAGACAACAGCATGTCACTCTTGTATTGAAGTATAAAATTTAATTATTGTTCCATGTTTTTCCTGTCATTTTGTGACCATCTGTCAGTCACGTTGCAACTATGTGCAGCTCCCCCTCCTCCTCCCCACCCTGCCTCGCTTGCTCTTGGTGGTGATGTGGTATGGTGTCATCGTTGGTGTTATTGTGCCGTAAGGCCAGACAAAGTCAGCTCTGCAGTCCTCATTATTTACAGTTCAAAGCTAAAAGAAATGTGTACAAAATAAGAACAGTTTTCAGGACATAAAAATCTCAAATGCAAATTGAATCAAGCAACTGGATAAATTTTCTGAGGAGTCATCTAAACAGAACTTATCCAGTTGATGATTTATTTTTTGTTACGTAATGTTCTACCTGGATGTTTAACCTTCATTGACATGGGAAAATCTATATTTTTAAATTAAAATTCGATTAAAACTTGTTTTATATTTTCAAATTAAAATCTGTTTTATATTTTCAAATCAAAATTTGAGACTTTCTTGCCATTCATCAAATTGTCTTTGTTATTTGGTTCTGTTTAAGCTACATGTATTCAGAAACACATAGCTTGTGACTAGATTGAATTTCAATGCAGGAAGGAAGAATTTCAGGGGACTGAAGTTGGTCCTTAAATCATTTTAAAGTCCACTTTGTCTGGCCTCAGTATCCTCACATTGGTGTCAAATGACTCAAAGGAACATGTTGAAAGTCAGAATTTCTCAATGAGAAAAAAATAATGATGACTCCATACAGCAACACTAACATTTTTATGGGTTTTGCTTCACGCTTACCCTTTTAATTTGTCAAAAAGTAAGTACACTGTTTCCTGCACTTTAACCAGAACATTGTCGAGGGCTGATCATGATTGAAGAAGTACAGTAACCGCTGTGTTGTACCGGCTACGGTAACTTCATTTACTTTTACTGTGGTTTCAATGCATACAAGGCATATCAAATAGTGTACCAGTCTTCCAGTACTAAGTCAATTGCAGCATCACTCTGGTACTGTAACTGTAACTGTACTGTACTCCTCACCAATACGTACATGTATAAGGCCTCCACTAGGCAGCATCATTGTCTGATTACTGAGCAACTGAAATTGAATTTGTGTGACCCTTGATTTTATGATTGGAATATCATGCACAATGTTTCAAAGATCGGGTAGAAAACACACAAAATGTTTAAAAAGTTGTTGTTCATCTATGAAATTCATTGAGTGATTACATCAAAATCTGTGGTGGCTCAGCAGTCGGCTTCTAGAGGAAAGAGAGCGTAAATGAGAATGTCAGTTGATATCAAACATGCTACAAATTTCAAGACGACAGCTTTTATTAGTTGACAGCTGTTTGATTTGTATATTATTATTTTTTGTCTCCAGATTGCATCTCTACAGCTGAACATGAAGGGAATGAACCCGACCAGTGAGAGTTACCTGATCTGGCACCACTATGGAAACGTAAGTCATGTCTGCTCATGACAATGCCCCTACCAGTAGGTTCCAATGCCCCTACATGTACGTTGTATGTTCAGACACCCCTATGTCCTGATGTAGTGCTATTACTACTAGTATTAGGGATGTAGGAACTATGAAAAAAATACAATACATTTTCTAAGTTATCTACCTGGGACAAATGAAAAGTTTACAGTGATACCCATATGTAGCCTGGTTACCAAACCTATTATAGCTCCCGAGTTCTACATCTTCTCCGCAAATAGAGGATGTAGGACTCAGGAGCTATAATAGGTTTGGTAACCAGGCTAAGCCATATGTTCTGACACCCCTATGTTCCGACATACATGTTTTTGTAGGGGTAGGATTCTTGGAACATATTAGCTTGATTTGTCAGAACATAGGGGTGTAGCCCAGTTCAGAACCATTTTCTATTGCATGTCCCATGATGGCAGACTCTGAGATCAAGTCAAAGAAACAATGATTATTGTTACTTTAATTGCTGATCATTTGATTTGTGTACCAAAATGTGGCATATTTCCCAGTTTGTATTACAGGTATTTATCTTGTAATTCCCTATTTCATGTCATCTCACAAGTATGAAATGTGCTACTAACCAACAATGTTACTTTCTTTTTCTGGTTAAAATGAAAGTATTGTGTTGTCTACGTAAACTTAGAAATGTTATTATGCAAGCACACACCTTATAATAGCTAGAGGAAATCATACGAAAACTTTAACATCCTGGCACATACAATGTACTATGATCTTAAAGACTACTCATCTGGCTGTCTGCATTCTAATGATGTGATGCTGTGTAATCAATGTTCTACTTTCACTTTCCATCCTCATTTCATCACATGTAACTTTCACTATCAGAATAATTTTGCACAGTGTTGATTTTCTGAAGTAAAGGTTATATTTGGGATCATTTTTAAGTGTGTCATTTGAAACAAAGTTTTATTCCATGTATCACTGCTGTGAAAAATGTTGCTAGTGTAGCTGTCCAATAATTATCTTTAAATTAGAATGTATCAAATTATACAGTTACTGTAACAAAAGTAAACATTCATGTCATAGACATTAGCTGCTATTGCTGATTTTTACTCTAAAAATCCAGCCAGGAACAAGCTCATATTGTATATTGTTAACATCAAATTCAATACATTAATGAACAAACACCTGAATCATGGTTCCGTCAGGTTCATGAAAAAAAATGAAGTGCAAGGTCATGTTCCCCTTTACTTTGGAAAGTTGGACTTGTGCCTACTTTGTGCTGTCATGTTGTGGTGTGTTGTACTTGTGTCTCCATTGTGAGTTTTCCTTTTGTTATATCACGCTAACAAAACTGGATCAGGACTTGGGCAAGGTAACACTACGGGTCTACATGTAGCATGTGGATTGGGAGTTCCTGCATGTTTATAGCACCATGTCCACCAGAGGCTGTAACTGATGAGCGACCAAATATTTGAAAGATCGTGCAATGAATTTCATAGAAAAAGAACTACAATTTTCCTTTGTCTCTCTTAGTTGTCTTTTAAATCACAGTTTTGCATCATATTTTGCATCATGTTCTAATCATAAAATCAAGAGGGTCATACAAAGCCAATTTTGGTCTCTCAACAGTTGCTCTCAGTGATCTACATCTAGTGGAAATGGGGAACTAATGTAGTGTTGCAGCAAAGTTGATAGGGTAAATGTAGTGTTGTGCTGCACTGTGCTTGAAGAATAACATCACATTTTTTAAAAATGAAAATGAGGCTATTTGTTCCAGGGTTGAGGTTATGGCAAATGAAATTTAATTGTGTACTTGAAAAGATAGAGCATTAGAAATTCAAAAGGTTTAAGATTTATAAAGACACAACCTGCCATCTAAAGATAAAAGTTTCCTCTCATGTTCAAACAGAGTGCAGTGAGTAGTTATAACTGTCTGCTGATTTTCTGTTACATATAATGTAAAATTAGTATCAAACAAAAAAGATGGTTCTTACTGTAATAATTGACTATATGGTGCTGATTTCATTGTTGAACATTTTAGGAATTTAAGACATGCAACTCCCTCAATAGTGGTGTGTCATGTTTTCTCATGTTATGAGAAAGTCAGAAATGTGATGTGCCAGCTGGAGTCACTGTCTGATGCAAGAAAATCCATTGATACGGAAATGACAATGAAAATTCTACAGCTGTAGTTGTTTTACAGTTTCTAAGTTGAACATCAAATTTATTTTCTTCCGTTTAATCCTTTGCCCTTCAACAATTACAGCACCTTTGTTTAATCTCAGAGCTGTATGGTTCCTTATCTCATTTCTGTTGAGTTTCTGTGTTTGTCATATGCTTTCTTGATATGTTGCTTTCTTTCCTTTCTCTGTGTATGTGGGGTTTTCTTTGGGTACGTAGGCAAAGAAGGACAAGCTGAGTGAGGTGCGAGGGTTTAGTGATCGCCTTTACTCCTCCTTCAACCACCAAAACCTTGCTCGTTTTGTGAATCGCTACATGAAGTAAGTATGACTGAGGATCATACATGTCCTGCTCCATGTCTGCGCACCAAGGCTGGATGCATGGGTCTGTCTTTAAGGGAGGAACAAAGGGCCAGGAATCTTTTCCAAAATACATTTTAGATTCGAAACAACTTTTTGCAAGGTACCTGTTCCTAACCCAATAAGCAATTAGATTGGGAAGAGTTCTGTAATTCTACCTATTTGCTTTCAACTTTCATATTGCTTCATGTACAAGAGTAGAACAAAGTGAATGTAACAAGTAACTCTGACCAGAAAGAATTCCTGTAATTTTTAAGATTGGCATAATAAATAGAGAACAAATTTTCTGTTTTCTTGGGACATTTTTCTTATGTCATTTTTGGGCAATTCATGTCAAGATCCAGGTTTTAGAACTAAAACAGTTTACTTTTAACAAAAACACTTGTTGCACGTCAGAGATTTTTGCTGTACAGAAAACATCTTTTGTACCTCCCTTTTGAGAGAGACCAGCTGAATGACTAACCCTGTGCACGTCGCACGTGTAGACCTCACGACTGTTGTTCCCGGACAGGCTAAGCATCACAAGCTCAAAGAGGTGCATGCCTTCCACGACAACCTGTACAAGACCATGAACCCCCATAACCTGGCCTGCTTTGTAGAGACTTACATGGCGTGAGTAGCTGAACAGAGGCTGTAGATGTTAGGAACATTCCCTGTCTGGCATAGAAATCCAACTTCTAGAAAAAAACATGCTACTAGGTATTGACTATTTCTCATAGGTTTCCTGCAGCTGTAATAAGCTGCTGCTGGTTCACGGTTTGAACTGCAAGGTGAAATGTGAAGGCCCCAAAAGGCCTCCATGGTTTGGAGCAGTTCAAACCATGAACCGGCTTTAAATAATGTCACAAGTCTATCATCAAATTTTGCTGTCTATCAATGCCAGCCGTGGGAATGCTCCTGTTGTTTTTGATACAGTGTCAAAACTGGTCATGTGTGATGACAATAATTTGCTGAGTGTGCATTTTACTTTCAGCTGTGCTGTGTTGATGTAATTAGTGTTCTTGTTGTTTTATCCGTTTCGATGTTACAAGCTAACAATTACTAACAAGAGGCATTGGTCAATTGTTTTAAGGGAGGTTTAAGATGTGTTTCCCAAGTGATGAAATATATACCTATCTTTTCATGTCCATCTCTGCATTTCTTGGTTAATTATTTGACATAGTCAGTTTGACATATTAATGGAGTTTGAAATGCCATCTTAATTTTGATACTTATAAATTAATGCTTTAAATGGAATTTCAATGAACTGTGTACATTTATTTTTAAACATTTCTGTATTATACAGTACTATAGGGTGCTACGAATTAGCATCTACTACAGCTGCTAATCAAGATTTAATGTTGTATGTGACAGACCTTTTCAATCAAGTGTGCCACTATTAATATTCAACAAAAATTTTACAATTCTTATCATATGCCATATTTTGTTTTCAGCCGTACCAACTTCATTGACAAGTTGAAGACAATGAAGTAAGTGAATATGACAGTTTGTAACTTTGTATGGTTGAAATCTAAATATTGTACTGCTTTTAGTCAGTGCTGTTATTATTTCAGTACAAACATGGTTTGACAGATTGTTGTTGTTGTAGGTGTCGTGTGCTGATGGTGACTGGCAGCAGGTCAGCCCATGTGAGGGATGTGGTAAGTACCGTCCTGCAGTATTCATACGAAGCTTATTTGGCACAACAAAAAGTACAGCGACTCTTCTAAGGTCAGCTGACCCAACTTCATGGTGTGCCAAGCATGTGCCAATAATTACTGGAGAACATTTCCCGGCAAACAGACATACTGAAAACAAAACCTGTTCATGGAGGTCAAAATGTAAGCATGGAAAGCACACTTGAATGGATGACCACCACAGTTTCAGCACCACGGAGAAGGCTATCTTGCTTTTACAAAGTATTACATGTACTACTGCTGCTATATTCCAGGAGAGGACATACACTGCAATGGACCGTCAAAACAGCGAGATCCTAAAGCTGGATGGAGGTGATGTCATGGATGACAACGTAAGTTTTCACTGAAATCTAAAGGCATCACCTAATTCATAGTGAATGCTATCTGAAACTCTTCAGAGAAGGTGTAAAAACATCAGAGGTTGGTAGTGATTGATTTTGTGCAATGCACACAGTGACATTAATTTTATTTACTTCCTTTTTCAGCCTGAGAAGCTGGCAGAAAGTATGCTATTCTTCCTGCAAGGCCTGGGACTGGGTAGGTTTTCTCCACACAAAATAAAACAAGATAAACTTTTCATATGTAGTAAAATATTAACTTTCATCAGTTTTGCTGGTTTCATTAAATTAACTCAGTAGTAGACAAGCTCTTGATTTTTTCACTTATCAGTTGATACATTATTGCTTAGTTAGTTTAGGATAGTTTTACTTTCAATGAATGTCTGAGAGACCCAGAGAATTATTCAGCAATTTCGATGCAGAGTTTGACGCTGTAAACTTGAACCTTTTTCCAACAGTTTTGCTGTGCACTCCCCTTTTCCTCACACAATGTAACAAGCCTCTCACAGCTTTAATTTGCTTGCTGTAGAATTAGATACCGGTAGCACAGTTTGCTGAGTTGCACTTACTGTAAATCATGAAACTTTAATAGTGGTTTTATTTCTGCTATTTATTAGAATATGTCTCCCCTGTATGACTACCACAGAATTGTTTCAACCACAAATCTAAAACACAGCAAAAATTCCCTTTAATCGCAAAATAAAACCACTGAAAAGTAACTGAATTTACAGTTTTCTTCTAGGATTGGATTGTTTCCCTTCTGTAATGCATGACCCATATTTTGTGTTGTTCCCCTTGGCAGTTGCATCTGTGGTGTCGCGGAAAATGTCCCGTGGTAGCTCCTTCTCACGAGACTCCCAGTAAACACTTTGCCTTTATGAGGGAGTTACACGGGGCCAGCTGCTGATCATGACTAACCACTGCATGTGGTGTGCATGCCGTAGGCATGGTGTCATAATGGAACACATCTGATCAATCCTCTCACTGCTGTAGCCAACACCACTGTGGGTGTGTGTCTGTGTGCCATCAGTAGTGAGAAGGTTGAAACAGATCTTTTTTAAATACTTGATGCTTTTAACTGAATGATTTACACTCCTATTTTTACTATATATTAATCATAATACTACCAATATCCCACTGGTGTGCTTTCTTTCCCTAGAAACGTTCTAACAGAACAGGATTTAGTATATATCATATGTCATTTCAATTCACTGAATCAGATTAGCATTTGTACCAAGTCTTGTGTTTGACAAAAGATGTAAAGACTAGCCAACTGCTACCCACCCTTGTCCAGGACACCCATTAGTTTACCCCTATAGCAGTATAATCAAATACTAAATACTACTACCACTTACATGTAATCATTTCTATCATAGAATGTTATCCTTATGAAAAGACAGACATGCCAATGTGAAATCTTATGGAACAATTTTTTCCTGACACACTAAGCCACTGAAAATGAAAAATAATCCAACCAAAGGCTTACTTCTTGCCACTTGCAAGTTATAGCTGTTTCTTATTCCTTGTTACACTATCAGAAAAGGCATATTATTGTTGAAAATTGGTTATGGCAGGTGGTAGATGTCTTTTTAAATGATATATACTATACAATATAAAACATAATTGAAAATCAGCCATTGATTTGATGCTTACCTCAGTGTTTTACTTTCTCTCCCCCTCCTCACTCCTGTAACCAGTTTCGTCTGTCCGCTCCAAGAAGATGTCACGAGGAACATCTCTGTCGGGCACAGATGCATAAATCTGGAAACTGTGCTCTTCAGTTGTCGTAAGTGCCTCGTGCACTGTATGAAAAGACTGTAAGATGCTTTTTTTAGGGGCACTTTGAACACATGTCCGGTATTGTCTGATCAAGCTTTAGGAGAAGTTTAGGGAAAGTGCCGTTGGTAGAGGAATAGAAGAAGTAGTACAAGACTGTCAGTGTGCAGCATTTTCAAGTCCATTTTGTGCATTTTTGGAAGATTTTCAAACAAAGTTTTGCACTTTTGTCTCTTGACTTGCTGGCTGTATATCCAAGAAATTCGAAAATCACTGTCAAGGTCAACTACAAAATAGACAAAAACTTCTGAATCAAAGGCTATTTTGTAATTTTTCTGGGGATTTTTTGGGAAATCTGTTGACAAGAAGCTACACTTCTCTTTCATGAACTTTATAGAACATTTTAAAAGCAAAATTTTCTTTTATAGCCAATGATCACACTTGTTAGAATCTCTTCTTTTTTTCTGCAATTTTGATGGGCTCATCCATACATTACACATACAGAGATGGTTTAACAACTCTGTCCATTCCTGAATATAATGGAATTGTTAAAATTCTGCACACGTTAACAGAGTTGACCCTTAGCATGTACACCTATAGGCATAGGCAACCAAGAGAGATGACATCTACAGCTTTTGTCAGTAGGCAATCAAGCAGAACTACCAATGAGATTAGGAGCAATGAACAGCAATGAAGAACAAAGTCGCCCTTGGAAGTATTGTTCTTAAGCCTTACTGATGGTGTAAACACTTCAATATGATCAAACTCAATACACAAGTGTAGCACAAGTAGCGACGCAAAAGCTGCATGGTCATTTTTGTGCAATCCACGTTACATGCAAAATTGCTGCCAAAGTGCATGTAGTATATTAATTGGCAAAGAAGTTACACATGCTGGCTAAGTCTTTGTGCTTGTGAAAGATTAAGATTGTTAAGTTTAGCCAAGAAGAGAAAAAAAATGAGTCCTGGAACTGCTTTGTAGTTTGTAAGTGAAGTCTTACAACAGTCATATATCTAGTTAAAGGCTTTTATGATTGAAATGATGTTAGACGAAAGTAAAAAAAAAAAAGAGTGCAGCAACAATTTGAGAACTCAGAATCTTCAGATCACTCCTGAAATGTGTAAACCTTGCTATTCACATTGTTATAAGCCGGCTCACAGTTTGAACTGCACATGTGCAACGTCAAAGGTGGAGTCCTCAAACTTGTAAACAGTTCTTGGCTTGACCATGCTTGACACGTCCAGACATGCTTGACATGTCCAGACATGTTTTGTTTATGTCTCAGGGGCCTTCAACTTTGACACACAACTGATAATGAATCACACTGCACATATGCAGTTTAAACCACGAACCAACCAGCCTATATGTACAGCTGCCTCTTGAAGTCCTCCAATTAGTGGATAGGCTAATTAAGTGCGATAAAAACTGATCCAAATATCAGGCATGTATTTGTACTATGTAATGTTGGAAGAAACATTGATAATGTACAATGTATGCTCACCGTTATCTGATTTTAATTTGCTTTTATATAATTCAATTTTACTCACAAATCTGTTTAGACATGTTCATTTTCAAGTCACAAAATGGGGCAGGCAGGAATTTGATTGTTTGACATTGCCGCTTTTTTTCATCATAATTTCCCAAGTATTCTGCCCCTCTCCATCTTTCAAATGGAATAGCCCTTAGTGCTACTTGCCCTTGAGTTGGTCTTTGTATTGTAATATTGCAGCTTGCAATATTAAATCCACAAAAAAGTGTGGAATACTTGTGGTTGTATAAGTATTATATATCAGAAAATGATCTGTTACTGAAGTTGAAATGTTTTAGGTGATATCTTCATTTGAACTGCTTATTTTAGTTGCTGGTAGGATTTTTGCTTTAGCTTGAGATCATGTATTGAGTGTTACTCAAGGCAAAAAAACAGTTGCTAAAAGTGAATTGTTGAGTGTGTATGTTGCAAAGAGACTAGGAGGCTAGCAGACTCCTACAGAGTTGGTACACAACAAACTGGGTACAATTAGAACTAATCAGAAAAAAGCCTGGCTCATAGAGCCTGCAAAGGAGAAATGTACCTCCTTTTTGCTGTGCGTTGCACCTTTGATTAGATAACTATGCCACTGTTTTTGCTGTAATTGTTGCTAAGAAGTTAGATTAATTGCTAGTGCATTAGGATGGCTGATCAGAGGGTTAAGAAATGTTTAAAAAATTTCATGATTAGTAAAATTCATTCTTAATTAAAAAACATGAAATTTACTTGGAGTCCATGCAGGTTACATGTTAAGCTGTCACAAATGCCATGTTTTGCACCCTTTTGATAGATAATGTTGTACATTCTCTGATCAGGTATCATAATGTGCCAGTAGTAATGCTTTACTGTACATTAGAGCTGTGTACCGGTACGCAGTACCGATACTGTACCGGAAAAATTGATTAGGTACAGGTCCAAAATACCTAATCCCTCAGTACCGGTACTGTACCTAAACAATTTCACACCAATTTTATGCCTATTTGTGACCTCAAATCAGTCCCTGTGTAAGGACAGTGTGTTCATGAAAACAAAAACATCTTTAGTTTTGCCTATATTTCATCTGAGCATTCGCCATAAACAAAGAATAAACCTTAACTATCAAGTTTATTAATGTTTTTTTGTTATTGAAGGAGTTCAGAAGAGCATATTAATTGGTCGAATTGTTCAGGTACAGGTTCAGGTCCGGACCTGTACCTAAACCTGTGTACCTGTACCTGTACCTGTACCTAAAATTTGTTTAGGTACACAGCTCTACTGTACATACTTCTCATCAGGGGGAACCTTCCTATAGGTTGTTGATTTTGAGCTGATTATGTTTGACTAATGTATACAAGATCAAGAAATAGAAAGAATGCCATATACATGTACATCTGCCTCATGATTCTTTACTTGGAATTTTCCATCCATTCCAACATTGACACCACCACAATCAGCAGCCTGAAGGACCCTTTAAGAAGAATGGACCATACAAATAAGATTTGGTGTATCTGGGCTCATGGTTATCTTTGTCCTCAAGAATACAGCTCTTTCATGTAAGTTCTCTACATATCGCATCGTTTTTCACACCCAGAAGTTAGCCTTATGTTGTACTCCTGTTTAGTGATAAGTATTTAGGCTAATCCCTACCAGTATATTAAACTGTTAGACTGGGTTGTTGGCAAGAAGTTGATTTCAGATGGGTTTTACTGACGACACGTGAAGCTTTAGTTTAGTTTTGTGTTGTGATGTGATGTTAAAAGAAGTGGTTAAGCACGTTATTGCACGGTTCATATGGAATGAGGACACAATAAACAGGCTATATACAAATGTATGTTGTACTTGTCTTCGTTTTTCTGTCAATCTCACACACAATTACCAGAGTGTAGCTCCTTGCGGTTCCAGACCCTAGAATTCAAACATTTAGTTAGCTTTGTTTGGGTGGAATCTCTTTGCATTATCCTACCACACTTTTCATCTTTTGTCTTTCAAGAATAGAAAATTGAAATCCCTGCCATGTCTGATTCACCAAGACTGAAGCAGAAACAGAGCCGCAATGGTGACATGTACGTGCACTAAGCTTAACACTGCAGCTTGAAACCCAGCATTTTGCACTGTAGTGGCAACTACAGTGTCATTATTATACCATATACCCCCCAGTATGTTGTTTCGTCATCTTCAAGAAAAATACAGTCTCTTGCAATAAATTGAATGATGAGAACAGTACAATTTGTGTGGCACATTTGGTTGCGTTGAATAGTTATTCTCCAGCATCACCAGTCGTTGCCAACATTACCCCTGCAAGTAGTCCTTATATTCCATGCTGAAGGCTCCTGTTGGTTACTGAGAGGTTACTGTCCCCTGTGCTGGAGAAGAAGATCCACAGCCTGCTTCAGGTTGTCCACAAACCCATCAGGATGCACAGTTGGGTGATGCTCATCTTCAGGTCTGCAACAGGACAGAAACAACTATTCAGTACCAAGGACAGGAATGTTGGTCATCCCTTAGTGTTGGTGATCATTACCAAAGACAGGAATGTTGGTTATCCCTTATTGTCAGTGATCAGTACCAAGGACAGGAATGTTGGTTATCCCTTATTGTCAGTGATCAGTAGCAAGGACAGGAATGTTGGTTAATGTTTACCAGTATCCTGATGCATTTTAGTTTTACATTGTTATACTGTATTTTTTGGATCGCTTCAGCCAAAATCTAATAAGAAAGAAAAAAATCCCTGTCCTTAGTAACTACTTTATGTGCTATATAATGCACCCATGACAGCACATCATCTGCTGTTGCTTCCCTACCTGTACTTTCCGGTCCTGACCTGTAGTCCCAGCATCCCTACACTCTGGGCACCACCAATGTCGTTTACAACATCGTCTCCCACCATCATGGCCTGAACAACAAACAAAACTGAGAGTTGTTTGGAAGTAGAGTTGTTTGGAAGTCCATGAAACTTATTTATTTATAAAACACTTATCAAGTCATTATTTATCAGCTTGATGTGACATCGCCAATTTCTGTACATGTATAACCAGAAAAGGAAGACATTGCACATTTATCACTAGTAAGTGTTCTGAGGCTCAAAGACAGACCTCAAAAACAAAGCAGTAGGAAATCTAAGATAAGGCTGCTCAGAGGAAAGAAGACACAGCAGAACTAAATGAAGAAAGACTGATTGCAGCCTGAGGTTTTTGTCAACAATTACACTGTGGTGACATGTCCATTATAAATTTATATTCTCTAGTTGGCCTGTGGTGGCAAATAGACATCTCTACAGGAAAGTTGGTCCTACTTGTTGTGGCTGAACTCCCATGTCCTGTAGGGCTGCCAAAAAGAAGGCCTTGGCAGGTTTCCCAACTACCTCTGCTTCCACATCACAGGCGTACTGGATAGATAAATGAATGAGGGAATGGATGAACTACACTCAAGGCACCTCCAGAGGGAATGAAAGTTCTTTTTTTTTTTCAAATCAGACCAAAATCAGTGCACATAGAGATGTAATCCATAAAATTAACTTGCTGTGGCCCTATTGTTCATCTGCATAATTGTGGATATTGGCAATGTGATAACTCACTTCTAAAGCTTTCATGAAGACTCCAACGTCCAAAGTCAAGCCGTCAGTTTCTTTATAATATCGGCTGAAAAGACAGATCTTACAGTTAACTTGATATTATCTGAAGGCAGTTTTTGTTGAAAAACAATAACAAACAAACCTTAACTAAAATGGTCACTTCTGTCTCTTTTAAATCAATGTACAGGATGCATCATACGTGAAGTCTAAAGTAAATAATATTACTCAATTGCAACACATTACATCTTGGAAAAAAATCAGTTCACAGTTTTAAATGTGCATGCGCATTGTCAAAATGAAGGTCCCTAAGTTCTCAACAATTCTTGTCTATACCAAGTTTAATACATGTCCAATGTGCTTTGTTTATGTCTAAGCATGTGCTGTACAAACCATGAACCAGATTAAACACAAAATACAAGCTTTGGAAACAAAACTTTTAGATCAGATTATTCATCACTCACCCCTTTCCCATTGATATCAGAATAGGATCCTGCAACCCAACCAGGACTCTAAAGGCTTCGTTGAGATTTTTGTAGGAAAATTCATCCGTGGCATCTCCTATCAGGACACAGTTGGGGTTGGAGCAGTCCACTCCTTCAAACTCTGGTTGACAGTCTGCAGCAGGAGAGCAGCTGGTTCTGTACTTACTTTTGTTTTAGAGGTCTGCTACATGTAGCTATAGTTCTGCCTAATATATTAGGTAACAGGAAAGACAGACTTCAATTCAACTGCACATACTGAGTCTGACCCTCAGAAAAGATGCTAGAGCTGCATATTCCTGACACTTAATTGAAGCCCACCTGTAGACATTCAGTTGCAGACACATTTGCCTGGTGTGGTTGGGGCTTGTAATGAGCACATGTATGGGTTCCTGCTTCTATAGGTTTGACTAAACTTTCCTAATAGCAACATGTGGGTCTAGTTGACATTTGGTCTTTCCCATTACCTATAGCTTTGACCAATAAAGTCATATACTGTACTAATATTAGCTATATATAAGTTCTTGGCAGTGTTTTTTTAATTTATTTATTCAGCATACAGTAAACAAAATTAGGGTACAGGACACAGTGACGACGGGCTCAAGTTACGTAACTTATGTTAGCGCCGCCACTTATACGAATAAAACTAATATTACTAGACAATGCAAAACACTAACGAAGAATACATATGAAAGAAAAACACAGTCGAATTGAATTCTTGGCAGTGTTTGAACTGTAATTGTGGGCAAGTGTCTAAAAAAATTGAGTAAAATACAGTAGTGGTCACACATGAAATGTGAATTGCTGTACACAGTTCTCACCTGGATGGATCAGCAGGTGTGGTCGGAGATTCCTGTCCTTAAGCACGAGGCACGCTGCAGGAGCAGGTGAAAACACCTCCTCCCGTGTCACCTGGAACCCCAGCCCAGACAGCTTGGCAACCAGGTGGTCTCGGGTGCACTGGGTCTCATTGGTGCAGAACCGAACACTCAGCCCTGACTGCTTCAACCTACAAATGTAGATGCACTAGTATATTGTGGTGAAGTGAGTTGTTAGCCCACTGTGTCTTGTGCACAGTATTTATATAGGAGAGCACTTTCACCTCCTCCTGTCACCTATTACCTCACTAAACGAAGTCAGGTCGATTGGAGAAAGTCATGAAAAGTGCTGAGGGCTCAGCATAAGCTGTCGTCGAATTATATTCACTATAATTCAGGAAAAAGGGGCGTGTCGCTTGCCTTGTGGTTTTACATAAATACAGGAGTACAAGAGACTTGAACTGCCTACTTTGTCACGGCCTCCACAGATCCAGGAATCGCCACGCCCCCAGTTGCGCCGCTATCGTACAAAACCCCCGAAATGTCTAGTAAAACGCCCTGAATGTCGGAACACCGATCATACCAACGACCAGAGGAAGCCATCTTGGATGGCCAAAGGTCACCAGACTGTTACACTGAATAAACAGGAGTTTAGCATCCCTGTTCTTTTTGTCACCCGCAAATCTGATTAAGTACAATATTATCACAATAATTAGATCAAAGTTATGTAAATGATATTTCATTTCCATAACATAGATATAATTTCGCATCTTACAGAAGCGCTTATGAAACCTCCCCACCTTTAAGTGGAGCGGTCCAAGTACGATAGTTCACCGGCGCCAGGGGAGAATGCAAAGTCCCCGTACTCTTGTCTGTCACTAGTGTCAGCTTCTTGTCGCCAAGAGAAGGTAAGGCACTCATGTGTGGAGTACTTAAGGAACCCAGCAGAAATCTCAACTTCTTCTTCTTAACTTTCAACTGCCACCTTGGTTTCACAGGAGGATCCAGGGGAGGGGGAGGGGGAGTACTTAGTCAAGTTAGTGGGAATTGAAAGGGAGGGAGGAAGGGAGGGAGAGAGCGAGAGAGAGAGAGAGAGATAGTGCGTGCGTGCGTGCGTTTTTTGTGTGTGTGCCAAGGATAACATGTAACAGAAATCCACAAACACTCATCATTATTATTTATATACATTGTATAATTACCTTCGCCAAGAAGGTTATGTTTTCAGAGGCGTTCGTGTATATGTGTGTGTGTGTGTGTGTGTGTCTGTCAACAGCATAACTCGAGAAAGCTTAGATGGATTATCTTGATATTTGGTAGGTGGGTAGGTCTTGATGAGACCTCAAAATGATTAGATTTTGGGCCCCCTGGCGGCTTGTCATGGTACTGCAGCTGAACTTCCGGTTTTGATATCTCATGATCCAGACATGCTAGGGTGACGAAATTTGGATGGCAGGTAGCTCTTGTGCTGGGGATGAAGTGACATGAGTTTGAGCCCCCTAGTTGCTTGCTCTAGAACTGCAGGGGGGTTTAAAGGACAAATGTTTAAAAGAGGATAACTCAAGAACCGATTGATGGATCATCGTGATTTTTGGTATGTAGGTAGCTTGAGTGATGCTTGACATAATGATATTACAATTATGCAAATATTGATGTAATTTGCATAATTAATGAGGAAATTCTATAAATCAGCTGCATACCATGATAGGAAGTTCAAGCTTGTAACATATGTTATTAAGAACGAGAAAAACACAGGCAAATATTGATTATGCAAATGAAGACTTAATTTGCATAATTAATGAGAAAATGTTATAATTGCATAGTGGTAACTGCCTGAAATTTCATACTTGGGATGTTTGAAAGTTAAGTGAAGGTGAACATAATTAAACATAACTTATTCAAATAAGGACCACATTTGCATAATTTATGAGGAAATGCTATAATGGCATTCTTTGTTAAGATAAGACTGTCTTTTGGTGTAGAATATGATCAACAGACTGATATAATTCATGCAATCGAGGATCCTATCTGCATAATCAGGGTGATTAGTATATTTCTTATTTATAAAGCTAACATCATTTGGCGAAGGTATGAGATCGTGGAACTCTTGTTATAATATTTAATGACAATGACAATGATTCACATATAACTGTTACATCCATGCCATGCACATGAGACAGGGGTATAAACACTACAACTCTGCACTATACTACATCTATTATTAAACGTAAGTTAGTAAATTAGCATTGGTGAACGTTAGGCTCAGATCACCTCAGAAATACCTGCAATAAATGAATTTCAACTTTAATACACAATGAAATGTAACGTTACACTGACTGAGTACATATTGGTCAATCTAAACTCAGAATCCCACACCTCCAATTGCTTCAAAATGAAGCAAGCTACATTAAAATTATTTTGTACTACAGCAGGTTGGAGATTAACAACTAAATAGGTTTACTCCAAGAACACATCGAAACGGCCAATTTTGGGTCCAATGTTGGGATCATGTCTGGACAAAACGTCAGAAGATTGTCTTCGGGTTGCGTCTGAAGTCTGCCTCCGTTTGGAAGACACTGATGAGGCAGAAGCTGAAGACTGTTTCCTTCCTGAATCCTGCTGATTAGTACTGCCACTTACACTGGGCTGTAGGCATTGAAAACAAAACTGTTAGCTAATACAGTTACTGTAGTAGTCACTGGGATCATCAACATATAATTTTGCATTTAAGGGCATTTAAGTTTGTAGCTTTTAGAGTTTAAGGCTGAATGCATGTGTGTGTGTGTGTGTGTATATATATTTGTTTCTATATGGCCGAGGTGAAGTCTGCCATCTCTATTAATTTTGATCTCTCATATTGTTTGATACATCTTTTTTCTCACTGGCCAAAATGCTATTTGAATTTCTTAAATAGGCATGCACAAAAGTATCAAATCCTTAAAAAGCCTTTCAGCCTAGCTTTATATAGGAGAAACCAGGTAATAGACAAGCACAGCCCAGTTGTAAAAGATAAAATTCCTGACTTTTTCTGACCTATGTCTTGTGGCAGCCATAATTTTGTCAAGAAAGAGAGTGTGTATGAGTTACCCTGGGCCTGTCTTGTTTCAGTTTGTTTGTCTCAGCGACCAGCTGGCGGAAGGAGGGGCGACGGTCGGGGTTTCTCTCCCAACACCACCGCATCAACACGTACCTGTCAGGTCAGATGAAACTATTACTTACATTGTAATACAACAAATCTAAAGGAATATGTCAAACATTCAGATGTTTAGACAACAATTTTGATCAACTTCACATGCTTTTACATGAATGTGACTTTGACTTTCATGGATAGATTATTTCATTGGATTTCCTTGTAAATAATCTTTCTCTATTTTCTCGACTTTCTGTTCTTATCAAGAATTTTAAAACACCAAACTAACCAACCAATAACCAACTAACTAACCAACAAAGAAAGTACATGTACATGTACATGAACATGTATGTCAGTGTGCTAAAGTAAAGGTAAAGGCTCACATCTCCTCAGTACAGTTCCTTGGTTTGGGCATGCGGTAGCCTCTTCTCAGTTCTCGCTGGACTTGCATCATATCCATACCAGGGTAGGGTCGTCCTCCTGAAAATGGTATACAGAAGAAAGTTTATTCATTTTAAATAACTAAACGATAACTGGCCTGATGTTAACAGTACGCTAACTTCTTTTTTAGTGGAACAAAGTAACTTACCCAGTGTTGCTAGTTCCCACAGCACTACGCCGAATGCCCACACGTCACTCTTGGTGGTAAACTCTCCTTCATACAGGGATTCTAAAGACATCCAGAACACTGGCAGAGGTCGGCTCTGATAATGTGGAAAAGGGGGGGGGGGAGAGTAAGTGAGGGAGGAACTTCATTGCTTGACCACCTTATTTGCCAATGTATGGCAACAATTATTAAACATCAATACTCAAGACTATACATATCATGTGTACAAAGAATGCTGTACAATGTTGCTGCCTTACCCTATCCTGAATCATGTAAGATTCAGCATCATAAATGGCCCTGGCAAGCCCAAAGTCACTGACTTTACACATGTAGTCTTTGTTCAACAGGATGTTACGAGCTGCAAGGTCCCGATGAACAATCTGTGGTCAACACAGAAAACAGTCTGAGTGTTGTTTCATTTTCAATTGTAACAAATTGTCAGATTTTCGAAACAAAATTTTTGAGGATTTACCCAAAATCTTGTCAAACAGAATGTAGACATAGACATTTAAGCAGTTGTACAGTTTCAATTGTCTAAAGATGAATATTGTTTACTTGGATGTTTGACCTTCATCAACGGAATGTAGTTAAACAAATAATGTATGATTGCAGTTCTTGAAAAGGTAGCAGTGTGAACTTACGTTTTTGCTTTCCAAGTAACCCATTCCCCTGGCCGTGTCATTTGCAAATGTAGCCAGTCGTTTGGGGGTGAGGCACAGCTGGCCTCCATGGTTACCAGGGCAGGGCCCATCACTATGGAAATCATCATGGTTTTTCCTCAGGAACTTGGCAAGGTCACCGTTTTCCATGTACTCCATGATAAGAAGCAAGGGATCTGGGGAAGCAAGGGATCTTTACTTATGATCCTCAGGCTCTTGGCCCATATTTCTCCCAAAAAATGTAGCACAGAACAACTTGGAGCCACTTGGCTCTTGAAGTCAATGTATCTGTGTTCTTATAAGCCACATGACCATAATGTCCACTTGTCAATCATGGCCAAGCCCATTGAGACACCACTACAGCCAGGTTTGACTGCACTTGTGGATGCTTTAACAGTGCTACATGTACATTGTGTTGTAGAAATACAGTTTACAGGGAAAAAGTTTGTAGATACATGTTATGTAAAATATTGAAAACAAACAATTTTTCCTGCCAGACAGCTTCAGGCTTGGTATGTTGAATGACATTTTATCTACAATGTACATGTATGTAGCATTTAATATCATATATTATTTAACCTTTAAGTTAGCTATAATATTGTGGTGTGTAATTACCGCAAGTAGAGTTTACAGTCCATAATTCTTGTTATTATAAAAACTTTCTCCCTACCTACGTGTAACCTCATTTGATGCCAAATTTGATGCCAAAAGGATACCTTCAGGCTGAAGGCTTGATGTCTTGAATGCATTTTTTCACGTAAAATAATCCTTCATACAATTTCCAGGTGCACCCACTGTCAAAACAGGTGCGTGGCTCCGACTTTAGGTGTATACAGACTGAAGTTCATGATACATGTACATGCACCCACATGTATGTCCATTACTGTATAAGTATTGCAAGCCCTGATTTCGTACCTAATTAGCCTATGGTACACAATTTCTCACTATTAGGGGCTGATTGGGTCTCCTCCCAGAGATCTGGCCATACACAAACTACATGTAACACCTCCAACTGATCAAGAATTCCCATTCCCAGAACTACCCACGGGAGCTCAGGAAAATCAGAAAATTCAGAAAATCAGATCCAATTAAGAACTCTGTCACTTAATGATGTAAAAATTGTATATTTTGGAAGTTAATGGTCATCACATCCTCCAACCCTAACTGGTAACAATATTTCTTAGTCTGACAATAATTGGTCCATGTTAGCACACAATTATATATCAACAGTATTAAGATGTTCTCAATACTTCTGACTTGTTGGTCAACAAACTTCTAGGCTAGGTGACCTGATCAATGGAGGGGCCGCTAGAAGCATGATGTAGACAGGCTACATAACGTTACCTGATGTAGTGCAGCATCCCAGCATCCTGACCAGCTGGCCATGCTGCAGTTTACTCATCACTCTCTGCTCCTTCACAAAGTCATCCTGGGCTTTCTGGTCTGTACATGGGACAAGTCAAAGTCAAACACAAACTGCATATCAAGATGTTTAAATTTGTACATAAAAAAATGTTAATTGAGTCCTGCAAAATCTTGTTAGGTTTAAAGCCTTAAAAATGTTGTGCTTCTGGTCACTTAAGTATCTGTAGTGCACAACAGATCTATCTGACCTTGCTAGATACAAGGGGAAATTGCTGTCACCTGCTTAGCTGCTGACTGAATCGATGTTGAGTGCACAACAGAAGTTTAGATACTCATTTACAGCTTTCACTGGTCTTCATGCTCATTGTCAGTCACAGATGAAAGACCATCTTACAAGTTACAGTGACTGATGTCTGAAAAGAAATGTCTGATTATGACTCTTCAGAGAAATCATCCAGTTCAACTTGCTTGATTTATTTTATATTTTGTGTTGATACATGTCAACATACTACCTTCTGTTCTAAGTGTCTTTATGGCCACTGTCCTCCACTCCTGTTGTCGGTCGATCCCGTAGGCCTCCCCTTTGTACACCTTACCAAACTGTCCACTCCCCAGCTCAGTCTGAAGGTGGATGTTAGTCTCCGGGATCTCCCAACCGTCTGCAATGCCAGGGATTCGTTCGCTTGGACCAGGCGCTGGGTCATTAATGTTAACATGGCTGGATGAGCTCGCTTCGTGCTGTGGAAGAGCAAGGTGTTGTTTGTTGGCACGAACACACCAGTTCTGTACAAGCTGCAGAAGACCAGACTGTAAGATTTGATCAATTCTTCCTCTTCTTTCAATTTAATCTACAGCAATATTGTAGACTTCTTTTTAAAATTTGATATAACTGGATAAGGGATTCCTTAGTTAAAGCCTATATGCCTGTTTGAGGAGAGTTGCATCTTTTCCCCACCATAAGCACATTGAAAGAATTTGTTCATCCTGTGAATCTAATCCAACTGTACATGTACTTGTACAAACCGATACATTACGCCTAAATGTTTTATGTGAAACAAACATACTTAGTAGATTACCTCAGATGGAAGGGTTGGGTTGCTTTGACCCAGTCTTTCTAGAGCTTCTATAATTCTGTTTTCTGCTGATTTCCGCCTTCTCCTCTTTCTAGTTTGCCACCAGTAGTACAAACTGGCAATGATAATGATGACCAGCAGACTTATACCAGCTAAAACACCTAGCAGCACAAGACAAAGTAACATACATTGTGCATCCCATCAAGCATGTACCTTTCAAAAAGTCTTACTTACTCCTTACATCCTGTCATTGTCAGTTTTCTCTGTATA
The DNA here is from genome assembly GCF_001625305.1 of Branchiostoma belcheri. NCBI lineage: Eukaryota > Metazoa > Chordata > Leptocardii > Amphioxiformes > Branchiostomatidae > Branchiostoma > Branchiostoma belcheri. Next base: position 852,649 of record NW_017804065.1, read on the forward strand.
GGATCTTTGCACGAGGTAGATATACAATGTAATGTCACACATGTGGAATTCTGCAAAAGTCAGCTGATGTTTTCATTGATAGGTTGGGGAAGCAGATTGATTTTGAGTCATTTGAGGAACTTTTACAGTGATTTTTGTGCTGTACTTACCATAAGTGACCCAGTCTGAGGGTGCAGGTGTTGCTTTCAGACTGGGGGAGATAGAAGCTCGAGTCAAACTGGTCATTACTGGAGTTGGTCTTCTGGTCATTTTTGTAGACTCTGAGGTTTGCTGGACAAAAGACAAGGGAGTTGAAGTTCCAAGTGTTGTAGTTTCATTGCTTTGTTGAGACATCTTGCTGTTTATGTGAGGACTGCAGAAATGGGAGTTATTATAGTTAGACTGTGGTCAGAAGCATAAGTTACTTTAAACTCAAGTGTGCAATAAATAATATTGTAGAATGTTGTCTTTAAACAACCACTGAACGTTTCAGAGTATTTTTACTAGTTTTAGACTGCTATCATGCCTGCTATCTGCCAAAAGTGGACTTACATGGAGTACCCAAAAATTTTCCATGACTCCAGTACATGTACAGATGTCATCCCTGCCATTGAACTTGTATTCCAGACTGATTTATTTAATACTGACATGTCTCATAAAAAACCAGATGAATGACAGTGATTGTTGAACAACTGAAGCTGTACAATGACGAAATTATCATTTTTTGAAACATTAGGCCACACCAATTTAATTTCTTGGTTAACGGATTTTTCTAGAAAAATAATGGAGCGGGCGGGCGAGAAAAAAAATAAAAATAAAAACCGGCCTAGGCATTCTATTATGGCCCAAAAGGGTACGATAGGAGCTATGAAGTCAACACACCAAGCTGGTTCAAAATTTAAACAATGAATTTTGAACTTTTAATGATACCATTGCACTGAAAGATGGAATGACTGTAACAACTAGGATGAAAAGGACCGTTTTCAACTGCTTGGGGTAAAATATGAGCATTTTGCAGATGATTCTGAATTTTTATTTTTATTTCCAAATCAGAAAAAAATGAAGCAGGCGAATCCGTTAACCAAGAAATTAAATTGGTGTGGCCTTATAATATGTCACAGCTATAATCAAATTCTTTGAGGTGTATTTTTGCCAAAACTTATTTCCTCATTGTGAAATATGTCTAAATATATATTTAATTGTGATCAGTAGTCAACAATAGACAGTTGTACCGATACTAGAGATAACTGTTGCAGGTTTGGACATATTTTGATATATAATATAGGTACAAGCCAATAGTGGGGTTATCCATAACATCCTAAAATTTTATAAAAGGGCTCAAGTTCCTTACCGTCTGGGTGTAAACAGACTCCCAACAATGTCGGCTGTAAGGTCACGGGGTGACTAAGGTGTGGCAGAATGTTAACCTTCAGTCTGCTAAGGTAGCTGCTTGTCACCAAATCTGTGTTGGTTACCAGGTTAGGCAGCAGGGAGAAGGTTAATCTGTCTCAAACCTGTTGGACCACTTATTCAATAGGAGGGTAGAGAATGACCTTTAGCTGCAAGGAGCTGAATTACTGACTACAGTTCAGATAAACATCTGATTGGCAGCAATAGGTCAGCTACAAGAATTCTACCATCCATAATTCATGACTCTAGATCACATAGATATCAAAACTAGAATTACCACATTGCTGCAGTATGATAACAAGCTGCCAGAGGGCCCAACATCTAATCATTTCAAGGTCTAATCTACCAAGGTTCATGACAATCCATCCTTAGCTTTTTGAGTTATTGTGCTAAACCCCAAACATACTCACACACACACACACACACACACATGCACACATACACACTCCCTCTCTCTCACACACACACACACTCACACTCACACACACACACACAAACACACACACTCATACACATGCACATGCACACATACACACAATCATAAAAATGCTACCAAAAACATAACCTTCTGGCAAAGGTAATAAATGATAACAGCAACATCAAGTCAAGATGAAATGTGTTCTGATTATATTTCAACAACAATCATACTTATCTAGTAGTGGTAGTTGTACATGAATTTTTTCTATTATTCAATTAATATACATAACTGTGCACCTTTCGTGCCACAATAATTACACACCATTCACCTGTGTTATTGAACATCACACCATCAAATGATAATTTTTCAAACTCCAGGTTGTTGCTGCCATATATAATGGGCCTGGCATTAAGGGTATGCCAGTAAGTAAGTAAGTAAGGTTTAGTAAGTCAAAGTTTTTTTATAAAGGTAATCATCATGACAGCATCTGATGTCACAGTGAACAGCCAGTTTGGGAATCAACATGGCTCAAGGTAAATTTACTTTTGTAAAGTAAAAAAGCAAATATTGTAAAATTATGAGGACAAAACATTGTTTCTACAAAAAAATTTTGAATCTTGATCTTAAGATTGTATACGGTACCTGTCTTCAATTACATTTATTTTACAAACTATTTTTCTAAGATCAAATACCTTTCAAAATGTTTTCTGTGCACCTATATACATTTGTACATTGTATTCCCCAAGCAAAAAAATTAAAAGTAAATGTCAAATCATGTAGAGTCCATTCCTTTAACATTCTCCCTACTGCCCAACCCTGTAACCATGAATACAGACTGGTCAGGTCAGTAATTAAGCTACTACAGCAGGTAGGATTTACTCCAAGAGCACATCAAAACGGCCGATGTTGGATTCACGTCTGGAAGAAACGTCAGAGGACTGTCTTCGTCCTGAAGAAACGTCAGAGGATTGTCTTCGTCCTGAAGAAACGTCAGAGGATTGTCTTCGTCCTGAAGAAACGTCAGAGGATTGTCTTCGTCCTGAAGAAACATCTGCAGACTCCCTCCGTCCGGAAGACACTGAAGAGGCAGAAGCTGAAGACTGTTTCCTTCCTGAATCCTGCTGAGTAGTACTGCCACTTACACTGGGCTGTAGGCATTGAAAACAAAACTGTTAGCTAATACAGTTACCATTACTGGTACATGTAGTTGTCACCCGTCAACTACATAAATTTGCATAAGTTTGCAGCACTTACATGATTGTACACACACATGTAGTTTGGTGGCACAGAGTTAGTGGTATCTTTGAGATTTCTAACTGATAATATTCCTGAAAGATAAAATTCCTGACTTTTTGTGACCTATATCTTCTTGTGACAGCCATAATTATGTGAGTGTGTATGAGTTACCCTGGGCCTGTCTTGTTTCAGTTTGTTTGTCTCAGCGACCAGCTGGCGGAAGGTGGGGCGACGGTCGGGGTTTCTCTCCCAACACCACCGCATCAACACGTACCTGTCAGGTCAGATGAAACTATTACTTACATTGTAAAACAACAAATCTAAAGGATTATGTCAAACATTTAGATGTTTAGACAACAATTTTGATCAGCTTGTGTATGTTGTCAGATAGACAAGTCTTGTTTTTTTTCCATTTGTTATCATAACTCTTGTTGCCATTTCTTTCTTTCTCAAATTGTTTTTTTCTTCATCTTTAAATATGAGCTTTTACATGTGTCTTTCACAGATAGACTAAGGCATTGTTTTGTTGTTTTGTTTTTTCAATTTTTCCTTTTTTAATTGGATATCCTTGTAATTTTTTCTTCTCTTGAAGAGCTTTTTCTGTTCTTATTAAGAATATAAGAACACCCAATTATCCAACCAACAACAAACAAACTAACTAAATTGTATTTCACATTTTCAACCTTTTCCCAGCTGCCTAACCTTGTGACCAATTGAGAATTACTAGCCAAACAGCTACATGTACATGTATGTCAGTGTGCTAAAGGTAAAGGCTCACATCTCCTCAGTACAGTTCCTTGGTTTGGGCATGCGGTAGCCTCTCTTCAGCTCCCGCTGGACTTGCATCGCATCCATACCAGGATAGGGTCGTCCTCCTGAAAATGTCACACAGAAGAAAGTTTATTTGCAAGTTTGTGCCTGAAGGTTAATATCAAGTACATGGATTCTTAATGGAACAAATTTTTAAAGTAATTAACTTACCCAGTGTTGCTAGTTCCCACAGCACTATGCCGAATGCCCACACGTCACTCTTGGTGGTGAACTCTCCTTCATACAGGGATTCTAAAGACATCCAGAACACTGGCAGAGGTCGGCTCTGATAATGTGGAAAAGGGGGGGGGAGTAAGTGAGGGAGGAACTTCATTGCTTGACAACCTTATTTGCCAATGTATGGCAACAATTATTAAACATCAATACTCAAGACTATACATATCATGTGTATGTACAAAGAATGCTGTACAATGTTGCTGCCTTACCCTATCCTGAATCATGTAAGATTCAGCATCATACATGGCCCTGGCAAGCCCAAAGTCACTGACTTTACACATGTAGTCTTTGTTCAACAGGATGTTACGAGCTGCAAGGTCCCGATGAACAATCTGTGGTCAACACAGAAAACAGTCTGAGTGTTGTTTCAGTTTCAATTGTAACAAATGGTGAGAGCTTCCTTACTGCCTTCCTAAAGCTTAACACAACAACTTGAACAAGCTTAACACTAAATGTGAACCTGACTAACAGTCACTACTGCACACTACAGTTCCCATGTGCTTAATACTGCTAGGTTGAGTTTCATATCACAATTCTACACCAGTGAATATAATACTGAATATGCAAGCTGGAAATACCCACTAGCAACCTCTACTTTTCAGACAACTTCTTGAGCTTTAAGCCAAGCTTTATTTCCCATAGAAGAAACTGGTAATGTAGGAACACAGACCAGTTCTGAAATTGGTAATTTTTTTTAAACAGAATTTCTTGCTGATTTTTAAACAGAATTTTTAACCAAACACTAGACTTAACCAAAATCTTGTCAAACAGTTATATACACTATCATAAACATTCATCCACTAGTAGGGTTGGAATTGTCTCTAGTAGGAATATTGTTTACCTGGATGTCTAACCTTTGTCAACGTAACATAGTTAGACAATGTGTTCTTGAAAGCAGTTCTAAAAAAGGTAGCAGATCTCACTTTTTTGCTTTCCAAGTAACCCATTCCCCTGGCCGTGTCATTTGCAAATGTGGCCAGTCGTTTGGGGGTGAGGCACAGCTGGCCTCCATGGTTACCAGGGCAGGGCCCGTCACTATGGAAATCATCATGGTTTTTCCTCAGGAACTTGGCAAGGTCACCGTTTTCCATGTACTCCATGATGAGAAGCAACGGATCTGGATAGGGAACAGCATTTAGATAATCAGAGATGATGGACTTTGCCCCCTTACCTATGCTGCTTTGCATCCATTCACAAAAAGTTAGTGGCTGATTGGATCTCCTTTCTGACAGATTGTGACCTTTTGCCGCTAACTCAAGAGAATCATTACCACTCAAGATTCTTTATCAATTCTTTATCACTCAGTGAAAATTAGTCCAACTTGGGATTCTCATCATTTAATATATATCGGAAACCAGTCATTCCCAGCCTCCAACACCATGGTAACAGACAGTTCTCAGGATTAAGATGTTCCTGATACTCCTTACTTAGAGGTGTTGGTCATCAGGCTTCTAGGGGCTGCTAGAAGTAGTGCAGCGTGATGTACAATGCAGACAGAATATGTACCTGATGTAGTGCAGCATCCCAGCATCCTGACCAGCTGTCCATGTTGCAGTTTACTCATCACTCTCTGCTCCTTCACAAAGTCATCCTGGGCTTTCTGGTCTGTACATGGGACAAGTCAAACACAAGCTGCTTATTAGGAGGTTCTGTAGGTAAGAAAAATGTTCAGTCTTGCAGAATCTAGCTGGGAAAAATGTTGTGTTTCTTTAGTATCTGAGGTGTGTAACAGAAGTTTAGATTTATATATGTAGGTTACACTCGTTCTTTAGACTCGTCCTCAGAGATAAAAGACCAGCAAATGTTACACATGTAAACATCTGACTCTTCACTTCAGGGAATTTATCCAGTTGCCTGATTTATTTTGTGTTGATACATGCTGACATACCTTCTGTTCTAAGTGTCTTTATGGCCACTGTTCTCCACTCCTGTTGTCGGTCGATCCCGTAGGCCTCCCCTTTGTACACCTTACCAAACTGTCCACTCCCCAGCTCAGTCTGAAGGTGGATGTTAGTCTCCGGGATCTCCCAACCGTCTGCAATCCCAGCGATGGATGGCCTGGGACCGCCAGGCACTAGGTCATTCACGTAGTCTTGGCTGGGTGACCTCACTTGACGCTGTGGGAGAGTAAGGTGTAATTGTAGTTTGTTGGCATTAACACACCAGTTTTGTACCGTAGGTTCAAGCTGTGTAAGACCCTGTGAGACTGTTAAGATATGATCTGTTGCTGTTCAATAGACTTTGCCCTACAGTTATCATATGTTAGGCTTCTTTAAGAAATTTGATATTGTGTTGCTACATGTACAATCCTCTGGTTAGGGATAACCTCTCTGATGGGACAAACTATACATGTACATAAGCTGGAGCTCCTGTGTTTGAGGAGAGCCACACCTTAAGCACGTCAAAAGAACACTCATAAAAAAGAGTAGTGGGGGTCCATCTGGTGTGAGTCTTACCCAGCTTGTACTAAGTATGTTACACCTAAAGGCAGTTTACCAGTTATGTCAAACAAACAAACTTGAGAAACAGATTACCCTAGAGTGACCCAGGGTTGGACAAATCCTATTGCCCACTTGCCCAGGGCAAGTAAAAGTACTGTTCGGGCAAGTGAATATCCCCCTGTACTTGCCGGATTCGCAAGTAAATTTTTTGTATGCAAAGTATAGCCGCTATGGTGTTTGGAGCAAAATTACTCATCATTTTGCCATATTGATGCCCTTTTGTCAGAAAATCCATTGCAAGTCTCAAACCACCTTACTGTGTTTTAGTATGTTACACCTAAAGGCAGTTTACCAACAAACAAACAAACTTGAGAAACAGATTACCCCAGACGGCCGCGGGATGATCGGGTTGTCATGTCCCAACTCCAGACCAACCGGAGATCTGTCTAATTCCTGTCTTCTCCTCTTTCTAGCTCTCCACCAACAGTATAAACTGGCAATGATAGCGATGGCCAGTAGATTCAGACCAATAGCAACACCTAGCAACACAAGATAAAGTAAAAACACCACTATGCATAAACATGTAATTGTGAACAATTGCATAGTTAATGTTAAATTGTTAACTTAAAATGAAATTCTGCCAAAGGATAGGACTTTCACACAACAATAAATGTAATTACAGATGTAGATAGAGAAGACCTACTTTAGTGCTCCTTTGATTGAATAGTGATAGCTGGATAGTAATGTACTTACCTATAGCGACCCAGTCTGTACCTGAGGGTGCAGGTGTTGCTTTCAGACTGGGGGAGGCTTCAGTACTGGTAATACTGGTCATCACAGGAGTTGGTCTTTGGTTTGTGGTCATTTTTGTAGAGGTTTGCTGGGCTGAAGACAAGGGAGTTGAAGTTCCAAGTGTTGTAGTTTCATTGCTTTGTTGAGACATCTTGCTGTTTATGTGTGAACTGCAGAAATGGGAGTTATTACAGTTAGACTGTGGACTACCAGTATACTGTCCAGTCAGAAACAGTTTAATGTAAACCCAAGTGCGCAATTATAGGATGTTGTCTTCCATTGAGACCAGTTAATAACCTAGCTAGTTAAATTAACCACTGAAAGGTTCAGAGAGCATATTGAAGCTACTGGTATCAGACTTCTATGTCAAAAGAGATCAGTACCCCAAAATTTTCCACTACACTTCCACACACAGTTCAATTATGCTCATCTCTCGTTTTAATCACTAACAAACACCTGCATTATATTCGTCTGAACTTATATAATCCCAGACTAATATATTTAGTACTCAAATACAATGTATCTTGTTTTTGTAGTAGAACAATTAGATTAAAAACAACAGAATAACAAAATTACAGTGTTTGTTGGAAAACTAATTTTTTTTAACGATCTTTTAGTATCGTATTATTTCACAGCTCTTAAGTCAAATACCTTTTGATTTGTACTTTTTACCAAACTTACTTCCTCGTTGTGAAATGTGTTCAAACCTGCTGCAGTTGTCTGTCATAACCAGTACTAATCACAATTAGGTGCAGGCCAGTAGTGGGGTTAGCCATAATATATCCTAAAAACAATTAATATTGTAGTACAGAATATATCCTAAAATCATACAATCATAAAGTGGCTGACAAGTTCCTTACCGTCTGGGTGTAGACAGACTCCCAACAATGTCGGCTGTAAGGTCGCGGGGTGACTAAGGTGTGGCAGTGTGAGTTAACCTTCAGTCTGCTAAGGTAGCTGTTTGTCACCAAATCTGTGTTGGTTACCAGGTTAGGCAGCAGGGAGAAGGTTAATCTGTCTCAAACCTGTTGGACCACTTATTCAGTAGGAGGGTAGAGAATGACCTTTAGCTGCAAGGGGTTGGGTTGGTTCAGCTGTCTGCTTGCAATATACTGTGTATAAATATACTAGGCAAATACTTTCATACTCAGTCTAGTATATAGACAATTAGTGTTTTAGTAATTTAATTTGTATTTTTAAATTAGTGTTTCATCCATTAGACCACATACACTTAACAGATGCATTAGACACTGTATTTAACCCTTTGGGTATGAATATGCACATTATTACCATTATAATAGTATGGATTAAAGGATGCTTTGAACTAACCATTCTTAAGAGTTAGCAGGAATTAATATCCTTTCTTGCAGTCACAGTTTGTCAAATGTGTTAAAAATTCTATATATACACTGTATGACTCCAATACTATTCCAAACATGGACATAGGCAAATATAGTACATAATTTTTCATTTACATCGTAGTTCGTATATATACCTACATGGAAGTTGTTGACTTTGTAGTCCCTGTGGTACAAATCAATTATTGGGTCCATCACAAGATGTCTCCTTTGATTTTTCATTCTTATTTTTGGCCGCTTTCTCCATCGATCTCCATCAGTAAATGAGACCGATGTGGCCCTGTGGAAATGTTGTTAAGAGGTTAAAAGATCTTTTTGATTATCATAGAGAAGTTTTTTTTAATAGAGAATATTTTGTTTTCCAGCTCCAAGATACATGTAAATCATGAAAGATGAGAAGAACAAGAAGGTTGTGGATACAGATGAGGCATTAGATACTGGCAGCCATCCCAAGATCACAGATAACTTCTCCAAGACAGTCTCCATCTTCAAGGAGTTCCTGAAGGTGTCTTCTCTACTCGTGCCCAGCCCGTACATTACAGCAGCTCGTATCATCATCGAGAGAACGTTAGACATTGCTGAACACCCAGACAGGTACCCAAGTTTTGTCCAGCAGTCCCGGGAAGCTCTCATCAACAGGAGTCAGAATGTCGTTAGCCTCGTTAACTTTGTCACCTACAGACAGAAGAGAAAGCATTCCCAGTGGCTGTCTGGGTACACACAGCACATGGACTGGGAGGGTGTGATAGAACTGGTCCAGAAACTGCTTCTCAAGGTCAAGACCATTATTGGGCTGTCTCAAGAAGTTGTCATCGAGCCTACGGACTTGAAGAATCTGGAGGATTCCGTCACCGAAGTCCGAGACATTCTCCCAACTTTGCAAAAACACTTGGAAGAGGTGGCAAGTCTGTCGACAGAGGTTGAGACAGAAAAAGGATACAAAATGTTTCTGGCAGAGACAGAACAGTTTTCTTTGCGAGTAGATCAGTATGGGAAACAGTTGCGGGTTGCTAAAGATGCTTTGGAAAATGTACAAGAGGGCGTGACAAAGAGTCGGAAGGAAGTTGCAGAGACACGCATGAGCCGGGGAAGGTTGGCTGTGATGAATGCTGCAGTCAGCGCTCTCACTGGTACACTGAGCTTCATGGTGGAGGAATGGACAAGGTAAGTCTTTTTTAAATTTCTTTTGATTGCGAAGAAAGTAAAACAAAGAAATACAAAGATATGCCATGGATCCTAACAGAAACCTCTATTAGAAACTAAAGAGTAACATAATTAAACAAAATAGATTCTTATGTCAATGAAAATGTGACAACAGAATCAGGATGATGATATTGTGTTCAGGCAATAATACGCTCAGGTTAACATGCACAAGGAAAAGCAGGATGCAGTCTTTGTCAGCTCGTCTTTGAAGAGACTATAGAAGTGTCTCCTATTTTTTAACAGGTGGTTCCTACATTTCTGCACTGGCGTCGCTGCCACCTGCAGTATGATGGCTATTGCAGACTACCGGTCACAGCCGGACCTGACCCCGCTGGCCACTGACGTGTCTCGGGCCCTCAGGATGGTGGAATCTCTCATCACCCACCTGTCCGCAACCAAGGGCAAGATCGAGTCAACCAAGACAAGCGCACGGCAGCAGCATCTAGAGAAGAAGGAGGAAGGAGAGAATGAAAGGGGGGTTCGACTGAGATATGGATCTATGGACCAATCAGACGACTCAGGGCAAAGCTTTGAGGAATATGTTTGTTTTTTTGGCAATGCCTCAGGGGCAAGCCTAATACTAATAGTAGTATATTCTTTGCTCACTTCAAGAATTTTAGGAATTTCACAGGATTTTTATGCATGCTGTTCATGCATGCTGAGTTCATCCTTGTGTCCCCGAAAGAAGTTGGCCAGGAGGTAGCCACCATTTCTCCAGACAGCTGGCTGGAGGGACAATTTTGTGTGTTTTCCAGGTTGCTTTGTTTATGCTGCTAGTAATTGTTGTTTATTGGATTTTTGTGTCCAAGATATATTTGAAAATGAAGTACATGTACATGTATTGTATACATGTAGATATCTGCTGTTGGTTATTACCCAGATTTTTCATGTGTTTAAATTGTGAAAAATAGAATTTCTGCATGAATATTGTTGGATTTAAATGGCTTTTGTGATAAGGTTAACTTTGTGTAAGTTTGCTAAGAACTTATTATTCAGATCACCTTTAATGTAATCATTGTGAAGTAATGGCATTTACAAAAAACAATTTCCATCACTTGACAGTCAAAAATTACACTTGCCAAAGAAGCCACACGGTCAACTAAACAAACAGATGGTGACTTGTAGATATCCATTGCACTGATAAATGGAACAGGTTGCATTAATAATTTTTATAAGTAAGAAGACAAAGGGAATTAACTAAAAAAGACAGTGTTAGAGCTGGCTTTTTTGTGCTGAAGTTTGCATGTGGATAAATGGCGCATCGGCGGATATAGTTTTTCATCCTTTTGGCAGGTACATGTTGGTGCCTTAGGTGAAAATTGACACAATGAAATGCATGTTATGCAACTACGTGAGAGATAACGTATGCATATTCATGAGAGATGAGCAATACATACACATAATGGCCTTCAATGGTCCCATAATAACATGACCTAGAATCCAGGACGTGGTGTTGCACTGTTGGTCAATGACCACCTCTGTCAGCAACCAGTTTTGATAATATCCCATTATCTGGACATGCTAGGGTCACAGATTTTGGATGGGTTCTTGAGCCCAGAAATAAGAGACACCACACAGAAAATCTGACAACTGATGTTTATTCTGCCATTATAGAATAAATTCTGTATCTGTACAATGAAAATATATTACTCGTCTACATTCATTTAGTGTCCATCATTACAATCAGTCCTCTGATGACTTAACACAGCAGGTGAACAGCCTTTTCAGCTGTTTCCAGGCCCGTCGGTGCCATGATTTGTTCCTGCCGAATCTCTGTTGTCCCGTCTTGACGCTGCCTTTAACCAAAGTGAGAGCCTCTAGACTTCTGACGTCAATCTTTAACTGGACACTGACTTTCCCAGTCTCTGAGGAGAGGGATCCGACTTGTGGTACAGATGACTCTAATGTCTTGTGTCCATCATTGTGTTGCTCATCCTCACCAAATAGCCATGAGATGCTGTACACGTTCTCGAAATTGCTTGAAGAAGAACCAGCATCAGAAGCATCGTCATCAAATGAAGTCGAATGCAGCTTTGGTGACAAGTATCTCTCCTGCCTTCTCATCAGATCACCCAAGCAGTGGGCTTTGGCAACTGGGATCTCTGTAGTCTCACAAACATTAGATGGTGCTGAATCTTCGCAGTGCCCGTCACTGTCCGAGCTGGTTTCTTCATCTTCAGACAAGCTAGGTGGAGTGTCGTCTTCTGAGTCAGACTCTGAATCATTGGACAAGTCGGACTCACTGTCATCACTGCTGATGTCATTTGGCTGAATGTTGTGGTGCACTCGAGGTGCTGGAGGCTTTGCCAACACTGTTTCTACTTCTCTGTCGATCTCGTGACTGTCCAGCCAAGATAAATCCGCCAGGCTGTCAGCCAGGTGACGGACGCAGTCACCAAGCCTGACATTGGATCTGACCACTGGTAGAGTAGACATATCTGGGATGCTTTGTCTTGGACAATCAACACAACCAAGAATTTTACAATGCTGAAAGTCCATCAAATTCTCTTGTGTCACTGGTAGGAGTCGAGTACAACAGCCACCAGTGGGTCTGAATCACATGTTGTCAAGAACAACGTGTTCTGGAACAGGTTGCCTTTCTTGTTTTTCAACAATGGTGTTCCTTTGATTTTAACTTGGATGAATAGATAATTTTTTGTGTTTCTCAATATGAGGACTGGTTGACTTTGCCACTGTCATCAAAGTCCACAAATTCTCTTGAATCGCTGGTCAGAGAGAAAAAACTTAAATCACAGGCTGTGGCCAAGGACAACTATTTATGTTGGCCACGTTCTGTTCTGGAACACATCATTTTTTATTGTTCTACAACAATAGCCTTCCCATGAAATCTGTGGCAGTCTTGTTATTTTGATGTCAATCTTTGTTCCCCACAGTAGTATATGATTGTATCATCATTTACTAAAATTTTCTTAATCCAAGACACCACGAGCATGCATGCAACAGGAAACCACCAAGCTAACGGTTATATCTATAATTCGTCTTGAAATACTTTTTTTTTCAGGATATAGTTAGTTGCATTGATGAAGGTTAGATATCCATGTATTATTTACATTAAATGAGCCTCATTCTCAGTCACTGATGAAAGATAGTGGATGCTATCTGACATGTATCCATTTGCTTGATTTATTTTCTATTACAGTATTTTACAGTTCTTCATGTGGAAATGTAATCAGATGTAGAATTCCACATCAAATCACTTCTTTCTAAGCTTGTTTTTGTTTGCGCGCCGCTGTACATGTTTTTGTAAAGCTGAGAATTTGCCTTGTAGCACAAGCATTTCCTTGTTATCTGCTATCCCTGCCTTGATGACCTCCTTGGTCACAGAGTTGATGTCCTTCTGCAGTTTCTGTAACCTGGTGGTCATCTTGTCCTGGACATGGGCCATCTGGCTGACCCCTGAGCCCTCGCTGGGCAGCGTGAACTCTTTGCGGATCACACTGTAGATTTCCTCAGCTGTGGAGGGTTGGTCGGTATCAAATGTTTCAAAACATGGGAGCTTGAAACTGTTCCCATGTTTGGATGATGTACTGTCACCGTCATCGTTTTCCTGTGAAGTATAGGTTGCTCTTTATTGTACAATCTTTTGTACAAGCTACAAGTACTATATAACAACAAACGTACTACGAGACTAAATTACCTGCACACACAAGACTACATGTAGTATGGGATAAGAATTTGCTTGTAGTTACCTCGGTAACATTTTTGAAAATAATTGCAAAAATTTAATGTCTGTATGGTAAACAATGGCAAACAGTTGACACCTCACCTCACTACGACAACCTCTGACAAGTCTGACCGCTGATGTCACCAACGTCTGCAGTCCCATCAGCAGGTTCAAGGGCACAGGAAGGTCATCATATGCACGGAACTCCATGACCAACTCTGCACGTGCAAAGTTCCAATCCACATTGGCGCTTTCCTGAATGTCAGGAAGAAGGGAAGATATTGGAAAGCATCTCAAATAGATCTTCAGTTACACGTACACCAAATTACATTTAATACTTCCTAAACCCTGTGAGGTGCAGGTAAGATTTGTCTGGTGCGTGTTATTTGTAATTTTAAAGTTATGCTAAAAAGATTATTTGAGTCCTGACCCGGATTGTGGTATAAGTGTCGCTCATCCTGGCCGTGAGCATGCTGAGCAGAACGATGACTGCGATGAGCAGGTACAGCATGATGAGGCACTGGCCCGTGTAGTTAGCTGGCAGGAAGCTGGTTCTGAAGTTGTTGATGTCAGACAGGCCGAACAGCGCCCAGAACAGCTCAGGAAGGACCGAGGATATCCTAAACAGGATGGATATCTCAAAAATCTTACTCCCATGAAGACCATGTCATACGAAAGTTGAAAGCATTTAAAGGAAAGGAACAGTAAGATCAATCAATAATGCAGGTTTCATTACCTTTGAATCCAGGGAAAAGTCAAGACTAGTCATTCCTTGATTTACTACCGGTATTATTTACTACTTGATGTACTTTGAGGTATGAGAGTATTATGTCTGTATTCCTCTGATTGTGGTGTCTTATAATTATAGTATATGGCATGGGCTGGGGGACTTTGTAATGTGTCCCTGCACACACACAGACTCTGAGATAAGATCATTCCTTCCTCTTCCTCACCCCTGAACTGCACTAGGCACCCCAGCAGGGAGGGTGGGGTCCACAGCTGCAGCCTTCTCTGTGATGTTCATACCTGCCAACACTGCTGTGGAGTACACCTGAGGTACAGATGGCAGATCATTATTTGCTAACCATTAAATTGTCTGTTTCTTTCTTGTACTGTATTTCAATATTTTTATTAGGATGGTGGGCTTAAGACCTCCTGCACTATAATTATATTATGTTATATTACAGTTATATATTACGCATTTCCTTGCTCACTCTTTATGTTTTCTTATTTGTGCAAATAGATAAACAAATAAACAACCCCTTCATGATTTGAACCCAGAACCTTTAGATTCAACGTCATCAACCCTAACCACAAACCCTCAGCCCCTCTTATAATTACCTCCACCACCCCACAGCTGAAGGCGATCAGCACGACCATCAGTACCATCAGGACCAGGATCACATCTTTGATCATTTTGATGAAAGACAACTGGAGAGGACCAAATGTCTCGTGCACCTACAGGACAGGGCAAATATATTCTGTGAGGCCACGGACACCAATCTCGTAACTTCTACTTGCCACCATGTATGGGGTTTTGTTTTTGGCATGTTTGTGTGTTTGCTTGTGTTTCTGTAGTTTTTTTCCATAATATGCTAGGCACATTGGAGACACATTCATACTGTGATAGATGTAATTGGAAAGACAGTTGGTCACCTCCAGGCAATGCCTTCTATTTCCTGCTATATGCATATTTGTTGCCTTATGTGAACCATTGGAAAATACATACTATTAGACAGAAGAAATATAACAGTCAAAAATTCACAAATACTCTTTGCTTTACTGCTGAAAGTGTCTTAATCTATCTTATCTAGAAAGCAGTGCTTACCTGGATGTAGTAGGTCAGTCTCATGAAGGCAATGATGGTTACCAGACCTGTGCAGATCTCAGCCACAATCTGGAGATCCACCGCTACTGTCGCATCACCTATCAGCTGCAGTAATGCCAGAAGGTCAAAAGGATGGTTAGAGGGCATGCAGGTTAATCCTCTGTTTGTTTGAACTTAAAAGTTTGTTTATTGAACTGTGGACCACAGATTATCGTCTCTGCTTAACCCTTTCCAGTAGCATGCAAGTGAGTAACAACAGCCAGGATTCAAACTCACCTAGTCCTGAGGCAGTGTATAACTAACCACTGAACTATGCATGCTATCTGATAATTATGTAAAACTGATCATGTCTGTGATGTATGTAGACCCTTGACCTGGCATATAAGCTTCACTAGGACAGAAGCTGATGGTGATCATAAGCAGGAGGAAGATGATCAGACTATCAAACTATGATTATGTGACACCATGTCTGTACTGTGATGTGTGCTATAAAACCATGGTGTGATACCACATCAGCTGTGAAACTACCATGTGATGCCACATCTGTGCCTGACCCCTGACCTGGCGTGTGAGCTCCACGAGGACCTGGCAGAAGGTGATGGTGATGAGGAGGAGGAACATGACCAGGTCCACAGAGTTGGCAGAGTTGGTGATGTACAGCCGGAAGTTGGGCGCCTCCACCATCTGCTTGGCCTCCTGCAGCAGCTGGCCGGCCAGCCAGAGTGTCAACAGGTAGTCCATCGCCTCCAGGGGGGCATTCACCTTTCAGGGGAACAGCAAAACATTAGACATCAGGAAACAATGAATCATTTCTTTTCTTAGATTTCTGACAGCTTGGACCAGGTACAGGTGTAATGAGTCTTTAACTTGTGTTTTTCACTTTTATTGCACTTTTTTTTAATGAAAACTACTATGTATATTTGTTTTCATCAATAGTCTCTCATTTGGAATGGGTGGTAATACATACTTCTAGGCACCTTTGAACCATTACAGATGACCTTGGATTTCTGTAATTTTACTATTTCAAAGAAAACAAAGGTTCTAACAAACCAATTCAGGAAATGCTCTAACCTGGAAGGGTCGCCCACACTGGATAACCAGGATGCAGATGAAGACCAGATACGACATGAGGTTGGCCCAGAACTTGATAAGTGCACTACGTCTGCAGTCCACAAAGATGAAGCGGAAGTACCTGTGGAAGTTGTCCTTCCATTTACATCTGTCAGGGAATAGAAAGAAAACTATAATGTTTAAAACTCTTATCATGGATGCAGTTTTTAATTATTGAAGTGTAAACAATGAAAAAAAATGTTTGTTGCAGAACCATGTAGAAAGTTGCCCTCTGTTTTGCCTACGCGTACACTTACCTACATCCCAAATCCTATAAAGATCCCTTTACTTCTTGAGTAACGCTGTCCACAGAGAAACCCACAAACACTTCCACCCATACAAGGCACTGAGAACTTCTTGGCAAAGGTAACAAATAACAAATGACCTTCTTGGCAAAGGTAACAAACAAGCAATATTACCTGAAACAGCCTGTCCCTTCTTCATTACCACATGCAGGAATGTTACATGTACCACAGATGTACAGGAGACCGTATGCGAGGCCTGCTAGTGGCAGCAGGATCAGGGATGAGATGTAGAGGAGAACCAGCATCCAGGCAGGCTGCCCCAGGAATTAATGCATCATCCAATCAGTCAATGGATTATTGAATTAATGATTCAATGAATGAATGAATCAATCAATTAGTTTATTTCAATAAGATCACATCCAATAACAATAGCAGCCATAATAAAGCTGAATTGAGGTATAACTTACAACATTGAAATCAGGCTCTGAGACTTCAATCAGTGATATAACATTGTACATGTACATGTACATGTACATGTAGTTGATTAAAACTGATGCCAGAGATCTCAAATTAAGAACAGTAAAAAGATTTGCATTTATTATTTACCAAATAGTAAATACAACTACCTTGGACTGAACAATGGGAAGGAGTCGGTCGTACCACAGCTCACGAAGCAACCGCTGGACAAAGGTGGTCGCCATGAACTGTGGAATAAAAGTACAAACATAACAACATTTAATCATACTTTGTACATTCTTTAGGCCTCACTGACTATGACTGTGATACTGTAGATTCTTTTATCACCCTAAAACTGATCTTCTACCAGGATGTTTAACCTTCATTTAGTGTCCTGTCAGAAATCTTTGTCACTGTACCTGTTTGTGCTTCTTTGAGAATGCCAGTCTGAAGATGTGTGCATTGTTGTCCAGTAGGATGACCCTGGCCTGGTCCATGCTGTAACACTCCTCTAACAGTGCTGCTGCCAGGTTTTCACACTGACGGGCAAGGTCCTTGTAGTCGGGTCTGATGTCCTGTAGATGACACAAGTCTACATTTTTAGTCAACATCACATCAACATGGTCTTGAACTGCAATTTCCAACACAAAAAAACTGATTTATCAATGAACAACAAAAATTGAAAGTTCAACTCTAGTCTTTTTCAAGGAATTAGACATCCATGAAAATTTGGGTAAGCCCATTTTTTGAGTTGGAAATTACCTCTCAAACCTGTCTCAGATGACTTCTACCATGTTGAGCACAGATAAAAGTTCAAACTATCACATCAACATGTTTTAGTCAACATTCCAAAATGGACACCAAATCATGCATACATGAAAACAATGTTCCTCATACATGTATACTGCTATTAATAATATTTTGTTGTAACTGTACGAAATGTAGAAAAGTCTTGTAGCATTGTTACTTGGTAGTTGTTGCTCAGACAGCTGAGTGACTAAAGGAAACCAACTGTAAAAGTGCCATTATTACACAATGTCAGGACAAAGATGAATGAGATAACACCTGTTTGACATGTGACAGTTCTTTGAAGACGTCTCGGAGGTGCAAGGCTGTGAGGATGGGGGAGGGGGTTGCCAGGATGGCTGGGGTCTCACACAGCATCTTTGCTGCCTGCAGGTCATTGGCAACCTGATGGTCCTACAGGAGAAGATGGTACTTTCTCAGAACTGCTCAATGTCAGATTCGGACAATATTTTGAGACCACCAAGGAAAAAAATTCTAGCTTTCTCCTTGGTGCTGAAACTGTGGTGGTTTTCCATTCTAGGTTGTTTTTAACTTGCAGTTTTTCAGGTGCGAAAGAGCTAACAGTGTTTTTACCTCCATGTGCAAAGGTATTGTTTTTAGTAGGCCTGTTTGTGCTTGGTTATGTTTCTTACTTATTGGCACATGCTAGGTACACCAAGGACACTGCTGAGTAGTTAGGTGCAAGGTCCCAAAAAAGCCAGAAAGTTATTTCCTGTCTTGGGAGTCGGAAAAGCATCTATTGGATAGAATCAGCGAGAAATTCACAATAATGAATGAAACAAGAAATTCATATCTAAGAGGTTTCTTGTTGCTAATGAGATGAAGATCAGCTCATGCAGACATGGTTGATGCTTACATATCGTGATCCATACAGGAAGGGGCGGTACAGGGTTTCGATGGGTGTCTCCATGTTGTTTCCTGCTCGGATGGTTGGGTCTGCGCCTGCCAGCATCAGGTCACGCATCACCTCTGGTCTGCCCTGGGGGTACATTTACGCATGCTTTAAGCTGTGCTAAAGCAATCATCGTAAAAACAAATAGTGATGGTTTTGGACACAAATACTACACAACACAAATATTTTTTTAAACTTTGACCTTTATTGACGGACCTTTTTAAGAACTAATCATTTGCTGACAGAACATATCCTCCATGCAGCTACTGTACTGCAGCTGCAATAGAAATGACTAGAAGCAGGCAAGATGCAAGAACTTTTTATAAGCCACTAGTCTATTCTTAGAATCTGAAAATGTTGCATTTGTGCTACAAACTTTTTCTAGGCTCTTTCTCTCTGTCAACTGTATTAGTATGTAAACTTACTAAATGTGTCATATTTTTGTCAGTCATACATGTATCATTTGCTATAGGATTAGATTCATGTATGCATGTACAAATCCAGGACCCCACTGTAAAGCAAAGCCTTGCTATTGGAATGGGCCACCCTGACTAAATAAAACAGAACTGAACAAATGAATACAACTGTGATTGGCATGTAGTCATAATAAGGACACAACACAATAAGCCCCTTGTCAATCTTCAGGCACATTATAATAAGGACACAACACAACAAGCCCCTCCTAAATCTTCAGGCACCTCTTCAGCTGTCCTGTGCAGTGGTGTGAGGCCCTCCTCGGGAGCACTGTTTATGGCAGCTGCTCCGCCGGGAGTGGAGGTCAAGGCTGCAAACATCTCTGCAGAGTTACTGTGGCCTTTACTCAAAACAAGTTGGTACGGTGTGTTCCCTATAGGGAGAAAACACAACATAGAATAGTGCACATTTGCCTATTTGACATCACCAGGGATGTTGGAGGGTGCTGGAATAGACAAAAAAAAACATTATTATGTAATTTATGTTGCTAATGGTTGATAAGGGTGGAAAGGGATGATAAAAGTGTAACGTTTCTCTATGAGGTAGGAGGTTTACAGTGTAGAAGGCAGTTGTTTCAGTATGATATCTGCAAAAAAACATTGACTGTGATTGAGCACTACAGCAAAGAAAATTGTCATCCTTACCTTCCTTGTCTACTTTGCTTGGGTCTGCACCGTGTGACATGAGAATCTTTACTGCCTTGCAGTTACCCATTCTAGCTGCTAGGTGGAGTGGTGTACATTTCTCCTTGTCAGCTTGGTCCATGTTTGCACCTGTTTGTAATATCAGACATTATGATCAAATTCATGCTACTCCAGATGGAAAAAAATGTGTATGGATGTTTTGTATTTTCGTACTTATGTTTTGTTACTGTTATTTACACATGCCACTGCCTGGCACACCAAGGACCCCATTGATTTAGTGTAAAAGTCTTGTCTATTTACCGGCTTCTATGAGGGATTCTATGATAGCCTCGACTGGCTCCCCTGTTGCCCAGAGGGCTGCCTCGTGTAGTGGAGTCCTTCCCATGGCATCAGTGATGGTCACATCTGCTCCCATAGTCACCAAGGCCTCCACTATGGACACATTGCCTTAGCACAGCAAAAATATCAGCAAATCAGTCAGCAGGCATCAAAGGTAAAGGTCCTATAGCCTTTGAGGCTGTCAGTTGTGTGTCTTGGACACAGTATTGCTTTTTAACTTCTGGACATATACAGATGGTCTGGCATATGGATGTTACCACATCTGACAAAATTGCAATATTACAATCATAATGTTCTGCAAAAGGCTATCTATTTTTAAGCACTGTTCATTACTTGACTTTTGAAACAGTTGCTTTAAGACAACCAAGTAAAGACATTCTAGCTTTCTCCTTGGTGCTGAAACTGTGGTGGTTTTCTATTGGAGTTTGGTATTTATATATAAAGCATGTGGATGTGTCTTCAGAGTTACCTGTTTGACATGCCTCATGTAATGCCGTGTCCCCCTCCTTGTCCTGCCTATTGATATCACCGTTGCCCATATAAGGCAGCAGAATGTTCAGCATCTTCAGGTCTGAGCTGTGTTTCTTCTCAGCCACCAGGTGTAGAGCTGTCAGCCCTTCTTTGGTTGTCAGGCGATGGTCGGCCTGGTTGGTCAGGAGGTGTTTGGTGATCGCTGTGTGTCCATTGGTGATGGCATAATGCAGGGGTGTGTACGATCTCTTGTCTGCTAGGTTTATACTGGCTCCTGGAGAAATGCAGGACAGGCATCTCAGGAAAGAGTAGCATTGTAGCAGTAGTAGTATCCGATACTGTGATAATGTATTTGATTATACAGCTGCTGAGGTCCCTGACACAAAGGTGGGCAACAGTCTGCTAAAAGACATATCCTTTAGGGTTTTGTTTCGCAAAAGGAGATTTTCAGTGTTAAAAATCCATGCTAGACATGATTCTGTAGTACAGTTATTACCTGCTCTGATGAGAAGATCTATCTGCTTGGTTGCTTGTTGGTGCCCCATGATACACAGGACATGGAGTGGGGACAGACCGTCTTCATTCCTGCAGAGACAAGCAAATATGTCAAACCTTACACCCCAGTCTTACACAAGTGGTGTACAAATCTGACGTGTTAGTATATAGTAGAGGGGATTCATTCCTCAAGCTACCGACATCTTGCACACGCAGTCGTCCCTCAGTAAGACATCTGGAGCCGCATAGTTCCCGTTTAGAACTTTTATTCAGCCTGTCACACAGAAATCTGACGTGTTAGTCTAATGACTGTTTGCTTGCTTGTCTGTTTGTTTAGAACTTATTCAAAACAAACAACACTTACAGGTCATCAGGGTTGACCGCCGGCTGTTTCAGGGCCCAGGCCAGGTGTCTCAGGTCCCCCGACTGGATGGCCTTGTTCTTGATGCCCACAGCCTGTGCAGGGTGGGTCAGTTTCTGTGCAGGTTCCTCAGTCACACTGTGAAAATGAAAGTAACAGTATGTTATTTAAACCCAGTTCTAGCTTACTGAAGAGGTACTCTTCCCTTGGTCATGACAGAAGACAAACACTCTGTACAGTATTTACAGGTTCATGCCAGGGATATTCTCCTTCGATTTTGAAGTAAAATAAACAATGGATGGCAGCTTAATGTCCTGTCCTAAGGATTACAAGCCTTTCCATTAGTGTGCAAGTGAGCGACTTCAGCCAGGACTGGAACTCACAACCTCTTGTTCCTGACTTAAGAGGCAGGATCACTAACCATTGGACTATGCATGCTACTCTGGTCTACACAGGTATCAAAAGAAGTGGTGGGTTTCATTCCCCTCACCATGACAACATGTCAATGATGTTCTTGCGGACGTCCTCCCCCTTCCTGACGGCCAGCTGCAGGGCTGTACAGTCTGCATCAGTCTTCAGCTCCACATTCGCACCACCGTCAACCAGAGCCTGCAGCAGCAACAGCTCAACTACTCAATACCTCCCTGTATGCAGGGTTTGTTTTTAGTGTGTCTAACGTTAAGCACATATTCTATTTCATACACATATATTTTCTGGGGATTGGGCAAAACACTTATACCTTATTTGTCTTTTATATTTACCTTGACAAAGTCTGTATGTCCATCCCTTGCTGCCACATGCAGTGCAGTGTATCCCTTATCATCCTGCATGTCCAGCAGGCTGGGACACCTGTTCAACAGGAGGTCGGCAATCGCTGAGTTCCCCTTCCTCGCTGCCTTGTGCAGGGCAGTCCTGTGCCATTCCCCATCCCCAGTTATCTTGGCATCCACACCGTAGGAGAACAGGATGCCTACTGCATCAAGCTGACCTAAAATACACACACACAGGTCCATCAGTGAACAGGATAACCTAGATTGTCTACCTTATAATTAGAATGCAAAGCATTGGCACAATGTTTGGGGCATGCTTACCCTGCCTAGCAGCATAGTGTAGTGGGGTTTTGCCATTCTTGTCTGCTTTGTTCAGCAAATAGGCTGGGTCGGTCACACTTTCTAGGATTGCAACCAGGGCTTTTACCTGCAAAATAGATTAACAACATTATACAATTAAAATAGCAAGTTGAATGCTGTGACAGAAATGTAACACAAACACTGTACTCAAAATAGCTTGAAATCCATCCATCCATCCATATCTCCAGGTGTGTCCTTACCTGTCCATCCCTACATGCCTGGTCCAGGGGAGACATGCCTTTCTTGTTCCTGGTGGTGAAAGCTGGGCTGGTAGTGTACTTCAGCATGATGGTGAGGATGGGAAGACAGTCGTCATACACTGCATGGTGCAGGGCTGTGTTCCCCTTCTTGTCTCCCTTGTACATGGCTCTGCCATTGGTCTCCTCCAACACTGAGTAAATCCTCTCTAAGATTTCTGAATATCAAAGTAAAATGATTTGTGTTGGAGGCAGAGTGAGTTGTTGACACAGGATTCCAAATCAGTCCAATTCAGATGTTACTTGACATGTATGAGTTTGATTATAAATTTGATACCTGGTCTCTGTCCTGGGTCTTGCTTGGCTGTCTGTACCAAGTCCAGGAGGGTTTGAGTAGTACTGCAGAAAGTATGAGATTTGGGTTTAGGGCACTTGTGAACATTGCATAGAAAGCCATGCAGTATATTAGTTAATGCGGTTAATTCTGCCATATCTGGCTGCATTCTTATCCAATCATTCCTGATCTGATGTGAAAACATACCCGTTAACACTGTAACATGACCCCACACTCAGGCCAGACGGGGTGGGGGAGGGAATCCTGGCCATGCTTCTCTCTGCACCCACCGGGTCTTGTCTCACCCCTGCCATGTTACAGCTACTGTGTTTGTGGGGAAAAAAAGTGTCAAAAAGAAGAAAAAGTACAATGAGGATTCTGTGCATCTAAGGAATGCTGTATTGTCCATTAGTACATAACAATGAAGAAAACTATCAATAATTGAAAATCTATAATGGATTGAATGAATAATAAATCAATATATCAAATAGTTCATGAATGATATCAAGACTCATACATGTATATATGTGGCCATGTTCAATATGGCCCACTGATATTGAATCAGCATTGTATTAAGATCAATATCCTAAGATTAATTGCATATACAGAGGTCCAAAATTAGTTATTCTATATCATTTGGTGCCAGCAGTTTGATTTTGTAAAATCCATACAACCGAGTTGCCATGGGCATGTTAGTGAAATACAAAAGAATATGCAAGACTTGAACTGCTTCTGATAGTTTTTATATCCTACTAGTATATACATCATCCAGATATCATTTCTAACCAGGTTACATTAGATACATACTTTGAAGTTTTCACCAGTAAATTTCACTTAATGCTTTGTAGATCATTGCAGATGAAAGAGAAAAATCAGGACCACAGTATTTTAAGAACACCAAGGCTATGAGTACACATTTTGCCATCGGCCTCGGGCACACTTTTGAGAACATACCAGGTAACTGACAAGAAGGCAAGAATCCTCATAGAAGGAAAATCCTTAATGTTCTCAGATAAAACTGTATTGCAAATGTAGACTGACATTGTACATTACCCACCTGAATCACTCCTGTACAAAAGTGGAGTTTCACCCTATCCTCCTAGATTTCTCCTCTTCCTTCCTCTATTTCTGGGTTGGCGGTATCTGGCTGCAATGATTTGGAAACCAGTATGTTAAATCCACACATTGGAACAAAAAATAGGATATGAAATTGGTTATGAAAACAATTTTAAAAGCAAATGACCACCTTTGTGACTTGGTTTCCTGGTAACTTGTGAGATGTGGTCTTCAAACTGAATGTGCAGTGCTCCCTTGGGGTTACATCACCATGGAGACAGAGTGCAATACTGTGTAAGTAGAGGCACAATAGAGAAAGCAGTTGACATCATCAAAGTTTTTCTTCTGTGTCACTGGTCCTCATGGGAAAAACTGTAGGACTGTACAGCACACCATTATGGGAAATCTTGAGGCTTTCTATCAATATCACACCATTTACTGTTACCATGGATATGTCAAGAACTTACATGTACATGTAGTTGCTACCAGACTGTAATGGGTAGCTGGAAAAAACTGGCCAAATACTAGATTGAACAAGAAGCTGTGTGCTCCTATGGCCAGCAAAGTCCTCTGGCATATCATTCAGTCTATTTGCCCAGTTTCTAAATACTCTTCCTGCATCTAATGGAGACTAGTATGCAGATGATAGAAAATAATGAAAACAGTAAACACTCACTTGTTTTCTGGTCTATGCATGAGTCCATTCTTTACAGAAAGTCATTGAAAACTCACAGAACAAGCTTTAGGCAACAATCTATGCAACATGCTTTTTACTTCAAACCTTGGATAAATAATGACAAAAATAAGAATACTTTAATCTCCATGTACAAATAAAGGAACACACTGATAAAAAAGACCAGTATTATGTTTTTCCTACTTAAGATAAAGTTCCTACATCATATACAATAAATGCAAATGGTAGCAGCACTTCAGATGACAGATTTTTTTTATGGTTTCACTCAAAACTATAATGTCTACTAAGTAAACATACATTGTAACACTGCACTGAAAAATGTGTCCAAAAAGATCTCCAATGCAACATCCCCCAGTATAATGCTGTCCTGCATATCCAAACTATACATACATTTGTACCTGGGGGTGCTGAACTAGAGATCTCTCAAACACAAGTTTCAAAGTGGTGTAAAATACATGTACATGTATGTAACCCAGCAGAGGTTAATATGAAGAACGGAACATAACTTGGTTCCTGAAAAAAAAATACCAAAGTCAGATGTGTAGCATACATGTATATAGCAAATACAGATATATAACATTCCATTCCCTGTTTAGACATGAAATCATAACTGTGGTCACAGCTTAGGTCAGGAAGTCAACTTGAAGTTTAATCATTATGGAACGATTAACTTAATGAGTGGAACAGACATCTTATACAGATCACTGCACTGCCAAATGACACCTGTAACAGTTACCTGCTGCTTTCTGTGCAATCACACCACCTATTAAATATTTTAGATGCCTACGTTTCTGACTTCTATTGTGTTGTACAGATTCCTTGACAGAGTCATCCATCATTATGCATAACAAAACAGTAGCTTCACAAATTAAATTCATCTTTTAACAGTTTTCTTTCTTTAACCATAACCTTTGAAAGAGTTAGACTCCTTAAGAATAAATTTACTATAAGTTTGTTCATGGTTCAAACTGTGCATGCACAGTGTCGTGTACGGGGGAAATATGTCAAAGTTGACAGCCCCTGAGACATTGGGGGCCTTTACTTCGACATCGAGCATGCACAGTTAAAATTTTGATTTTCACTACCTGTTTGTTTTATTGCCTTTGTTCCCCATCTTATGAGGTTAGACATATATACTTGCACTTTGGATGTCGAAGTTTAAAGAATAAAAACTTAAAATTGATTGCTTAGAATATGCCTTCAAATGATTAAACTTGAAACATTATGTGATTGCACTCATTTTTCAACTGTTGTAAGTTTTGAAGAAATTATACCAGATTAATATCGCCTTTGTTGACCCATAGTGTGAAGATTTCATTTGTCTCAAACCTATATTTTCTCTACTATGAGATTGTTTGAATGAATGTAATATTATACTAGTAATAGAAAAATGCCCATACCAACATAAGTACAACAGGTATGATTCCTAATCCTACACAAGTCTCACTACCAGATAGAACCATTATTCTTCATAACTTGTACAAACTAAATGACAGACACCCTCTCCACTACTGTATTTACAATTGTCATTTTCACATGACAACACAAGCTGTTCTACACAAAACCATTTAGAATAATAAAAGCAGTATAACCAACTTATGCACTTATACTCATTAAAGCATTGCAATACAGGATGCTTTCATTCACATAATATACACAATGTACTTATATACAACAGTCAGCTCCAAAAAGAAAACTGAATATCCACTGGCACTGCCACTTTCGTAAAGGTACATTTAGGCCACATCAATTCTGTGTCTTTGCAGGAAAATAGTGCATTGTCCTTTGACACACCCAAGTGCAACCATAGGAACCACTAAGCCACATTATACCAGGCTGGTTAGCAAGTAGATTTCAAACTTTATATACATGTTTTGCAGCATTTGTAGAGATTCACTCAACTTCCTAAAATCTAAGAGCAGCAAATATTCATCAATTCGGGTTGATGACAATATTGATGACATATACATTGGAATTACAAATTTTGCACAATATTAAGTTTTCAAAATTAATAAGTACTGATTTTGGACAACTATGCTGACCTGGTCAGCAGTGCTGTGTGGATTTCAATAGATGTATGTTTTTGCTGCAAAGTGACTAGATTCAGCTACATGTGCAAATGTACAATGTAGTCTAGCCAGCATCCATCCTATTCTAGTTCCAGTCCACTCCCACAAGCACTTTCCCCCACAGAACAGTCTGGTATCCATACAGATGAGGATTGAACTTCCAAATGCCGGTCCAATCCCAGGTCAATCAGTTTTCAAGATACATGACCCTGAACCAATCAGAGCTATTGTTTACATTTGAGGCAAATATTCAACTGTGAAATATGTCAAAGTGTGGGACATCACTATCAAATACAATTATATAGTTAACCAGGCTATTAAATCTGTAAAGGGAAGTGATTAGAGGAGTAGATTAGACTGGATCCCAGGCTAGACTGCAGCCTTACACGGCCACATCTGCAGCCAGTCTGCTGTAAGTAAAACTCAAGGCACCCGTCCCTGTCTCTCTCTTCTTCTTCCAGACACACAGCCCCCCCACCGCGGTCAGGATCACCAGGATGATGATGATGGTTGCAGCAGTAGGCACGGCGTAGTTGATGCTGCGGGTATGGTGATGTTTGGGGTGGCTGGACGGTGAGTGGGTGCCGGGGTTTGCCGGGTGTGTGACGTTGACTGGGACGTTACAGTTGTTTGTGTTACAGCAGCACACTGTGGACTGTTTGCCACTTGGACCAGTAACCTATGAGTAAGGAATAAGCATGTGAAACTGTTGTCCTTGTAACAAGTACTAGTATACATTCACCTATGTCACCTTTTAAGCACACATACTTTTCCAATACATACTTTTTAATTGCAAAATTATTTGATAGTTGCTCCTCTCTGTAGTTTTTATTGCACAAGTTAAAGATTGTAAATATCAGTGCAATTCACAATTTTTCCTGCACGGCCACTTTGGACTATACTTCCTCAAATAAATAAATCACTTCTGTTCCTACTACATGTACTACAAATTAGCCCTTGTTAGCTAGGTGTAAACCACTAGTCCTATATACAATGTAGTATTTTGATCTTACATTTTTGCAGCCAGGTTCAGTAAAGCCATTATTGATGCAGACATCTCTATAGTCCACCACACTGCAGCTGTACAGTCCGCTAACAACTGTGCCATTCACATGGTCCAGGCTGGACACACAGAACCTGGTATCTGCTGAGCAGGGAGCTTTGACAAGCTTTTTCTTACCTGGAGAGTAGAAAAAGATTTTTTTTTTACAATTATTAAATTAATCATTACCTCTTAACCCTATCCCTGTAGCTGTACTGTCTAAACAATGCAAGCTGTTCCCTAAAAGGTCACCACAGTGATGAATGGGTTACCAAAAATTGCAGCTACATGTATAGATTTGATACATAGCCGGTGGTACAAAATGTAGATATAGAGGTATCTAAAGCATGCTTTCATACTGGCATGGTTTTTACTTAAATTTCAACTCTAACACTTCATAGCTAAGCTTCATATATAAACTGAGTTACATGTATGGAATTGACCCCAAATGCAGCACTAAATGCTAAATGTTTTTTCATAAATTTGAAGCATCAAAGTAACTCGTAGTTTGAGCTGCATTCATTTTAAGTACATGTTAACTAGTACATGTACTTCTAGAACTAGCCTACACTAGTCAACTCCTCTGCTCTATGGCCAACAAGCCCCAAAGAAAATTTTACCACCCCCCACCCTGAGTTTCTCGTGGTCGAACTCAGGCAAACAGCCTAGCAATCCAGGCTAGAGTACAACCACTGTAAACTTCATCAGTCTTACCAATCTGACCACTGTAACAGGATTGCACAATGGGTGAGTTGCAGTTATCGCCATTATTGCAACAGTACAAGGTGCCCCTCTCTCCATTCCAGGTTACCTAGCAATCAAGCAGGAAGTTAGAAGTTAGTAAGATGAAATGTTAGAAAAATCAGTTTGTCTCTAACGTTGCCTATATGTTTGCTTTTAATGTTTCAGTACTATTGACAATTTTAAAAGAAAAACGATTTAAGCAAAGACAGTAAACACGTAATACTGAGAGAAAGGGGTTCTGCATTGCATACTGAGAGGAGGGAGCTCATAAAAGAAGCCACCATACCAAATTCTATTCTAATTCTTCCACATGTTACAGACAAAAAAAAACTATGTAACATTAACTACCCTCTTGCCAAATCAGAACCTCTGTTTCAGAAAAATGAGTAAAACCCGACAAGTTAGAACTTACATGTAGAGCCAGCATTTAGACTACATGTAGTTAGAGTAGTCATATTATAGCATTCTTCATAGTTTGTCTTTGTCATGCTAAACTAAAATTACTTATTATCATTTGTTTGAACCTTCTTTAAGTACAAATGGTCTCCAAACAGCTGAAATCTTAATGAATGAAAGACAACACAACACCTTGTGATCAAATGTTCCATTCTTCCCTTGGCACAGGTTGTTGGTGTCACATCCATACTGAACCTTCCACTCCACAGCTTTCCCAACCTTCAGACTACCTGAAGACTTCTCAACTGCAAACCTAAGACACATGGGAACAACACCTGGCGCTCTGGTAGGCAGAGGTGGTGTTGGTTGGTTTGTAGTGGGAGAAGTAGGCACAGTCTTGGGTGTAGACAGATTAACTGTGGTTGGTGTTGGTTCTGTGATGATGGTGGTGTGATGTTGTACAGGTGTTGGAGTGGGGGAGGTGGGCGATGGACTGTCTCGTTTTTCCCGAGCGGCACACTGCTTCACCACGGGAAATTCAGGATTGTCTGTCCCATCTTCTGTCATGCCATTGTAACAGGAATTAGCACCACTGTAATGGAAAAAGAAATCAGAGATTTCAGACTTCTGAGATTCCCCCATGTGGACTCTGGCTCTGGCTCATGGAGACCTTTGACCTCCTCTCATTCTGCCTGTCAATCTTCCCCTACCCACATGCTGTCAACCTACTCTCAGATACACAAACCCATAGCTCAGCCACCCAAAAATCTTGACATACTTGGGAGTTAGTAGAATATTCTTCATGTTTGGAAGTTTAAAAAAAATGCTTTTGGTTTCTTGCTGATAGTCAGTTAATACTTGGTAGACATGTATTTCGAGATCTAAAGAATCGCCCAACCTTTATTGTAGAAACTTCTGACACAGACGCATTGTGCATTCCTGTACCATATTATTAAATCACACAATGGTGATTTGGTGATCCTTCTTGCATCCTCAGAGCATAATTTCAGATCCCCCGGGGCCCAACTGCAATTACGTGACCCTATTTTGACCATCACTTGAGTCCCAAAGGAACTACTTAAAGCGGCATCGAAGAAAACCTTACCCATGGGAAGAAATGTGAAGCGTAATCAACAATATCAGCAACCAACTTCCGTGTTTACAGCTGATAGCCGCCATCTGTTAACCGCCGAAATGAGTCCTTAGCATGGTTCACAGAATTTATCATAGCGCAGTCAGAATCGGGAAAGCCAGGCTAAAATATATGTCGTTGTAATCCTTACAAGTCAGGGAACCTTGGGAAGTTCACTTGAAGATCACACTTGTACACAAAAACGAGCTTTGTAGCGTCAAAGTTGACCTTTATTCGCTAGCTAAGAACTCATTTTGGCGTAGGTTTTCGAACTGTATGGGGGTTTCCGTGATACCGCTAATCCCATCTACTTCCGGGTCACGGCTTACGAGGTTCGGTTACTAGTATATTACACGCCGAAGAGCGAAGGAAACGTTGCGGAGTGAAATTTCATGAAAAAAAGCTCTTAAAAAGCCGCGCCTATAAGGTTTCGCAACTTCTTCCCAAAAATCCAATTACGCTTTGGCGAGTATATTAGGGTCTGCCCTCCGTGTCTATCATATAAATGATACACGTAAACGTCGGGTCGTCCTCGAAGTACCTTATGTATCATTTCAATGATACGTGTAACTACCTAGGTTTTCCAAAGTCGGACTGACTTCCAATATAGTAACCCCACTATCATATCTACGCATGTGTGAGACGATAAAAAAATCCCTTCACCCTTTGGCGAGTACTCTTTCTCGCAAAGGCGATTATGGTCTGCCCTCCGCGTCTATCATATAAATGATACACGCAAAAGTCGGGTCGTCTTCGAAGTACCTTATGTATCATTTCAATGATACGTGTAACTACCTAGGTTTTCCAAAGTCGGACTGACTTCCAATATAGTATCCCCACTATCATATCTACGCATGTGTGAGACGGGTACACTGTACCAGCAATCATTTAAATAGCTAATAGAAGAGTTACCACTTGGCTCTTAAAAAGCCGCGCCATAAGGTTTCGCAACTTCTTCCCATAAATCCAATTACGCTTTGGCGAGTATATTAGGGTCTGCCCTCCGTGTCTATCATATAAATGATACACGTAAACGTCAGGTCGTCCTCGGAGTGCTATTTGTATCATTTCAATGATACGTGTAACTACCTAGGTTTTCCAAAGTCGGACTGACTTCCAATATAGTAACCCCACTATCATATCTACGCATGTGTGAGACGGGTACACTGTACCAGCAATCATTTGATAGCCAATAGAAGAGTTACCACCTTGAAGAAGAATTGGCTTTTACAAAGCTGTGCCTTTAAGGTTTCACTGTCTCCATGTAGTATTTTTTTGCATCGATTTAGGTTAGTCACATGGTCTTCAAGGTGAAAAGGTAAACTTCAGGTATTCTGGCACCTATTTAGGCTTTTTCAAAAGTTGGACTGACTTATGACTTCCGGGTGTTTCATTGTAATGATACAAGTGATAAACTCGCAATACCTTCTGGTTGTACCAGCGCAATTTATTATTTTTTAATGATACAACAGGTCAACTATAAACTAGATCTACAATCATCACAATATTTCCTAAGAGGAGCCTGTCTTAAGTCTAAAGTCATATTGTATACACGTGTTTATACATTTCGTTACATTTCACGGTTTCTCATTAATCTTGCAACTTAAATAAATCCTGTATGCATACATTATATACATATGCTTATTCAAAAGCATATTGTCTGAAATTCTAGGTGTCAAACCCATATGGTATCTGCATCTAATTACTAGTATTGTTGTTTATACATGTTATGAATTACACTTTGTCAAAGTCAATCACGTCCTGTATGTGTAGTTACATTTTGTGTGAAATACAAGGTGTCAAAGGACGACCCGACGTTTACGTGTATCATTTATATGATAGACACGGAGGGCAGACCCTAATATACTCGCCAAAGCGTAATTGGATTTATGGGAAGAAGTTGCGAAACCTTATGGCGCGGCTTTTTAAGAGCCAAGTGGTAACTCTTCTATTAGCTATTTAAATGATTGCTGGTACAGTGTACCCGTCTCACACATGCGTAGATATGATAGTGGGGATACTATATTGGAAGTCAGTCCGACTTTGGAAAACCTAGGTAGTTACACGTATCATTGAAATGATACATAAGGTACTTCGAAGACGACCCGACTTTTGCGTGTATCATTTATATGATAGACACGGAGGGCAGACCATAATCGCCTTTGCGAGAAAGAGTACTCGCCAAAGGGTGAAGGGATTTTTTATCGTCTCACACATGCGTAGATATGATAGTGGGGTTACTATATTGGAAGTCAGTCCGACTTTGGAAAACCTAGGTAGTTACACGTATCAATGAAATGATACATAAAGCACTCCGAGGACGACCCGACGTTTACGTGTATTATTTATATGATAGACACGGAGGGCAGACCCTAATATACTCGCCAATTGGATGTTTGGGAAGAAGTTGCGAAACCTTAATGGCGCGGCTTTTTAAGAGCCAAGTGGTAACTCTTCTATTAGCTATTTAAATGATTGCTGGTACAGTGTACCCGTCTCACACATGCGTAGATATGATAGTGGGGTTACTATATTGGAAGTCAGTCCGACTTTGGAAAACCTAGGTAGTTACAAGTATCATTGAAATGATACATAAGGTACTTCGAAGACGACCCGACTTTTGCGTGTATCATTTATATGATAGACGCGGAGGGCAGACCTTAATCGCCTTTGCGAGAAAGAGTACTCGCCAAAAGGGTGAAGGGATTTTTTTTATCGTCCCACACATGCGTAGATATGATAGTGGGGTTACTATATTGGAAATCAGTCCGACTTTGGAAAACCTAGGTAGTTACACGTATCATTGAAATGATACAAAAAGCACTCCGAGGACGACCCGACGTTTACGTGTATCATTTATATGATAGACACGGAGGGCAGACCCTAATATACTCGCCAATTGGATTTTTGGGAAGAAGTTGCGAAACCTTATTGGCGCGGCTTTTTAAGTGGTAACTCTTCTATTAGCTATTTAAATGATTGCTGGTACAGTGTACCCGTCTCACACATGCGTAGATATGATAGTGGGGTTACTATATTGGAAGTCAGTCCGACTTTGGAAAACCTAGGTAGTTACACGTATCATTGAAATGATACATAAGGTACTTCGAAGACGACCCGACTTTTGCGTGTATCATTTATATGATAGACACGGAGGGCAGACCATAATCGCCTTTGCGAGAAAGGGTACTCGCCAATTTTTGGTAAGAAGTTGTGAAACCGTAACGGCTTTGCAAAGGTCACCTTTCTAGTTGATGATTATTTTATACTTATGTTTAAATCATGTGATTTCTGTATCCCACGTACTCATGCATGGTGTCCTATCAGCCTATATGGGCTGGGCGACAATATTTATGCACTCCGAAGAAGCCTGACTTTTACCAGTATGATTGCAATTATATACACGGGAGACGATTTTGCAACGATTGAGATTTTTAAAGTCGGACTGTCTTCATGCTGTCTAACAACAATTTTGGTAAAAATTAGGTAATTTTCGGGGCGCAATGTGATTCAGGTGAAAGTCGTGTTGTCGTCGACGTGTTTGCAACGATACAGGCAAAATGTATCGGCTATCGAATGATTGCTAGCGTACTCGTTTTTACATATGTGCATACATGTCAGTGGCTCGTTCAGTTGAAGCAAAAGAGCCATATATATAATTCTTGAGCATTCTTCCCGAAAGGGTGAGTATTGCGCAGTACACTGCCCTTAGCTTGGCAGCGGTACTTCGCCGGGTAATGACGTCGCTGGACGTGACCCGGAAACAGATGCAACCAGATACCGCGAAACCCCCATAGGGTGCGTATTTTGACGGAAATCCAATGGCGGAAACCTCGCCGAAAAATGGAAATGAGTCAACTTTGACGCTACAAAGCTCGTTTTTGTGTACAAGTGTGATCTTCAAGTGAACTTCCCGAGGTTCCCTGACTTGTAAGGATTACAACGACATATATTTTAGCCTGGCTTTCCCGATTCTGACTGCGCTATGATAAATTCTGTGAACCATGCTAAGGACTCATTTCGGCGGTTAACACATGTTTCAGTTCCTCCATCCCTCAAGTGACGTGACACTGGCAATCTATTCGTTTCAAAATTCGTTTCTATATATGACTGGACAAAAACACCAAGTTGTTCCTTTGCAACCATATTTATTAGCAAAAATCATATCAAGTAACAATATTAGATTTGTACATTTCTGTTTTTAGTAATATGAAACTTTAAAAGGAGATAACGAGATATCTTTTGAGAAATCAGGTTTGGTGGCGAATAATGTGCTACGTTTACAGCCACATGAAGTTGCACATGTGCATGTGCTGACTCGATCCGAAGTTGGATCACGTACGTTCACAAATATGACGAAAATTAAACGTCTGAAAGCCGGGAAAGGCAAGAGATGGAGGAAAGGACAGAGCAGCAGCTCCAATCCGGACGCAAAGAGCCACCGTGCGGCTGCGAGGAACAGATTTTTCAACTACGACAACCAAGGTACGCCGCCGTTGTGCATGTGGTAGACAGGGTGGGAGGGGGGCGCCGTTTAGCAGACGCCAAAGAATTCTTGGAACATCGACAATTTTTGTTGTGTCATTCAAGCCAATGAGTAATGCTTGTACAGACCTTATACCATGTATCTGTATTGCATAAAAGTGTAACATGATATAATGTAGTTGCAATATGTAGGAGTATTAAAGTTCTAGACCTAGGCTTTTTCGTGGAGGGGGGGGTACTAGTAGTATGTAACTGCGCATAATTGCATAAGTTAGCAAGTACACACATGTAGCAAGTACACACATGTAACTGCGCATAAGTTAGCAAGTACACACACGTAACTGTGCATAAGTTAAAGATGTTGATAGAACAGAAGTGGGGGCCTGCAAGGGGGGGTCCCGACAATGCTCTACGCTGAATTCGGAAACTTCTCGATTACGCTTTACAATAAATTCCAAGTGGCCACAACGCATTACGTAGAATTAAAATGGCGAATACGCTCTACGCAAAATGCGCCAATTACGCTCTACGCTGAATTAGAGAGGTCCATCTACGCTCTACATAGAATTAAAACAGCCCATTACGCTCTACGGAAAAGGGCCCCCATAAGCGTCTTGACGTCTTTATTTCACAGGAAAGGGTGACCTGACAGAGTCGGCGCTGCAGAGACATAACCAGGCTGTTGAGGATGAGGAGGGGGACACAGCGATGGGGGAGGGGGATGTACAGAGTGTGGTGGGTGGCACGCTGGCCAGCTTCAAGACTGGCTTCAGTGCCTGGTCAGACTGTACCAACGCCACCTTCAACAAGGTGGAACGATACTGGCAGTCCAACTCAGCACAGGCTCAGGAGGTATTTCTGTACCATATGCAGTGTAACGTTACATGCTAACGATTAAACAACAATACTACATGTACAAGGCAAATCTATCTTATATTTCCAACTTCAAAATATTGTAAATTACAGTAGTTATGTGAGTTACATTGTCATCATGTATGGATGATTTCTCACTTTTCCAATGAAGAAATTGACTTTCTAGTATTGGACATGACAATAGTATGGTAAATGAAAAATATTGAGCTGAAATATTTGTGAACCAAATAGGGTGAAGTGTGCCCATTAGCCTTAATAGTAGAGATATACTAACATAATTACATTATGATTTGTATTATTGTTTATTGCAAGCGCTATTGTACCTTTTTCCTCAGGTGTGTGCTGTATTGGCAGCAGTGACAGAAGTCATCAAGTCCCAGGGAGGGAAGGAGACGGAGACCGAGTATTTTGCAGCTCTTGTAAGAAGTTTTCTAAATTTAAGCTCCCTGTCACACATTCCGGACCTTCCAATTGACTCCCTTCCCAATCAGTCCCCAACCAAGATTGGCATGGGGTAGCCTGGAATCCATCATATTCCTGCTCCCGTCTGCTCCTCTTTCCAAATTTCAGCAGAATATGATTTTCCCAACTTTTGATTGTTTGATTGTCAGAATTATCAGTTTCATATTGCATGCCTATGTGATATGATGGCAGTGTTAGTTTGTCAGTGTTTTGTTCATTTCTACCCCTGCAGTAGATTATAAATTGTATGTGTATTTTTCATTCTACATTTCTCCTTTAATTTGTGCCATTAGTATTATCTGTTATAAAGTCACTGCTGTATATTTTTGTTTCCCCAACTTTCAGACCTGCAATGGTTTTATTTCATAAGGTTGGGTTGCAATATACAGCTAGAATAACGCCTGTTCTGTATAATCACTGGGCACCATTCTTTTGTTGTGCATCAGTTTTGCAGCAAAACTACACTGACTGAATTCCTTAAGTTGCTGACTTTTGTAGATCTATTGTTTCTTATGGTATTGTTTATGGTCAATGGTTACAAAATGTACATGTTTTGTATTACTCTTTTATTGTACATTATACAATGATTATGGTGATCTCCTTATTTCAATTATGATAGTAAGAAGTTGTTGTGCCTCAAGTTATTACACTAGGATAATGAGAGACAGTGGTTAGTACAGTATGTGGTTATATGTTTATCTCAGATGACAGCTCTAGAGACGGTAGAGGGTGAGGAATCCATGTCTGCAGTCACATATCTCCTGGGTCTGGTCATGAAAAAGTAAGTGTGCCCACTGTGCTGTAATAAGCCTCTTCGCAGTTTAAACTGTACTTGTGTGAGGTCCAACTGTGAAAACCCTAACTTGTAAACAGTTCTTGTCTAGACATGTAACATGTGCATGACTTACAGATGATTGGCCAAACTTGTTACAGGTACAGGAACAGGTCTGGACCTGTACCCAAACCTGTGAACCACAGCTCAAGAAGAAGCTCCACCTAGATGTTTACTATTACTTACACAATGCTTTTACTTCTCCCAGGGTACCCAGTGCCGTGCTGCAGAGCAGGTTCTCAGATATCAGTAAGTCCCTGATGAACGTCCTGGCAGCCAACATCAACACAACTACACACTCCATACTCAGATGGGTTAGTATGGCTTTTACCTGTGTGTAGAAGTTTTATATTTGGTATGTCTGACAGTGTGTACTTCCACATACAAGGATTTTAAGGTGGAATAATGTTGAAAGTTGTAAATGTGTGTTCTTCTGAACACATGTAAACCTGTGTGTGTTGTTTCTTGTCCAGACGCTGGTGTGTCTGGGTGTGGTACTCCGTCAGCAGGAGGCAGTGGTCTGGAGTGATGCCTCCACCCTACAGCTGTACCACGGGCTGCTCAGCTTCACCAGTAATGACAGACCCAGGGTAAGGAACAGATACATGTACAGTGGGCCATTAAAAGGGGCTCAGGGAAATATTTTTGGCTACAACAGTTCAGAAATACATTCTGGATAATGCAATCTCTGTGTAATTGACAGGTACCACTCTCTAACACATTTGGTTCATTCTTTTGTGTCATGGGTGTTTGAAGAAAGCACAAGAGTAAGCTCAACCGTCCACTTATATGTACTTTTAACTACATGCATTTGGACTTACTGTCTTGCTGTTGGACACACTGTACATGTATATGGCACTCTAAATGAAGCAATGACATCATGATTCCTCTCTCTGAATATTGTCATGTAATGTGATAGTGTTGATTAAACTAACCAATATATAAAGAAAAGATTAAAAAAAAGAATTACTTAGCAAATTGTCCCCAGGTGCGCAAGGCAGCTCAGCATGCGGTGTGTGGGATCCTGCGGGGAAGCCCCTTCATGACCCGTGAGAACCCCCCATCACACCACCCTGCTGCCTCCGCCACAGCCAAGTTCTGTATCCAGCAGATGGAGGAGTGTGGAGGTCAGTAGCTGAGGGGATTAATTTCTGGCAGAATGTGTGTGAGTGTGATCTTGAGGGCCAGTTACTGGGAGGGCTGCTTGCAGCATAATTTAATCAGGCTATTTTCATGTTTCCATATGTAAATTTGTGTCCTTACAGCTCCAGAGTGCCCAAATATTTGACAGATCACTCAGTGAAATTTATAGATGAAGAACAAATATTTTTACGTTTTTGTGTTTTGTTGTTATAGTATGCATCATATTCCATTTGTATAATTAAGGGTCACACAGATCCAATTTTCACTGAATGGTCACTCATTGTCTGTTGGAAAGGGGGCCTTTATCGGGTTGAGTTTTAAGTTTTCCTTGTTATGTTAACTCTGACAGGTGGGGGGGAAGCCAAACAGACCATGTACATCCTGGGTCTTCTGGAGAACATCCTTCCCATCCTGCCCCTGGCCAATGTCAAGTCCATCTGTGAGACCATCCTCAAGGTCATGACCTTGGGAAATGTGGTCAGTATTACATGCATGTACTGTACATGTACTGTTAAGTTTTGAAATGTTTGTAAGTTCATGACACGTACAGTAGATAATGTATTTCCAATGTATTGCTACTGTACTACAGAATTGTTTCAAGCTAAACTTCTAAAACAAGTCTTTTGTTTCTCTCAAAATACTTTTAGATGACTTGTCCTATTGCATGGAAAAGCACTGCTATGGCAGCATTGTGAGATTTCATATAGGAATTCAAGAAAGTTGCAGTTATAGCCTTTTGTGATAAGAATTGACAATGTCATGTGTTTCCGCCTGTGTGCAGCTGGTGACATCAGTGTCCATGAAGACTCTACACGCCTTCTTCAGAGCACAGCCCAAACACCTGTCCCCAGAACTTAACGCACAGATCATCTCTGTAAGTTCAATTCTGAGCAAACACAATACACCTTTTTTTCTTCTACCTTTATCATTACAACAACAGATGTCAAGGCATGATTGTGTATGATATATGTGATCTTGTGTTAGAAATTGCAGTTCAACCTTGTTTCAGCTAGAATTTTGTCTTTCAACACATAGAAAGATTGAAGCTCACATACATGTCCGTTGTCTCCTGTTGCAGGCCCTGTTTGACTACCAGCCGGGTGAGAATGATGTCCAGCCCACACAGGCTTGGCTCACTCTGATGCAGGCAGCTCATGTCAACCTAGCAGGGTAGGTTTACATTTCTTATAGACCTGCTGCACATTTTAGACTGTATCACAGAAGCTCATTCTGTTACAAAGACTGGACTTGGCCAGTGGAAATTTTGGGTCCAATTTTTGTGTTAAAAATTACAGTTCAACCTTGCTCTGGATTGATTTCTACCAACACAGATACCTTTAGGCTAAATGATGTTTCCTTCTATCTCCAGTTTGAATGACCAGCTGTGTCTGTCCCATCTTCCCCGGATGTTCAATGCCTCCATGGAGTGTCTGTTGTCAGAGAAACCAGCAGTTGCCTCCTCAGCTGCAGAGACTATGAAGGTAGGCAGTCTTTGATCATCTGGGCAGTGCACCTATAAAAGTTAAAAGTTTTTAACAAAAATGCCCTTGCAGTTTTAGAACAAGTTGCTGGATGGCCAACCTACAACACACTTTTTTCTACTAAGAAAATAGACCATAGCATGTTCACTACAAAAGATTTGAAAAAAAAGGATGTTCCGCTGCAGTACCAGGAGGTCCAAAATCTTCCAAGACCTACCCATGTACCAAATATAATTACAATATAGTCATAACTGCCTAATCTAAACTGACCAAAAAGATTTAGAAACACAAATAGACAGACCAGTATATAATCACAATGCCAATGTTCCAGTGACTGTCTATCACCTTTCTCAGACAGTCTGTGCCTAGACTAGAGAAGGATGTACTTGTAGCATGTTTGACATGTAACATGCTCCACTTTCCAGAACCTGTTGAAGAAATGTGTGGAGCCATATGCAGATAGAATTGCTCTGTCTGTCAACAATGCACCGTCAGGATCCCAGACTCATGTACACAAGATATTTGGGTAAGCTTAATCCAGTCTTTGGGTCTTTTTAGGTGACAGGGTGGCCTACTGGTTAAGGTTGTTGACTGGGGTCTGAGTGTGAATCCCTTGGGACCTATTAGGGCCACTTAACATCTATTCAATGAACCCTCCCCTATTAGTAGAGGTCCATCCATTTTAGGGGGCAAATTTCTAATTGATTTATAATTGATTGTGCAGTTTTGTGGCACTGTTAATGGCCCAGTTAAAGAAGGATGAACACTGGCCTGAAGAAAGCCTTGCATGTCCTTTTTGATACAACATTTTAATTTAGATTTATACATGTGCCAGTAAAATAGATTGTAAGTTAATTGCTTTGTGTCTGTTGAATGATGAAGTTTGTGTTGTTGTGTCTCACCTTCAGCTGTGTGGAGGCAGGGTTACAGTACAGATTCCATGCAGCATGGGGGAAGGTTATCCAAGTACTAGCAGTCTTCTTTGAGGTACTGAACTTAAGATGTACAGATGAGATGTATCTTCCTTTATTTGCATGTGCTTTACAGGTCTCTGACTGCCCAACAATTGTACCAGATACAATGCATTGTATCTACTGCTATAGAATTATGTAGGATGGATAAGAATGTGCTTTTACAACCATGAAATTTCTAGTGTCTAGGCATTTACAAACTGACGTCCCTGTACTTGCAGGTACTGGGAAAGCGTTGCCACAGCCTGATGAAGAGATGCCTGGCATCTCTCGCTGACCTGCGAGGCAGCCACAAGTTCCCCCACACCCAGGAGGTGGACCGAGCCTTGGGGGTGGCGCTGCGGGCGATGGGACCCAGGGTCGTACTGGAGGCCGTTCCACTGCAGATTAAAGGGGACGAGTAAGCAAAGCTTATTTTGCATTCTAAGATTTTGGTAAGATGCTGTGCACTGAGCAATCTTTCCTCGGGCATGTAACAGACTTTTACAAAGATTTTTTCTCATTGTTTTTGATTGCTAATATAACTTACATGTATGTTGGTTGTTATTGATCTTAGG
The DNA here is from genome assembly GCF_001625305.1 of Branchiostoma belcheri. Lineage (NCBI taxonomy): Eukaryota > Metazoa > Chordata > Leptocardii > Amphioxiformes > Branchiostomatidae > Branchiostoma > Branchiostoma belcheri. The sequence goes on from NW_017804065.1 coordinate 893,938, forward strand.
TCTGATGACATAAACTTCCCCCGAAGTTGGCTCCTTCCAGTCCTGAGAGACCATGTCAGAGACACAGAACTGGGCTTCTTTGTCAAGTATTTCCTGCCTCTAGCTGCACAGCTCAGAACTAGGGGTAAGGAAAAGACGAGTGTGTTAGTGCTAGTACATAGTCAGTAATTCTGACCAATGAATGTTTATCTGTAATGGTAATTGACATTATAAATATTTTATCCACTATATCTGTACACAGTTAAGTGAACAGTCCTCTGAAATAACCCAAAGGCTATGTCACCTCCCAACCAAGACAATGTGATGTGATGTGAATCAAGACAAGAGCTGATTCTTTGATCTGTTGCTGACATCACACTTCCAGTCACCTCATGTGACGTAGGCTTTGGGTCATTCTAACTTAGGAATGATCAAAAGCTTGTTGTTAAGCACTTGTGTATGGAAACAGTGTATAAAACCTTTATTATATGGTCTGTTGCTTCCCTCAGCTCTAGAGCTGCAGCAGGAGGGCAAGTCTGTGCTGTCCAAGGCTTACGACACGTTACAGCACCAGATCTGGTCAGCACTGCCTGGCTTCTGTACCAGACCCACTGATCTGGCACAGGTAACAGTTAACAACTCATACCATCATATCTACCAGTACATTTGATAATAGTGATTATTCCTTTCTTATGTTGTGTTTTTGTTTTTCTTCAAACTACTGTTGCAAGTGAGAAACAGTCAGTACTACTGAGCTGTACAGTTATTGCACTGATTTCTCCTTTTATCTCCAGTCCTTCAAGGGCATTGCTCGTATTCTGGGGTCTGCCATCACGGACAGACCTGACCTACGGAATATGGTTCTGCTGGCTCTACGTACACTACTTTCCAAAAGCACTGACACAGGTAAAGAGCTTTCCCTCTCGAAATGTTGACTCTTTGGTCTTTTGGAGCTGGTGAATATACAATGAGATTTATTATCATTTTACTTATTGTATGTACAGTAACTAAGATAGGATTGTCTCAAAGACTTGATGCTTTGATCAATCAGATGTGCAATTGATAACCTTTTGATTCCACACAGAAGAGAACAGGAAGGAACTGGGGAGGTTTGCTAAGAACTACCTGCCCATCTTGTTTAACATCTACACCACCGAGCCAAAGGAGGGAGACCCTACTGTTCTACCTGTGCTGGCAACTGTCAAGAGTTATCTCACTGTAGCACCTGCTCAGGTTGGCAACAATAATTTGGTTTTTGTTGTAACATTTTTTTCCTTAGAACTATTGTAAAGTGGAATTTTAGCAAAGTACAAGGTTCATTGAGTTCATATGTGTGAGCTAAACTGGTTCCAGATATCTTTCACTTTCCCTTCCAACACTCATGTTTATCCCCCCCCCCCCAGTTGGTACATGAGCTGCATGATAAGGCTGTCCAGAAGATGGAGGCACCAGACACGACTCAGTATGCCAAGAACGGGATCAGGAGCCTGCTGGCAGCCCTGGTGCCGTACATCGACCAGACCAGACTGGCTAACTCCTGCCAGATCACTGCACCACTGTTGGAGGTGGGTCAAACAGAAGAAAACTCTACTTTTGCTTCTTCTGAATGATTCTTTTACATCCTTGAATTTTTTGTAGTCCTTGACAAAAAGAAGTAACAGGAGGGGTGACTCACTGTTTCATTTACTTGTACAGTGGTTTTATTTGGTCTAGAAGGAGAAAGGTTTTTCCAGTTTTTTTAATTCATGGTCGAAACAAATCTGGTACAGCAGTAATAGTTTACATTAACAAAATATGGTACATTGTAAGTGCATATTAACTGTGTCATGAATTTGTGGCAGAGAGGTCACTGTAAAAACACTGCCAATGTAAATGATTGGAGGAAAGCCTTGTTACAGGATTGTACAAAAAGAAATTCACTACCTTACGTAGGTACGTTACTGTCCACAGTGCTGAAACTGCAGCTGCTGCTGCTGTCTCTACTTTCTTTTCCCCATATGAAAAACCATTAGTATCATGCTAATCTTTATAGTTGAACTTACTGCTGTTACTGGATTGTAGGGAAGAAATTCACTAACTTCCAGTACCTAGGAAGGTTAATGTCCACAGTGCTGAAACTGCAGCTGCTGCTATTGTCTCTGCATGTATTCTTTTCCCCATATGAGAAACCATTAATATCATGGTAATCTGTATAGTTGAGATTACTGTTGTGTCTATTCTCACTGTGCATAGAAGCCTAACTCATACTTTTTGGTTTTGTAGGCAGTTAGAATGATTAACTGTGATTTCACATATCTCCCCAGAGTAAGGACATCACGGTACAGAAGAGAGCGTACCGTATGTTGGAGGAGATGGTGTCCTGTTCTTCAGAGTCATGTCAACAATTTGTAGAGTCTCACCTGGGACAGCTGCAGACACACCTGCTGGGGACCATCTCAACCTCCAAGTCACCTGCCAGAGCTGTATGTACACCTGTGGAGATTTGTACCTGATGTATTGATTGATGAGAAATCATTCAGAATATCCTGTATAAGACAGTTCACAGTTTGTACTGTTCTTGTCTAGACCTTTCAAGATAGATAATTTTGTCCTCAACTGTAATTGATATGTTGTTGGGTTTTGACTTAAACAGTTTTAAAGTTTGAATTATATTTTGTAACAGCCGAGACTGAAATGCCTGATCCATGTGGTGAAGAGACTGCCATCTGATCGAGAGGACTTTCTCAAGGCAATACTTCCCGAGGTAAGAAAGAATAATCAAGCAAAGTGGTTAATTGGTGAAACAAGAAACTTGCAGCCAGAGGCTGTCCTGGGTATAAAATGGAGGTTGCAGTCTGTACAAGACTGGCTGTCTGGGCACTGTTACTTATTGTTTGTTTGTTTGTTTACAGGTTATCCTGTGTACAAAGGAGGTTGCAGTTCGTGCCAGACTGGCTGCCTTTACCCTGCTGGTGGAGATGGGCCAGGCTTGGCTCAGGTGTCGAGGTTCACAGGACAGAAAAGGTAATTGTTTATTTACTGGCAAATGTTACAATACCTAACACTGGGTTTCAGGTGTTAGGTGGGACTTGAAACATGTTTTAGACCTGTATCTCTTTAAGCATGGGACCTCCAGCTTTACGTCCCTCCCTAACCAAAGCTAGGTACTGACTCCCACCTGAGTCGAATGAGGAATTAAGTGTTAAGTGCCTTTACCAAGGGTACAACATTGGTGCCTGCCAGGGATTTGAACCCAGAACCTTTATGTTCTACATCAACAATCCTAACCACAGACCACCCTGTCACCTTTTGCAGATGCGATGGAGGAGTTCCTACAGCTGGTGTTTGCAGGCCTGGGCGGGTCTAACCACATGATGAGTGCCACTGTACTGGCCCTCACCAGACTCATGTATGAGTTTAAAGGTCAGGACACCCATGCTAGTGACTTTCACCCCGTCTTTCCAAAACAATTTGAACTTAAGCTTAGTGATATGAAAAGAATATTTTCATCAGCTTAATGTGACAGATTTAACATGAAAATTTGACCCCTATGGCCTAGATATTCATGGATGTTGTGATCTTGTTTATCTAAGTCTGTAATGCCATCATCTTTAGTGGATGATCAGAGACTTTAGTGATACTATCAGGAAAGTGTTCATGCAGACATTATTTCCCTCACAGCCTGATACTTCAACTCTTAGGCGACATGCCTTTCACATACTGAACTACAAGGCTGAGGGCTTAAGCTTTAATAATACGATTTACTTCAAAGTAGGAGGCTTTAATTGCGAGTCTAGTGATCAAATAGAAAGGAGGCAAATGTGATAAGGATGAAGACAAGAAAAACAAAATGATGCTATTAGTAGTGTATTCAGATAGACATCCTCTTTTCATGGTTGATCAAGTATAAAGACCCATTTTGAATACAAAAGCTACAAGGCTATGTCTGTGATTTATGACTCCATGTGAAGTTGAAAGTTGTGGCTCCTTTGATTTGCAGTTCTTATATCCAGTGGGTATTCATTCCAACTCACTACACCTCTATAACACCCCTGTCCTCTAGAGACTGCAACTGCTGAGCAATCCAAAATTTGATAGATTGCTCAGCACAATTTCATGGACAAAAAAAAAAGATTTTTTAAACATTTGTGTGTTGTCTTCTAAGGCATACTTGAACATAACATATTCTAATTATAACATAAAAGGTCACTCAAGTCCAATTTGGATCGCTCAATGGGCAATCCTAAGGGAATGTTGTAACATTAATCAGTGATCCTGTATTGTGTGTTCCTCCTCCCCAGACCTGATCTCAGCCAGTCTGCTGAGTCAGCTGGTGGAGGGCATCTGTCTGGTGCTGTCCTCCAAGGCCAAGGATGTGGTCAAGTCTGCGCTGGGCTTCGTCAAGGTGCTGGTCATGACCACAGACAACATCACCCTGGCACAGCATGTCAGACCGCTGGTAAGTTTGTTTTGCTCAATGCAAGTCCAAAAGACCACTTCTGAACACTATGCTAAGCTGGTGGCAGGTATGCTGTTTTCTAGTGTTTAGGAGGAAATCACTTGTCAGAGAGAGGTAGCAGTCTGTAGAAAGAAGCTGTAGAAAGACTTAGTGACTGGTATTTGGACAGTGTAATGACAACATCATCTTGGCACAGCACTCATAATCAGGTCCCAGTGTATACCTGCTATACGTGTAGGGTTAGCCATATGGCTAAGGGTGTCAAAATACAAACAGCATGGCCCAAAAGACCACTTCTAAATATGAACACTGAAGAAAGTTGGGGGGAGGTACATGTATACATGAGATGCTAAGAAACCTCTGGTACAGCATAGTGTTTGAGTTTGGCTGGCTCTGAGAAAGTGACAGTGGTCTCAAACCAGTAAAAGTTTTTCCTAGCATATTGTTACTACATGTACATAGAATGTTTTAACCAGTTGCTCAATGTAAGGCCAAAAGACCACTTCTAGACTCTTAAGTTGTTGGGAGGTGTGGGTGACTCTGCTAGGAGATAATGGTCTATAACTTAATAGATTGAAACTTTACCACATTTTCAGGTATTCAACAGTGCCACAAAACTTCCACAAAGTCAAGTTGAACTAAACCATTTGAAATTTTGTCCCCCAAAATAATATCTCCTAGGGAGCAGGACCCCTGTAGACTTCTCTGTCCTTCGATGTCTGACACAGGGTTTAATTCACTCCATCAAAGTGACAGGACAGACCAAAATCAATAATGTACTCAGAGCAATCAATCAATCATGCAGAGGATGTAGACACCTCTCTCGAGGATATTGTACAGATGTATTTTCAGCATAGGACCCCTAGTTGGCTCAGGTAACCCTTTAGCTCTCTAAGATTTAGTCTACAAAACTCTACAAACCAATGAGATGCTCAGATTAATCAATCATCCATCCATGATCATCTGGAGCTGATGTATGGTGGAGGTAGACATCTCTCTTCGGGATGTTCTATTTTTGGCACAGGACCCATATCTCTCTACAAAACTGTTGAAGACTCTACAAAATTGTTCTGTTGCACTAGTTTGTTTTTTCATTCTGTCTCTCACTCAGTCACTTGCTCGCTCACACACTCATTCTCAGTTTTAATGTCTGTTATCCCCTGTGAGGCTTGCACGTTGATGCTGAGGTCTGATGCTGTTCTGGCCTGCCATTTGCCTCTATGGGTTCACACTCATGGATTTTTATCTTCCACATTCAGTGTAATGATCTTTCCAGGCCACCTTTCTATGTCCATTCTATGGAGGTGACCACACCATCAAAGTTGGCTGGATCTTACTACATCCTGAAACCTATGGACTCCAAGTCTGGTCCTTAACTATTCAGTCAGCTGTCTATCCAAAAGTTTCCTGGAGCATATCCATAGGACCATGGCATTGTTACTTCTGGTCAACCTTCTTTGTGTCCGCTGTTGTAACAAATTATCAGTCTAATTTTTGTTGTTGTTGCAGGTGGAATGTCTAGTGTCATGGGGAGAGGACTACCAGAGAAAATACAGATTCAAGACCAAGAAGATCTTTGAGAAACTTGTCAAAAAGTTTGGGTATGAATTCACCTTGTACCTAATTATCTCTCTCAATGGATTTAGATAGCAAATTCAAGTACATATTGACATGTGACAACCCATGTATAGGACCCATGTCATATAGGACAAATTTTTTTCAAAACGCATACATGTTTGTTAATGCTAGAAACTCCACCAATGATTATGAAAGCATATATTCTCATCTCATGCCACAGTCTTCTACAAAGTAGATTAGTCTCATACATACATAGTATGTTAGTTGTGATATTATATTTAATATATAGATGTGATTTTTAGATGCCATATACCATACCTTCTTCTGCAATAACACAACATGTAACATTCTGTAGATATGAGATGATAGCCGGCATGGTTCCTGACTCCCATCAGAAGGTTCTGGTGAACATCAGAAAGACTATGGCCAGGAGTAAGAAGAAGAAACAGCTGAAGGAGGCTGCAGAGCATGACGAGGATGAAGATGATGAGGAACTCATGCCTAAAAAGGCTCCTCAAAGGTTTGCTTTCTTATTGATATTCTGTCATGCATGCATGCAGCTCATAAAGAAGCTTTTAGCTTTTCCTCGTCTTTCATCAGCTCTGTGTTTCTCCTTTGTTTGATGTTAGTATGCTGCAGTGAGTAGGAGATAAGCATTAGTCTATTTATGGATCACTATAGTTTGAGTTTGATTCATGATCAGATTAAAGATTTAATCTTTATCACACTGGAACAGCCTTTTGGCTACCAAATCTCTATTGGTTACAGAATTAGGCAACAGAGAGAAGGTTAAAAATACCTCCTTGATCAGAATTACAAGCATGGGGTTCTTCTTTTGTATATCTTTTGTATTCAGATCATTGATGGACTACTTTCATTGAATATTTTAGAGGAAGCTCCCCAGTGTCTCGTGCATTATATATCATATTACGTAATGCCTAACCTTAATTGTAATGCCCTTGTAAACTGCCCCATCTGCACCATTATGTGCATTTATATAGCATATTAATTTTACCTAATGTTGATGATAAGCCCAAATTTTACCAAATGTTGATGATAAGCCTACAGGTCACTTACGATTGAAGTTATGAGAGAAGAGGGAAGGGCAGACAAAAGATGCAGATTTCTTGATTAAAGTGGCAAAATAGATTCTATAAAATTCAATGGTAAAGTTATACAAATTGTATTTGAAAAAACACATAAGAGAGTGAAAGTTGGCATATGGTCTGTGTCTGTTAGTTCTGGTTATTTCTGTTATTGTAAGAGTCTCTTAAAAAAAGTTAGAAAAGGGTACGTGCATCTGTTGGGTGGTAGCCTGTATCAGACAGTAGGTGTAGAATAATAGTTTTCTTCAGAAAAATCAGAATTGCTTTAAATTTGTTGTAACGCTGTTAACACATTTGTCTAATACCGTAGTCTTGATGACCTGCTGGAAGAACTGGACTCTGACCTGGAAGAAGAGGCTGCTGGGAAGGCTGGAAAGAGAGGTCAGAGGTCTGGTGGGCGTGTCCAGGGCGGGGCAGCTTGGCTTCAGGAGGGCCAGGAGGAAGAACCACTGGACTTTTTGGACCCTCGGGCCTCAAAGAGAATAATAGGTGAAGACATTATTATTTTTTTCTTAATTTTCCAGTGTGTCGCATAAGTTGAGCAAATGTCTAAATTCAACGAAATCGTTTATTATCTCTAGTTTTGTTTTCTATATGTTTTCCTGTTTGCTTTTGTTCCTTTAGTTACAAAAATGTATTTGAATACAATTGAGTCAAAGAAAGTCAAGGGAGAAATGGTGTGATGGCAGACTGACAGAAAGGTGGAATTGGAGATCAGGTGGAATGGTTTTCTTGCAGGCTGCGAGGAAGTGAGGAAGAGCCATTCAGGACAGAATCAGCAAAAAAATCACACATACAGCAGCTTGATAGGTGGTCATGTGAAATCTTCAATTCCTTGTTTTTGTCCTCAGCCACAAACCCAGGTGCCAAGGGAGGAAAAGAAGGGGGAGGGTCAGGGTCAGGGTTCAAGATGGCGGCTGATGGGAGGATCATCATCACTGAGGAGGAGGAGGAGGAGGAGCAAGGGAAGGAAGGAAAGAAGAAACAAAAGAGGAGTAAGTGTTACCGTAATGGTGTAGTCAAAACTGCATATTTTTTGTGTCATTGGGAAAAATTTATGTAAGGGACACCAAAAAGTGGTCACAATGGCCTGGTGGTCATTTTGTAGAGCTGGTCACTAGTACAGGTTTGTCACATGGGGACACTTTGAAAGAACTTTGAGGAAATTTCATCAGAGTTTGTGGCCTGTTAAAAAGAAGTGGTAAAGTTTCCCTCTTCTACTGCTACATGTACTCTGGTAATCTGAGTTAAATGTCAGCTAAGTTGGTGTAATGAAGTGGATGAATGAATCCTGAGTTTGATGTCTTATGGAATAGAAGAGGTATCACAAATTAGACTAATCAAAAGCTGTCTGCTCACGCTATCCCAGAGTCATTGTGGTCAGGTCAGGTCTAATCAGTTAGTGGAGCACTGGACCATTTAGGAAATAATTAGACAGGGTTACCAGTGAGTAATCATGCAAGTAGCCAACACATCACGAAGCTTTTAGTCCATCAAGTCACCTCGTCAATGACCTTTCAGACAAATTTGTTGATTTCTAGAATTTTGCAGAAAGCAGTTAAAATTTGCCCAAGAGTCAAGTGTATTTTTGTTTTGGCATGAAAATCTGTTAACCTGGAGGGGACTGCTAAGGATTGCATGCTTGACACAGAAGTCTGTAATCTTCTATTTTCTGGCTTTTTTTGCAGAATCTCATGATGATGATGATGATGATGAGATGGAGGATCTGATGGAGGATGTCCCAGGACTGAAGACAGGCAAAAGGAAACATGGAGACTTGGAGGACTCAGATGAGGAGGACCAGTCTCCACGGAAATACAAAGGTACAGCTAAGGCTATTAGTGTTACAGGTACCACTTCCTTTAATGTCAGCTAGAGCCTAAAAGACATGTGTGGTCAGACATTTTGTTTGTCTCAGTGGCCATGCATGCATAATAGGAACTGCTTTTTTTGGGGGGTGGGTACCAAACAGTCTAGGAATTACCTCCATGAACTGACCTCAATCAGTCTGCCAAGTTCAAATGTTGAAAACATGATGCCCAATGGGTAATCAGGCAGTATTTATCTGTTAGGCAAGACAATGAAGGAGAAGCTCTAATGGCTTAGTGACGTCAGCAGGATACCATAGTTCAGGGAACCGGCTTTCCCATCTGAACTGGAATTAAGGAAAACACAGTGGCCAGCCAGGCAGACGTAATGGAGGAAGAGAGGTGAAAACTGATGTTTAGTGCATCAAAGGATTGATTCTGTATAGAAACCTGACTTACCTAGCTTGTGTTAGACAATCCCTGAGAGCTTGTAGCCATACACCTCTAACTTAAGATTACCATTCCTACTTGTAGAGCCTTTGAGCAAACACACAAAGTTTTCCCCTAGCTTTGCCATAAATCATGATTAATGTATGCTTCCCTAGCGCAGGGCATGGTACGTTTCTTGATCGACTTTTGTATGTAGAGATTTCTTCCAGTAATCCTGAAGAGCTCCATTCAAGCCACACACCGAATCTATCATGACGCACGCAGCAATTTTAGGAAGGATGAGAAGGAGAATAGCAGTGCTCATGATCCATTCTTCAGGAATTGCAAGTGAATTAAGGAAGATGGATTGTAGTGATGGTTGAAAGAGTAGGTGAGATTAAAGGGCAATCCGTAGCTAAGGCCTCCATTAAGGGTGACTAGAGCCAATCTTGATTTTAATGCTAATCTGGACTTGATGTCAGTCCTGATTTGACTGCAATCTTGAGGCTATACGTACCTTTAAGGTGTCCTTGACTCAAAGCCAATCCTGTTAACATGGAAATTGAAGGATCAACCCGCACTGAAAGAAACAACAACATGCATTGATAATTCTATCACTGAGTGAGGACAAACTTTATTATCAGACTTAAAATATCATGATGTAAATAAGTTTTCCATGATGCATTCTTTCAGATATAATCATGTTTCTATATTTCCCTTTTTAGCTGGAGGAAAAGGCATCCACAGGCCACTCAAGCAGGCAGGAGGAAGTTTTGGGGAGGACTACAGGGCCAAGGTAGGGCTGCAGTTATACATACATACATGTACAGTAGTTTATTCCAATTTCTACATTTAGCTAATATGTGGCATTGACATGATGTAGTACAGTAAGCCACAGTGACGAATTCTAATGACATACTCAGGTCCCTCACACACTCTCTCCTTAGACCTTACCTTAGATATAGTTCCTACTGTGTCTCAGGCACATTGGGCACCAAGTTTACATGACTGTATCTGTCACTCACTATCTGGGTTATCATCTGCTGTTCCCAGGGTTAGACATGCCTGCATGTAGCTGTGAACACTTGATAGCATACCACCAGGTGCCTGCCATGTCACTAACTTATACACTTTGACACCATAGTACTTATTTTAACTTTGGTACAAGTAATGTCATGATGTTGGATTTTGCAGAAAGCTGGTGGTGACATCAAGAAGAAAGGACAGCCAGACCCATATGCCTATGTGCAACTCAACCCACAGTATCTCAACAAAAGGTAAGACAATCCTTCCTGCTGCTTACAAATATATACTGTAAATCTTTAAGCTTTTGTGGTGTGGGTATTTTGACCTTTCTAATAAAAATTAATGACACCACAAATATCCATTTCTCATGTATCACTACTGTACTACAGAATTGTTTCTATCACAAATTTAAAACATCACCAAACATAGAAATGAGCTGTTAATAGGTTTATAGTCATTCTTTTTTGGTAAAATGAATCAAGTTTGTCCTAGTCAATTCTAGATCTAATGTTGTGTTGTTGTCTTAGCAGGTCTTGTGAAACAGCTCAATTTTTTTTCCTGTTCTCAACCTCTTTTGTGACTTCAGACAGCCACTGTACATGTGTTTGTTTTTATTCTGCTAGACGTGGTACCTTTAATTATAACCTTTTCCCTGCTGCCTAATCCCATAACCAATAGAGAATTGACAGCTGCTTCAGTGTGCTCAAGGTTAAGATTTAACGCTATAATCCCTTGGAGTAAAACATCCCTGGAGCTGACTTTGTTTTGTATTCCCATCAGGAAGCGTCAGAAGAGACAAGGTCAGTTCAAGGGCATGGTGCGTGCTGCACAGAGGGGAGCTGAGAAGGGGGGGAAGGCACAGAACACCATGAGGAGGAAAATGAAAACAAACAAGAAGCACAAAAAGTGATCATATTAGATAAGAAATCCATAATTCTTTGAGAAATGTTATTTACCGGGGGTATAAGAATTGTTTTATGTTCTTGCAATTGTCTCAACATTACAGATTTGCACTGTAGCTTCTCATTGCTTTTGGTTACACAGGTTCTGTTATGATTACAAGAGTAACATATGTATAGTATATATACAAATGAAATCCCACCATCACATTGTTGACAAGAGTTTCAGATGTGTGGTCATGAAAGCAGAAATTGGTGAAATGTGACATGAGCAATGTTGTTATGTATTAATTTTTTTGGAAAACTTAGGGTTATATATTTTCTACTTAAACTTTTAAGTTTACAATCAAGAGGTGCTGTAGAATCTTGAAGTATGATTTGGTTTTATTTTTGCAGTAACCATTCCACTGCAAAGTCTTAAGATATTCTACAAGTTCTGCCAACATTTCCTGTGTGTTTGGCAACACCCTGCATGAACAGTCATTGCACTTAATGAAGAAGATCCCTACTGCTTAGTTCATGGAAAAGGCAATAGTCTATACATATTATTACAGCTGTTCATCAATGTTTCAAATGAGATTTCTGGGTGTTACAATATATCACAGCTATTTGTCAATGTTTTTGATGACCTTATGGTTCACAGGGTCATCATTTGGAGGACATTACATGTAAGTCATGTACATGTACATGATGAAAAGAGCAGGAATTTCCCTGGTACATTGAACCTGTAAAATACTGTACCTAGTGCCTGTTTTCTTTGTCACAACCAGTGGAAGAGAAGCTCAACTCACAACTGTTTAATTTTGTTTGATTTATTTGGCTGTGTGAAAAAAGGCTACCAACCAAGGCTATTACAAAGGATTAGCCTTGGTTGCAAGGAATATCAACTGTTTATTGAGTTAAGTTGAGGTAAAGTGGTTCAAGGTCATTTTCCTGATTGATCCTGTAGTGTCCTCTGGGTACCACCTGTAGCATGATGGCACCATGCTCTTTATCTCATCACCAGTAGTTACACGTAATTATTGTTGGCGCCTAAGCTTGTTGGCGTCATGAGGACTCAACTTGTCAGCAGTGACCTTGAATTCATCCTGTTGTTCGTACAAAGGCTGACTTTCTTGATCCTCAAGAACTTGATCATTGAGCAACCAACTTGTGAGCTTTGACAGGAATGGTTGTGCAGAGTAGCAATCTTTGCTGTGGCGTGTCGGAGCTAGTAACTGTCTAGTTCATCGATGCCGGCTATTGTAGCCTCAGTGAATGCTACTATACCTATGATCATCAAAAGACAACATAATCATGAACTTCTTCATTTCTTACATATTTATTTATTTATTTCATCTTAAGATGGCTGGGTAACCCCATTCAGCTATACTTACCCATTCAGCCATATTTACCCGGGTAGTTATTGAGTGACCATCTGTACGTGAAGCCAAGTCTGTTTCATAGCTTCAATTGAGGACCAAGAGGAGTCGTGAGTGGGTACGTAGCTAGCAGTGAGTTGGAATTATTAGAGGAAGCGGAAGCGGATGACAGAATCTGCTGGTTATGTAATGTCATCTGTTTAATTAATGCGGAGGAAATTGGGTTTCACAAATCCGGCTACGCGTGGCGAATCCCAAATTCGATGGTCTTGCAATAATCAATGGCAGACCCCCACTGATGGTGGAGATTAGAGTGGCAGACTGAATCAGTGGGGAAGGTCAATGTCATTTAAAGTTTCTACAGAAGGGACTAGCTTTAAAATGAAAGGCTGAATGTCAAAATGAGTACGACTCCGACAGGGTGCCTCGGTAGAATTGGATTTAGCAAAACACGATTTGGTAGGATTGCAAACCTATGTCCAAAGGTAAACCTATGTCTAAATGTAATGTACCACACAGATACAATAACGTAATAATGTCCACAAATGATCTTGTCTACAGATTTACCTGCTATTTCTACATACAGTACTATTGGGGGTACTTCTTTTGAGGGGAGGCGGTAGTATATAATGAATAGTCCAATGTTTTAAGGATAAGTGGGTTTTTTGGTCTTCTAGATGATGGGGGTTGTGGGATATTTGAGACGTGACTTATGAGATATCAATACAATCTTTTAGATGTGTGCAAGAGAGGCCTCAATTCACCAAACAGTCAAACTTCAACATGTAAACTCGTGGGAACAAGTAGCACTTGATCGCTCAAGCTGGAGGCACGCTGTCAAAGCTGGGACCCAACTCGGAGACCAACGGCAACAGAACCGTCTACGCCATTATATCTACTCGCACATCAAGTGGTATGTCCTGCCACTCAGAAATAGACAGCCACCAAAGAAGATGCTGGGACCGACCATAACAAACCTTCGACTGAACGATAACGATGACGTAACATATAGATATGTGGGGTCTATTTTCAAGGCTAGAAGATTTGTCAATAAGGCATTTCAAGGCTTGCGGATTTGCCTATAAGACATTTGTCAAGGCTTGAGGATTTGCCTATAAGACATTGGTCAAGGTCAAGGCGTGACAATTTGTATGTAAGACTTCTCAATGTTAGAAGATTTGCCTTGAAACAATTGAAAATACTTGTGTCCTTCAAGTGGCCATGGCCGCAACCTTTAAGTCATCCTTGTGGGAAAAAAATCAATTTCCTCACCGTAAGTGACAGTTCAAAATCCACCATGAGGATAAACTCGTAATGCCAGATGAAGCGGAGTGACAGCCTGTACGGTAGATTACGGAATACATAATCACCAGGGGAGGACAACACATTCACGTTACGGTGCGGTCACGTCCCTTCAGGACGTCACACATACCGGCTGTGCAAGACGGCGGCTGAAAACCCGTTTCAGAAAACCAATTTTGAAAGACCAATTTAAAGTTGATTGAATGAGCCAAATTTCACCCGATGTTCATTCAGTCCTCACGGGAAGTTTAAAATCTTTCATCTTGGAGTGACCGAAATAATGCAAGACCGTTTGTCTTTTAAAGTTTAGAAAGTTTATTGCAAATATTGTCGCAAATACTTCCCCGAGGGCTAATTGCAGTTACAAACAACATAAGAAAGAAAATACAGTGGTATGTGAGACTATATCTACGTCTAGCATTATACTATATTCTACAACATACATGGTACTAGTTTTAAATTAATATCTAATATCAACTCTCATAATTCCAGTAGGTACCCAAAGAGCACCGCAATGAATAAACTAATGTAGACGAGGCCTCCACAAGAATGCCTTGTACACCTGGATATCTGAAGTTAAGTGTGCATACCTCGGGGATTACTGATGTTGCACTTAGTAGACCTCTGTAATTCTGTGTTTATGCATGTGGCGGTCGAGGCGTGCCTGGTGGAATCATGAGAGTTCGCCTTGTATTACTTTGTGACAGGTTGAATAAACGTTCTCAACGGGAGCTATGCAGCCCCAGATAATTATAACAATGATGCAATGAGGACAGGATCTGTACATGTCATGAGATGTATGGGGCTATCACTGGAGATAAGGATGGCTAATAAGATCATTTTTCATATGTTGCTGGAAATCGCCACATCTGCCGTAGTTCCCCCAAGTTAAAGCAATTGACGTAATTTGGGCTTCAGATGCTTTGACACAGCAATAAATCGTGCTCTTAGGATCAGATGAAGGGGTATTGCTGTCAGACATCTTGCTTTTCCTAGTTTGAGGGCAAGGCTAGTTCGGAGAGTTCAAGCAATTGACGTATATTTGGGTTTAGGCCCTAGGACGCAGCAATACATCGTGGCCTTAGGCCTAGGAAAATGGTGTGCAGACTTTTTTTTGGGGGGGGGGCTAGCCTTTTTAGGGGTTTGACTGTTCGCAAGGTACACATGACATCTGAATTTCACCCCCCCCCCATTTGACGAATTTTCAAAAGAAAATATTTGCCCCATCCTCACAGGCAAACGGAGGAACAGGAGACAGCCTGTCCATGACGCATTTGAGTTTTACATTGTTAAACTATTTCTTGGATCACTTCAACCGAAATCTACAAGAGAGAGGGAGATAACTCGTTCCTACTGATCACAAGTTTCAGGACTGAAACCGGAGATACAACATTAATTTTTCTAGACATTAATGTCAGATGAAGAGGTACTGCTGGCAGGCGTCAGCCTTTCCCAGTGTGAGGGCAAGGTAAAACGTGCCCCCATTAGGATTCTCAAAGACTTGATAAATGACAACAATTCGATTCGGTCTCCCACTGGATAAGAAACCCCGAAGAGTTAAAGTCAGATACAGCAGGTACTAACACTGCTGCAGAATCATAATCTCCCACAGGGCAAAGGTTTTCTGTGTCCCGCTGTCTCTACTTTTAATCTCATCACAAAACATCAAACAACATAAGTACCAGTAGACAAAGTAGTGAAGGACTCAAGTTGTGCAACGTATATCCACGCCGCCACTTGGAGAGTATACAAATGTACAAAACAATCGATCATTTCAATTATAACCGGTACAAAAACTGTCGTTTAAACGAAAGATTAGATTCCCACCCAAAGAGCCTATACGATATGGCTAAAACGTTCTGTTGCCATTATGTAATCTAATTAAGCCCGCTTTTAAAATTGATTCCTTTGTTAATTGATCCGACTTCATTTTGTTGCCATTATGTAATTAAATGTCTCTCTCTTTAACAACAATTTGTAGTCGTAATCCTGTACTGTGATTTACAGATTTGAGTTATATCTTCATCATGGAAAATTAATTCTGTGAGATGAATATTTTGTACCGTAAACCGTTACTTATAATATATTAGCACGGCTGGTGCTTAATTGGATCATTTTCAGCTCTGTTGCACTGATCAAGACGTATTTTACGTAGTTATGGTGTTATTGTAAGTACTTAAGCCAGCCCGTCTGGCTCTGGTTATTCGTCAAAGGTTCTTTAATAGCTGCATTAAAGCTCACGTTGAAACGTTCGGCGCCGATCTGTCATGATTGACCAGGGAAGCCGATTAAGATGACAAGTCGGTCTTGTGGTTAGGTTTGTTGACTTTGAATCTGGGTTTGAGTCTTTAGCAGGAGAAATGTTTCCAGGTTGTATTCAGGTTTTCATGTGGTCTTCATTTTCATGTGATGGCAGGTACGTTATGGAGATTTGGAAGCTGTTGGGTCTGTTAACATAGATATATATATTCATATATTTATTGGTTTGGTTGGTTGGTGTACATAGCACCCAAAGTTGGCCAACCTGCGAGTAGCTGTTGTTAAGAACGAATCCACTACCTCCGCCTGCTGACAAAACAGGGCATGAGTGTGCAAGATCTCGTCCAGGTGTACCTGAGTCTCATCCGCCCTGTCCTGGAGTATGGGCACGTTCTGTTGGTCGGTTGTAGTGAGGAGCAGGCAGCGAGCATGGAGAGAGTTCAAAGGCGCGCCCTCCGGATTATCTCACGCGGCGGCAGACGTTCCGAACCGACACTGCCGTCCCTGAAGGAGAGGAGAGAGGCCGCTGCTGTGTCTCTCTTCAAGGCCATGCTGAATCCTGAACACCCCCTGCACGACCTGGTTCCTGCCCAGAGACAGTCTGTCACAGGAAGATCGCTGAGGAACAGTCACAACATCACTGTTCCCCATGCAAGAACCAAACGGCTGCAACAGTCGTTCCTGCACCACACCATTAGACTCTACAATAACCTACCTTGAACCTACATTGGAACTTGTATAGCCTGACCAAGCAACTTTGTGCATATCTGTTGTAAATAATTTTATATGTGTCTTTTTTATATATGTTAGTTTAGATGTATTATTTTTCAATGTGAACGTTGTTTTTTTTAAATAATGTGACAAATTGTTCGCTTCTGCTCCCCCTGCTGTTGTACATTTGTAAAATGATGAGCAATAAATAAATTTCAAATTTCAAAGGAATCATAGCGACCATAGATCGATATAAAGATAGACCCTGTGTTTGCCGATGATGTATTCTATGGCAGTTGCTGGCATCCTTCCCAGAAAACGCATGGAGACAACAACATTACCTGGTACGTGCATGTGCATGTGTCAGTTCCTATGGTCTCAGGTCGACAGTCTACCAAGCAGTTGTGACAGCATACTTAACAGTACATGCACCGCGGGGATCCTAAACTTCGACAGAAACTAGTTTGTCTATTGATGAAACATTGTCCTGAAGTAAGCTACCGTCCCTATGTACAGAAAAGTGTCCTGGTTAGCTAGCTTACCCTCGTACAGTGTTTAACACGACAGTCGTCCAGCCGCGTTTGGTAGTTTCAAAGGAAACGCCATTTTTAGATATTGCACCAAAAACAAGAGCCTGAACACGCTAAAGGAAATCTACAACACTTATTGAAAAGGGCAATGGTCCTTCCCGGTGTGACTGGATCAAACCATCCGGCATACAAAATGGATAGGAAATGTTAAAGAACCCACCACACTCTAGAAATAGTAAGGGGCCCTTCCCGATGTGAGTGGATCAAAACCACAAATCCCGGTGTAAACGGGAATGTTCCCATTCTGGCAGTTATCCTCACTCCAGTGAGTCGAGCTTGTCTCGAACGTTGATGTTTCGACCGTCGCTTCCATTTTATGACAATGCGCAAGCATGCACAGCAGATAAATGGGGCATTGAATAAAGAGCACGCACAGGTCACTGATGATATTTCTCCATTGGACTCGTCTCTGGGCCTTCCTACCCAGGTCGTGTTGCTGATACTCCTCACCTCCTCTTCCGTGTACCTTCTCTAACTGTTTTAAAACTTCTTTTTTCGTCACCTATCACAGTAAATCATTTTTGTCTGCTGACATTAGCGCCGCTTATAAACCAGAAAGACTTTACAGTTGATATCTTTTACACACGGTAATATGATATGCACAACTGCGGGCACGTCTTGTATTCTTGAAGCAGGTTTTGGCATTCCAGTAGTGGACATAGTCCTTGCAAAAAATAGATAGCAACCTTGAAAGGATATCCATACTATTCCATGCCATGATTTATCCTCTACTGCGTTGTGTGAAATAGGGATTGATACAAGGAATTAAAGGCCAAGGATAGGTCAGGGTTATTCTATCCGATTGCATCCGCATGCGTTCCAATGGCTGAAATTCTTGAGAATAATCGGTATATAGATCTACACGCATACTACTGAACGTGTACTCATAAAGCCGGAAATAAATCTTAAAGGCCCACTGATGATCATTTTAAAAAGGCATACAAATATACAAGGCTAGGACAGGGGTCAATGGCTAACATATCTCCGGAAACTACATCATCATGCAAGGCCAGCGATTCCGGGAATTCAACATTCTAAATAACACACCAAATAAGGGCATCATTTGACGTCACCACCATGCAATGCAAGCTGCAACAAAGTAACTTCACGCCAATTTCCGGGAATTTAACACCAAATAAGGAATTCAACACACATATCATTTGGCGTTGAACTTGTCCGCCTCCCTTCATTGGATACTAACTCCACTAATTGATTTCCACTGATCCTTATTGACTCCACCATGCTCTGAAATAGTTTTGTTCGTTCGGACTCACAAGCCGGAAATCCTGTTTCTTGTTTTACTTTGAGGTTACCCACGGCTTGTCGACGTTCCAACTGCTTCTGCGATTTCGGACAAGTTTATGGACATAAATAGCATTGCCGCATATGCGTGGCAATCTTTAACGTAACTCCAATGTCTCCATACCATGCGCCGTATTTTCCCAGATCCTACCAACCACATTTTGGGAAACCCCGAATCCACCCGACGTGGCGACAGATACATTGTCATAAAGAGCAGTTAACATTCATTTGGAGATTCAAATTATAGGAACATCTGAAGCCCAATCAAATTACAAGTGGGTTACGTTGTACCTGTAACTGGTGGAAGCTAACATTGTTTGAGCCGACGTTGCGTCTGCGAGTTTCCAGAGTTCCATCAGATTGTGAATTGGAATTCTCCGTGAATGCGACATGTGTCCGAATTTCACCAATCAAGGTCAATATGAAGCTGCCCAGGAAGCAGGAAGCCCTAAACTGGCACAGTACTGGAACGACACAAGATAATGATGATGATGAACTGTGGACGTTTGTTAAAATCCTTGCCTTGCCGCGGGGTCAGTCTTCAACATTACTCCAAAGAACACACTTTATTTCCCAACAACACGTTTTATCAAGAGAAAATCACAGTCAGCCCCGGTGAAGGACATCAATATATATTGTCACAATCACAAACAAGTAGTTACATTGTACATTAGCATTCTTATCTCATTTGGAGGGTACAAAATTGTATGAAGCCTAACCAAATGCTGACTACTATAGTGGCTTACGCTCAATGTACCAATATGCCTGTAAGAGTGTACATTCAAAGAAACGAAGAAGTACTTGTGTTTCACAGAAATTCAAATGTCTTCAATACATCACAAATAACGTTACACGTATTTTGGCAGCCATTGTGATTTTACCTATCTTATGGAACTTGAACTCAACGGACACAAACGATAATATGTTTGACAAATGGCACTTATGCAGGGTCAGGTACAGCCACTGGTGGCACATTGCTTAATAGATTGATACAGTTTTATAGAAAACTTTATTGTATAATATCTGTACAAGGTACAACGACGCTAAACGTATGACACCTTCTGCTACATATCAACATACTATGAGACCAATTCACCATACAAAGACTATATTGTGTGGGATATAGCTGAGGTTTGGAAGTATTCACAAGTAGTTACTCAATAGACAGTTTCCTGTTTCACACTACGGTAGTTCATCACGATTAAAAAAAAAGATGATTACATTGCTGCTATATATACACGTCATAACACATAACATTTAACATACATGGGATAAGATATAATGACACTGATAAAACGTTCAGATCAGTAGTGTACTACAAGGTATAGTATAGAGGTACAAGGCTACAGTACGTACATTCAAGACTGGCTGTTCCTTCTAAATCTGATCAAGGAGGTTAACCTACTTGCTCTGATTCAGACACCTCTCCGTGCGGAATGACCCTGTAGTGTAGAAGAACGTATCAGGTCTATAACATATCAGGGCACTGCAAGGAAATATTGATTGCTACACACCACATCCACCGGAGGCTGTGACTGCTGAGAGACCTGATGTCTACTAATCGCTCAAAGAATTTCCTACTTTAAGAACGATTTGTTTCACAGACTGTGTGTTTTGTCTTTTAAATCATACTTGTGCGTCATACTTCAACAATAAAATCAAGTGTCATGCAAATACAATTTTGGTCACTCAACGGTCGCTCCGCAGTCTAGTGCTAGTGGAAGGGGCCTTACGTGACTATGCTGTTTTCTGAAGTTGTTTGAATATTCAGTATTGATAGTCAATGTGTAGGTAATAAGTTTTCGTCTCAGCGGAAGCGCCAGCAGGTCGACTTCTACTGAAGCAAATGAATTTCTGGAAATTATCTTGGGCTTTAGGTTTTTCTCATTGTCTCCGTGGTGCCAGCCAACTGAATGTCAGACGGTGCTAGCCAAACGTAGCCACTGATTCGCTTAATTTGGCACATGTTCCATGTAAGACATCACGAATTTAGCGCGGCGCGCATCCAGGCAAGCGGGGTCCTCGCGCCCACTTCCCGATCGTATTCGCCATGCCTGCCCGGTGTCACTGCGCCCAGTGCGTACCAGTGCGCCCAGTGCGTACGAGTGCGTACCAGTGCGCCCATTGCGTACCAGTGCGCCCAGTGCGTACCAGTACGTACCATAGTCATAGAATGTGAAATATCACAAGAACACCCGTCACCCAAATCACGAAATCGCCAGGACACTTAACCAAAGTTTCGGGGCGTAGCGATTGTGTAAGCCATCACGAAACCGCCGGCAAATGCACTTGGGTACACGGCGCCAGCGTTGACACAACCCGACACGACAGCGTCCGAGCGTGCGGCAGACACTGTGCGACGCATCACGACCGACAACGCATCACGAATTTGC
>NW_017804065.1:915138-918205 GCF_001625305.1 Branchiostoma belcheri
ACATAGTCCTTGCAAAAAATAGATAGCAACCTTGAAAGGATATCCATAGTATTCCATGCCATGTTTTATCTTCTACTGCGTTGTGTGAAACAGGGATTGATACAAGGAATTAAAGGCCAAGGATAGGTCAGGGTTATTCTATCCGATTGCATCCGCATGCGTTCCAATGGCTGAAATTCTTGAGAATAATCGGTATATAGATCTACACGCATACTACTGAACGTGTACTCATAAAGCCGGAAATAAATCTTAAAGGCCCACTGATGATCATTTTAAAAAGGCATACAAATATACAAGGCTAGGACAGGGGTCAATGGCTAACATATCTCCGGAAACTGCATCATCATGCAAGGCCAGCGATTCCGGGAATTGAACATTCTAAATAAGGTACCATTTGGTATTGATCACTGAACACACCAAATAAGGGCATCATTTGACGTCACCACCATGCAATGCAAGCTGCAGCAAAGTAACTTCACGCCAATTTCCGGGAATTTAACACCAAATAAGGAATTCAACACACATATCATTTGGCGTTGAACTTGTCCGCCTCCCTTCATTGGATACTAACTCCACTAATTGATTTCCATTGACCCTTTATGACCCCACCATGCTCTGAAATAGTTTTGTTCGTTCGGACTCACAAGCCGGAAATCCTGTTTCTTGTTTTACTTTGAGGTTACCCACGGCTTGTCGACGTTCCAACTGCTTCTGCGATTTCGGACAAGTTTATGGACATAAATAGCATTGCCGCATATGCATGGCAATCTTTAACGTAACTCCAATGTCTCCATACCATTCGCCGTATTTTCCCAGATCCTACCAACCACATTTTGGGAAACCCCGAATCCACCCGACGTGGCGACAGATACATTGTCATAAAGAGCAGTTAACATTCATTTGGAGATTCAAATTATAGGAACATCTGAAGCCCAATCAAATTACAAGTGGGTTACGTTGTACCTGTAACTGGTGGAAGCTAACATTGTTTGAGCCGACGTTGCGTCTGCGAGTTTCCAGAGTCCCATCAGGTTGTGAATTGGAATTCTCCGTGAATGCGACATGTGTCCGAATTTCACCAATCAAGGCCAATATGAAGCTGCCCAGGAAGCAGGAAGCCCTAAAGTGGCACAGTACTGGAACGACACAAGATAATGATGATGATGAACTGTGGACGTTTGTTGAAATCCTTGCCTTGCCGCGGGGTCAGTCTTCAACATTACTCCAAAGAACACACTTTATTTCCCAACAACACGTTTTATCAAGAGAAAATCACAGTCAGCCCCGGTGAAGGACATCAATATATATTGTCACAATCACAAACAAGCAGTTACATTGTACATTAGTACTCTTATCTCATTTGGAGGGTACAAAATTGTATGAAGCCTAACCAAATGCTGACTAGTATAGTGGCTTACGCTCAATGTACCAATATGCCTGTAAGAGTGTACATCCAAAGAAACGAAGAAGTACCGTTGTGTTTCACAGGAATTCAAATGTCTTCAATACATTACAAATAACGTTACACGTATTTTGGCAGCCATTGTGATTTTACCTATCTTATGGAACTTGAACTCAACGGACACAAACGATAATATGTTTGACAAATGGCACTTATGCAGGGTCAGGTACAGCCACTGGTGGCACATTGCTTAATAGATTGATACAGTTTTATAGAAAACTTTATTGTATAATATCTGTACAAGGTACAACGACGCTAAACGTATGGCACCTTCTGCTACATATCAACATACTATGAGACCAATTCACCATACAAAGACTATATTGTGTGGGATATAGCTGAGGTTTGAAAGTATTCACAAGTAGTTACTCAATAGACAGTTTCCTGTTTCACATTACGGTAGTTCATCACGATTTCCAAAAAAAAGATGATTGCATTGCTGCTATATATACACGTCATAACACATAACATTTAACATACATGGGATAAGATATAATGACACTGATAAAACGTTCAGATCAGTAGTGTACAAGGTATAGTATAGAGGTACAAGGCTACGCACATTAAGGACTGGCTGTTACTTCTAACTCTGATCAAGAAGGTTAACCTCCTTGCTCTGATTCAGACACCTCTCCGTGCGGAATGACCCTGTAGTGTAGAAGAACGTATCAAGTCTATAACATATCAGGGCACTCTAGGGAAATATTGATTGCCACACACCACTTCTACCAGAGGCTGTGACTGCTGAGAGACCTGATATCTACTAATCGCTCTAAGAATTTCTCACTTTAAGAACGATTTGTATCACAGACTGTGTGTTTTGTTGTGTTTAAATCATACTTGTGCATCATACTTCAACAATAAAATCAGGTGTCATGGAAATACAATTTTGGTCACTCAACGGTCGCTCCGCAGTCTAGTGCTAGTGGAAGGGGCCTTACGCGACTAGGCTGTTTTCTGAAGTTGTTTGAATATTCAGTATTGATAGTCAATGTGTAGGTAATAAGTTTTCGTCTCAGCGGAAGCGCCAGCAGGTCGACTTCTACTGAAGCAAATGAATTTCTGGAAATTATCTTGGGCTTTAGGTTTTTCACATTGTCTCCGTGGTGCCAGCCAACTGAATGTCAGATGGTGCTAGCCAAACGTAGCCACTGATTCGCTTAATTTGTCTTTAATTTCGCCGGCGTCGGCGGCAGAAGACTTTTAAAGACGACCAGAAACACGACTTATAAGTAGAAAACCATCTGTGAGGCCGTGTACTAGACTTAAAAGGCAGACTGACAGGCTCATTTCCTCCACATAAGATCAGATAAGTCCAATACTTAAGTACTCGCATGATGAATGGCCACTTCCCTTTTTCTGGCTAATCATGACAGGAATAAAAGTAGAGTCTAGAGAGCCTGAAGAAAAATAACAGACCGCAGCACACATTCCTCCGTGAAGTAATTGTAGTGTTCAGCTCTAGTGTTTGGCTCTAGTGTTTGATACACGAAGAAACGGCGAACTGTACAATTACGAAATGCTACTTTTTGACAGAATATGTTGTCACTATAGATGACATACGGATGCAAGTATTACAGTCACAAATATCGAACATACGGAGCT
>NW_017804065.1:918225-929120 GCF_001625305.1 Branchiostoma belcheri
GATACTACAGGTACTACCACTGCAAAATCGGGCTTCCCATATCTGTCACCTCTCGGTATTCTTCACTACACTGACTTCACTACAGCAGCCCACACTCTTTTCTTCATGTTTCTAACAGTCCTGACTACAGATACTACAGGTACTACCACTACAAAATCGGGCTTCCCATATCTGTCACCTCTCGTAGTATTCTTCACTACACTGACTACACTGACTTCACTACAGCAGCCCAAAGTCTTTTCTTCACCATCCTGACTACAGATACTACAGGTACTACCACTACAAAATCGGGCTTCCTATTTGTCACCTCTCGGTATTCTTCACTACACTGACTACAGTGACTTCACTACAGCAGCCCAAAGTCTTTTCTTCATACTTCTAACAGTCCTGACTACAGATACTACAGGTACTACCACTACTAAAATCGGGCTTCCCATTTCTCGTCACCTCTCGGTATTCTTCAACTACACTGACTACAGTGACTTCACTACAGCAGCCCAAACTCTTTTCTTCATGTTTCTAACAGTCCTGACTACACGTACAGATACTACAGATACTACCACAACAAAATCGGGCTTCCCATATCTGTCACCTCTCGGTATTCTTCACTACACTGACTACACTGACTTCACTACAGCAGCCCATCTTCATCATATCCTGACTACAGATACTACAGGTACTACCACTACAAAATCGGGCTTCCCATATCTGTCACCTCTCGGTATTCTTCACTACACTGACTACACTGACTTCACTACAGCAGCCCAAACTCTTTTCTTCATTATCCTGACTACAGATACTACAGGTACTACCACTACAAAATCGGGCTTCCTATTTGTCACCTCTCGGTATTCTTCACTACACTGACTACAGTGACTTAACTTCAGCAGCCCAAAGTCTTTTCTTCATTATCCTGACTACAGATACTACAGGTACTACCACTACAAAATCGGGCTTCCCATTTGTCACCTCTCGGTATCCTTCACTACACTGACTACAGTGACTTCACTGCAGCAGCCCAAACTCTTTTCTTCATGCTTCTAACAGTCCTGACTACAGATACTACAGGTACTACCACTACAAAATCGGGCTTCCCATTTCTGTGACCTCTCGGTATTCTTCACTACACTGACTACCGTGACTTCACTACAGCAGCCCAAACTCTTTTCTTCGTGTCATTGTGAAGCATTCGTCGCTCGGTCGATAGGCCGTGCCTGTTCCGCAGAATCGTGATGCGTTGCCGGCCATGATGCGTCGAATGTCGTGCTACCGCATGCTCGGACGCCTTTTATCGGGATTTGTACACGCTGGCGCCGTGTACCGAAACAGTGTACCCGTGAGGTGCGTTTGCCGTCGATTTCGTGACAGCAGTCACGAATGCCTATCGAACTCCGGCGCAGCATCACTCGGTTTTCAAGTCTGGCGTGTCCCGCAAATTCGTGATGCGTTTGCCGGCGATTTTGTGACAGCAGTCACGAACGTCTATCGAAATCCGGCGCAGCATCACTAGGATTGCAAGTCTGGCGTGTCCCGCCAAATTCGTGATGCGTTGCCGGTCGTGATGCGTCGCACAGTGTCTGCCGCACGCTCGGACGCTGTCTAGTCGGGTTGTGTCAACGCTGGCGCCGTGTACCCAAGTGCATTCGCCGGCGGTTTCGTGATGGCTTACACAAACGCTACGCTCCGAAACTTTGGTTACGTGTCCTGGCGATTTCGTTATTTGGGTGACGGGTGTTCTTGTGATATTTCACATTCTATGCCACTGGTACGCACTGGGCGCACTGGTACGCAATGGGCGCACTGGTACGCACTCGTACGCACTGGGCGCACTGGGCGCACTGGTACGCACTGGGCGCAGTGCCGCCGGGCAGGCATGGCGAATACGATCGGGAAGTGGGCGCGAGGAACCCCGCTTGCCTGGATGCGCGCCGCGCTAAATTCGTGATGTCTTACATGGAACATGTGCCCTTAATTTGTCTTTAATTTCGCCGGCGTCGGCGGCAGAAGACTTTTAAAGACGACCAGAAACACGACTTATAAGTAGAAAACCATCTGTGAGGCCGTGTACTAGACTTAAAAGACTGACTGACAGGCTCATTTCCTCCACATAAGATGAGATAAGTCCAATACTTAAGTACTCGCATGATGAATGGCCACTTCCCTTTTTCTGGCTAATCATGACAGGAATAAAAGTAGAGTCTAGAGAGCCTAAAGAAAAATAACAGACCGCAGCACACATTCCTCCGTGAAGTAATTGTAGTGTTCAGCTCTAGTGTTTGGCTCTAGTGTTTGATACACGAAGAAACGGCGAACTGTACAATTACGAAATGCTACTTTTTGACAGAATATGTTGTCACTATAGATGACATACGGACGCAAGTATTACAGTCACAAATATCGAACATACGGAGCTACATGCAAATAGATGATTTTGACATCTATCTACCACCCCAATTCTCCTCTTAAGGCCAACTGTATAGCTCGAGCACGGTCCTAGCAACCCTATCGATATTTCATCTTAACAGTTTATGTTTTCTATTTTACCTATTGCTTTCTTGCCCATCTACCAATTAAGCACAAAACTTGATGGTCATCTGACCTGTGTGACTTATAAACCTGTTAGCTCCCAGAAGTCACGACCTTTTCAGAGCTGACGGAAGATGGCTCGTCAACTTTGAAAGCTTCTCTACAAGCTAAACTTTAAGTCGTAACAGTATGGTCCTTTATTGTTAAATTTTAAAAATGGATTCTTATCATTCCTTTATACAGGATTCGTCTGTACGATCCAAAACTTTGTCTTGACCGGGTTAGAGTGAAATTTAGACGTAGGTATAACAATACTTTTATCAAAACTATCACAACGTCCGACACTCATATATGTATATCTTTAGGCTGGATAAACTAGGCATCCCTCCATCTCGACATCTCGAGTGATGTTGGTAGCACTCTGGTGTTAAGGCCATGGGCAGCGTCTTGTGTCACCTCTCAGTCAACAGCTCAGCTACCATCATGATAGCACCGCGTAGTACACCGTGTAGTGCACCGCGCAGGTCATTCTGTCAATGAATATTTGTTCTAGCTTGAGTCAAGAAGTTGTCGACAACAATGTCTACCTTCACCAAGTAGGTCACGTTTTCGGTACCGTTTGTCTGACCCGAGAAGCTCTTCTTATTTACTTAACTTTTACCAGAAAACAAGGCTCATGAGAGAGGGAGTATGAAACAAGAAAGGATGATTTGCTTCTGAAGAAGTGGAAAATCGTGTCCTCGCTGAGAAAGGTCAGAGTGGGGCACACGCGGGTGAAGCTCCGCGGACTGCGGTATTTGCCATGGAACAGGCGATAGAGTAACGCCAGACGCGAGGGGCTGAGGTGGCGAACAGGTCAGTCCCAACAAGAGTTCGTAATTGCGGTTTTGAACTCTGTCCAGACAGCCAGGGGAGCTCTAGGCAGCTCCAGCCCACCTGTGAAAGCAATAGTCCATTATTGGTCTTGTCTGGCTCTTACTAAGATACAGGATGGCAGAGGGAGTTCAATGCTTTCTGATTCAGTACAAATACTCGTAACTCATTAAATGTAGTTCTTTATGCTGAAGTTTCTTTTCCAAATGATGGTTGGCTGTTGGCTGTGTGTGACAGGGGTCTACGACTAAATATTGATCATCGATGAAGCCTTGCTCGGGAAATATATCCTCACTTAAGGGGGGGGGGGGATAAAGTGTCGCTAATGTAGTTTTTTTCTCCGAATGATAAGTCAGATCGAGGAGCCGGAGGAGCCGGTAGAGGTCTGTGCACACACGACCAACCAGCTGGCGGGAGTCCCAGCCAACTCTCCCCCATTGGGACTCAAACCGCCCGACCCTCCTCCCGGTGTGGCCGGCACGTTTTGGCGAGGTGCGAAATCTTTTCTAATGGTAGAACGGCTGAAGGTGTGTGACGGGTAACTCTTGAGAGTGGCGAGGCTGATGGCCGTGGCAGAACGCCTGGAGGAGAACACGTACGTCGACGCCGTGGACTGGCAGGGGTCCTTCTTCCGGCAGCCCAGCGCGATGAGCAGGCCTGTCTGGAAGTTGGAGGACATGAGGGTGTACAGGATGGGGTTGAGGGTGGAGTTCAGGTACACCATGATGCGCAGGAACACAAGCAAGTTCATGACCATGACCTCGTTCTGCTGCAGGGCCTCGTACTGCTCGGATGACAGGAACAGGAGCCACATCTGCACCACCTTGTGGGGAGTCGTGCAGACGAAGAACGTCACCACCACGGCAACCAGCATGTTGATGACCTGAGGTGAAGACCAGAAGTTTGTTTATTTATGCAATACTCAAATCGACATGCTGAACGCTTTTTATTGAGATCATGTGGGAGGGGCCAGGCAAAAGATAACAAGATACATGATTGAAGTCCTAATAAATCCATAAACAGACTCCTATATAGACTTTACAATATCCAGCGCCAATATCCATTGTTTAGAAATTTATAAAAATTCTAAAAACTAGAATGTTGATGACCTGTCGGCGGGAGCGCATCTGAGCCAGCTTGCGCACGTCGCGACCCTGCTCGGTGGAGGGGAGGTCGCACAGCCGCCGTCTGATGGCCGTGTACAGCCCAACCAGGAGAAGCAGGGGAACCACCAAGAACAGGACCGACCCCGCGGTGATGTACGTCATCCCCAGCGTCGTACCAATATCCGTCACGCAAGCCTCCACAACCACGGAGCTGTTCGTCTGGTTTGGTGACGTCTGGTTCGAGTATAGGTTTGTGAAGGCGATCATGGGAGACGACAGCACCAGGGAAAACGCCCAGATGCCGACGATGGAGCAGAAGATGCGGCGGCGGGTCAGGGTCCGTTTGGCGGTCAGCGGGTGGCAGATGGCGTAGTACCGCTCCACCCCGATGGCAGAAATGGTCAAGATGGACGCTTGGAAGACCAGGTGCTCGTTAAAAGACTGGATCAAGCCTGTATGTGCATAGAGGGAAAGTGTTGGTTACTACTTTGTGTTCTGCGTACACCTGGTCGATATCAGAAATGCTTTCAGTCGCGCGAATCAGTATGCTCATTTGATTTATTTCATTTTATTTACCCAGGGACAA
Source organism: Branchiostoma belcheri (assembly GCF_001625305.1). Lineage (NCBI taxonomy): Eukaryota > Metazoa > Chordata > Leptocardii > Amphioxiformes > Branchiostomatidae > Branchiostoma > Branchiostoma belcheri. The sequence continues at coordinate 923,317 of NW_017804065.1, forward strand.
AGGACTATAAAGGATTATGCAAATGAACTATAGTATAACAGAAAAACAAGATATAACCCAAAGGTGCAAAGTAACTTATAAGGGATGGTCGCCTGGCTTGGATCAAGCCTGTAGAGACACAGAGGGTAGGTGTCATTCACTTCTTTGTGAAAGTGAAAATTGTGAAAATGACTTGATGTAGTGAATCACAGCATGTCGGCTGATTTTTAGCCGCCCGAATCCGTGTGCTCAGGTATAACCTGCGCACAACAGATTATCTTATGCTAAAGAAATCATCTCATACTAAAGAAAAGACTTAAAGGACTTTTGACACATTACGTAAAGAGAAATGTGCTACTTCAGACTTTTTTCACCCTTCGATACGCGCTCCAGAAAAACAACTTTGCCGGGTCTTTTAACAATGCAGCAACGATTTTGTTAGAAGTCGCGACAAAGATGACGTGATTAACTATTCCTGCGATGTCAGGGCGTGATGTCAGGGCGTGATCCCTTTCAGTGCCGGAGTAAGCAAACTCAGATGTTGATGACCTGAGGTGAAGACCAGAAGTACTGTATGTTTGTTGGAACCATTGTCTCCTCAGTCTAAAGCGGAAACACTTGTGTTATCTGTGAGTTTCTGGACGGACTCTTTATAAGAGTAGTTTATGGCTGTCCCGGATTGTTGTCTCTCCACAGCTGTGTGTAGCGTCCAATGGCTAGTGGACACGGGATCGATAGGTCTAAGGTTCGATTCCTGGCTAGATGAATCGCTGGGAAAGGGATTCCTATACAGTGCCCTAGATACAGTAGATTAACAACTCACTTCACCTATTGCCTCAAAGGCACCTGTACCTAATTTACTTCATCACAGCCTTACATTGCATTCCTACGATTAGCTGAGGATAAACTTAACACCGTTATCACCCCCGGCAGTAAGGCTCAAGGAAAAATGGCCCTTTTTGTGCTTTTATCATGATCAAATGAACTCTCTTTAGAAAAAAATGCAACACGCAGAAAATCCTGATGCATAGGGCTGCCTTTCCTTCAGCCGAGCTGTCCAGACTGATAACGGTTTTAACTTTAAAAAGCTTACGCTTGGTCCATAGCCAAAGAATCTACACAACTTACAATCCGGATATTCCACAGGCCCAGACCACCACTGTAGCCTGGGTGAGTTTGTTGCCTCCGTGCACGGAGGTTTGTCGGGTTGTGGTCGCGGTTAACAGCGCGGTCACATTAGTCGTGGGTTATCATAAGAGTTTTTTTATTAACGTAAGATTTTGATGCCGAAGAATTTTCAGGCAGGTGACAGAACCAGCAGTCTTCAAGGATCCAAGACAGCCTTTTCCGTAACAAGATAGCTGAGTTTTGCAGAACACATTCACGACTATCCAATTAATACCCTCAATGTGTAGTCATATCACGGGCCCTAAGGGCGGGGCCATGTCCTGAAACTATGCCAGGGGCTGTACGACGGGGTTCATATCTCATATATCTTCATTGGTCATAAAGAAATCTTCCTTGTCAATGACATTTGTAAGATCTTCTACAACTATACATACAAGTAAACAGGTGGATGCTAATGAACTTACATACCGTCAACTCATGTTGAGTTAAATGCATCTTGTACATTGCTGGTTCTAAGATGCATACGTTCTTTGATGTTAGCGTGAGCTTGAAAGTTCATCCGTGCAGGTAGAAGTCATTTTAAAACAGGTTTGAACTGTTAAAATGGACTTTTCCAACTTTTCGAGTCTTCAACTCTTCAGTCGAAAAGTTGGACATTTTTGTGTTTCAGAATTCTTTGATGTATTTGCCATCTTGTACCCAGTACGGATTATCTCCTGTGATGTAATTGAATTTATTGCCCATATACTATCTTTCATGAGGCCTCACACCCCGGTGTCTTGCCCTCTCTCAGCAGTTCTGAACGCCTGAAAACATTTTTGGGCTGTTTCCAAGATGGAACGCAGCATGCGTGTACGTACATCCGGACTTTGCAGAAAAAAATCATCTGGCACTTTCCTACGGCACATTAGGTTTGGGAGTTGGTATAAGCTGATTTAATCCTACTACTGAAGTATCGGCAACTTGCCAAGGGGCCTGCGGTGTCAGGGTGTCATTTGACTTAGAGTAAGAACCTCACATCATTATCAGCTGCACTTCTTTTGCCTACGAGTCAGGAAATTTACATTCTTAAAGAAAACGTGACACCTTCAATAAGTAATCTGTAAAGAATCAAGGGTCTCATCATCATGAAGATGCCAATAGTCAGCTGCTTGTTTCACATAAGCGGTGAACCACCTTTAGACGTAACGCACTAGTTTTGTGTAGAGGTCTAAGCTGAATAAGACTGGACTGTGAGGTTTGAACCACTCACACTGGAAGGCTCTCACTCTTTTCGATAAATGTGGTGGTATCTTTAACGTGCTCGAGACGTGGCTCTTCTCAAACGTGGGACCCTCAGCTTGACGTTCCATTTGCGAGGACGTCCCTACCCGAAGCTAGGCACTGACTTTCACCTGGGATAAGTCAGGAAAGTGTTTCGAAAGAGCACAACACGGGTCTGCTAAACAACAAGACCACCATGCTACCTCTGTCAGTCAAGGAATGAGCAATCAATATGAGATAAACCAAACTCATTCTTATCTTGGAAGTTCATCTGTGTTGGTAGAAGTCATTATGAAGCAAGTTTGAATTGTAATTTCCAACAGAAGAAATTGGATTTACCAAAACTATACAACTCAGGGAATGAGCAATGTGCCGCTTCTGGGACGTCACGTTATGCACACGTGTTGGAAATTATAGTTCAAAGTTGTTTCACAAACTCATTCTTACCAAATGTACTAGATCCCTGTGTATGACATTTTGATATCCTCTACACCCACCACCGAGTTTTTTCCGCTAACATATGAGCCTACTTCATATCACCGTGACCTGAGGCGGTCGTGAACTTGTAACAGGCAGCAATTTGCACCGCGAGATTGCCTTAAGACCTATGGATGATTTTTGCCACATCTGGTTCATCGTAAATGTCTCGATGACTTTAGTCAATGACGTACTGAGGTCTAATGTGCCTGGCCTTCCGCTATTACTGTATTGGGACTGGGATCTTTGGGGTGTTTTTTTACTTTTATGTTTACGCTGACATTGGTTGATCACTAATGTGACGAGAATGATGTGAATGGTGGCTACAAATCAGTGGACCAACAGAACAGCCCGTGTCTATGCTCGGATAAAATCCTATCAACGCACACCCACAAAAGTCAACGAGATTAATGACCTCTTCCACAAGTCCAACAAGATAGGGGTGTTTTCTGAAATATTACATGACCAATAAAACTGCTACGGTGTAAAAAAAAAAGCAACGCACATCACATGCCAAGCCACATACCAGTGCAGCGATGGGATCGTGAGTTACAGCTGCGAACGCACGGACACAACTGATTACAACTCCGTCGGAGGTTACTGACTTCCTTCACGGAGTACCTAATTGGACTCACCGGAATTTTGTATATAACTATGAAACTTTATAACTCAAACCTCTATATAAGTCAACTAAGAACAGTTTCACCTTGCTTCCTAAGCTCAGCGATGGTTATTTTTTACACTAAGTGATGACATTAAGGCAAAGGTCTTTCCGGGTTGCTCACGTACATTTACATGAATATATGTATTTCATTGGCTCTGAATGGATATCTGGTACTCCCAACCCTTTGATATTTATGTGTGATGCATTAGGCGTGGGGTCTGTGATGTTTCCGAAGCTATTATTACGTGGGTAGTACGTGGGTTATTGCATGGGCAGTACGGCTATTACAGATCGATTAGACAGTGACATGATTACTCACTATGTCACACTCAGGACCTTTACTCCGAGTACTCCCGAACCACGACCACACAAGGTCTGGAGAAAGTCGGGTCGGCTGTGTGTGACAGGGGCTTTACCTGAATATACAGATTTCAGACCTCTGTGAAGTACTTCGAGTTTTGTGATTCTATTGGCACCACCAAAGAGAAACCTTGCCGGCTGAGAACTTGTTTTGATCCTCGGTAAATGCGTGACTATGTGTGACAGGGACTTAACCTAAAATTGGAGGACAATAGTAATGAACGTAGACTTACACATGAAACGGCCGAGCAGCCAGGGTTCCGGGATCCACGTCTCCAGCAGCGCCACAGGCATGGTCACCAGCAGGAGCAGCAGGTCCGCGATGCTCAGGTTCACCAGGAAGAAGTTCGTCGGCGTCCTCATGTCCACGTTCTTCCACACCACCATGCCCACCAGCATGTTTCCCGACACCCCCACCACGAAGATGACGCAGTACACCACGGTGACCACCCAGAGCGAGATGGACGGGAGGTCGGGCTCACCCATCGCCGTCATCACGGAGGACGTGGTCGCCTTGGCAACGGAGAATGAACACCTTGGTACCGGCCAAGCTGAGAAGATGAAGTACTATCTTTTATTCACAGGCATCTCACAATTTCTGGACCAATTTTAGTTATCAAAACCTTCAAGTAATAAAAACAACATTTGAAGACTACTGGGTCGTTATCTGAAGTCGTGATCACTCTGGTCGATGAGGTTGAACCTCCTGGTATCGTTGAGAAAATGTAGTATTACCTTTTATTCCCAGGCGTCTGACGATTGCTGGACTAATTTTCGTTATCAAAACGTTCTCTTCTAGCCAAGTAATAAAACAACATTTGACGATTACTGGGTAGTTATCGATCTGACCGCTGAGGCCGAACTTCCTGGTATCGTGCAGAATATGGAGTATCATCTATATTCTATTATCTTCTATTCACGGCTGGAATAAGCTTCTGGAATAAGCTAGTCACTACTAGGAAAGTCACACAAGATGCTGCACACGGTCATCGCACCAGACCGTCATGAATAGATGCCGACTACAAGACATACAATATTTAAGCACAGCTTAATACATGTGCAAATGTTTACCAGAGAAAAGAAAATGAACCTTGAATGCATACGTTAAAGTGTGATATAGAAAATAGCAACAACATTGTATGATAGTGCAAAGTTTCAAGAGCGACAACTGTGAAAAAATGGAACACACTTCCAAGTACGTCATGCGCAAGGAGCTTGCCGGGTACTGACGTAAATATCCACCTCTTACCATGCCGTGTATGCGTAAGCTGCAAAGTCAATTACAGATTTGGCATATAGTTTATCGAACGGCTTAACCTCAACTGTTCAGAAGACCTTTCTTCGGTAGTTCTTGAAAGAGGTTGACGTGATGTGGTTCAGTAATTAGACCAAAGTCCGAAATAGGAATTTCTTTAAATTTCTTTTCACCGCCCTTCAGTAAAATGCGATTTCACAAAGCTGAAGTATTACAAATGTGCAGTATATTAGCTTGTTTCTTACATAACTTCGTCATATCTTGTCATAATTACCTCCATGAAATGTGTCATGGAGGTTATATTTTCAGTTGCGTTTATCTGTCCGTCTGTCCGTCCGTCTGTTGGTCAACAAGATAACTCAAGAACGCCTGGATGGATTGGTTTCATACTTGGTGTGTTGGTAGGGTGTGACGAAAACTGGAAATGATTAGATTTTGGTCCCCCTAGTGGCTTCCCTTGGTACTGCAGCGCAACTTCCGGTTTTGATATCTCGCGATCTGGACATGCTAGGGTCATGAAATTTTGATGGAAGGTAGCTCTCGTGCTTGGGAAGAAGTCATATGAGTTTGGGCTCCCTAGCGGCTTGTTCTGGAACTGCAGGGCACTTTCTGGCGAAATGTTTAAAAGCCAATAAGTCCAGACAGGAACAACATATTTTCATTATTTTTGGTGTGTAG
>NW_017804065.1:929140-930242 GCF_001625305.1 Branchiostoma belcheri
TTCTCTTCTAGCCAAGTAATAAAACAACATTTGACGATTACTGGGTAGTTATCGATCTGACCGCTGAGGCCGAACTTCCTGGTATCGTGCAGAATATGGAGTATCATCTATATTCTATTATCTTCTATTCACGGCTGGAATAAGCTTCTGGAATAAGCTAGTCACTACTAGGAAAGTCACACAAGATGCTGCACACGGTCATCGCACCAGACCGTCATGAATAGATGCCGACTACAGGACATACAATATTTAAGCACAGCTTAATACATGTGCAAATGTTTACCAGAGAAAAGAAAATGAACCTTGAATGCATACGTTAAAGTGTGATATAGAAAATAGCAACAACATTGTATGATAGTGCAAAGTTTCAAGAGCGACAACTGTGAAAAATGGTTTTCATGGAACACACTTCCAAGTACGTCATGCGCAAGGAGCTTGCCGGGTACTGACGTAAATATCCACCTCTTACCATGCCGTGTATGCGTAAGCTGCAAAGTCAATTACAGATTTGGCATATAGCTTATCGAACGGCTTAACCTCAACTGTTCAGAAGACCTTTCTTCGGTAGTTCTTGAAAGAGGTTGACGTGATGTGGTTCAGTAATTAGACCAAAGTCCGAAATAGGAATTTCTTTAAATTTCTTTTCACCGCCCTTCAGTAAAATGCAATTTCACAAAGCTGAAGTATTACAAATGTGCAGTATATTAGCTTGTTTCTTACATAACTTCGTCATATCTTGTCATAATTTTAAATAAGTCCACATGCGTTTGCCAACATGTCTAGTGGTAGCGTCAATATAAGATTTGTAAACTTGAGAGCGCAACCATACGTCTGCCTTTGTCTCCTTATTTGATATGAAAATGTACGGCATTGGCCGCTAGCACACTGAATTGAGTGCATTAGATCTCCTACATCCTTGAAATACAATTTAAGCAGGTCCTTGTAGACTTGGAGTCTCCGTGCACTACAGAGAGTATCTCAGTTTTCCCTTTGCATTTGTGATCAGAAGAATGGTTTACTCAATCTAAACATCTACATGGAACTACTGAAAGGCTGAATTGTGTGAACTTACTTCACATTGGTAAAATTATTAAAAACGTTC
>NW_017804065.1:930262-941335 GCF_001625305.1 Branchiostoma belcheri
TTTGGTGTGTAGGTAGCTGAGAGAGAGATGTACATAATTAAATGCAAATTATGCAAATGAGGACTTAATTTGCATAATTAATGAGGAAATTCTATAATTACAGTGTTTTACATTATACTACTTACATACATGTAATGTATGTAACCTATGGCAGGTGGAACTTCAACAGATACTAATTATGCAAATGATGACCTAGTTTGCATAATTAATGCGGAAATTCTATGATTTCGTAATGGTGAATGATGAGAATGTCATACTTGGGACATCTGTAAGTTAATCAAAAGTTAACATACATCACGATGCATATATCATGTTAATGCAGAGGTCATTTGCACAATTAAAGAAGAAATTTACATTTACATATCAAGATCATATTTCATGGAGGTATGAGATCTCGGAATTCTAGTTTTAAATAAGTCCACATACGTTTGCCAACATGTCTAGTGGTAGCGTCAATATAAGATTTGTAAACTTGAGAGCGCAACCATACGTCTGCCTTTGTCTCCTTATTTGATATGAAAATGTACGGCATTGGCCGCTAGCACACTGAATTGAGTACATTAGATCTCCTACATCCTTGAAATACAATTTAAGCAGGTCCTTGTAGACTTGGAGTCTCTGTGCACTACAGAGAGTATCTCAGTTTTCCCTTTGCATTTGTGATCAGAAGAATGGTTTACTCAATCTAATCATCTACATGGAACTACTGAAAGGCTGAATTGTGTGAACTTACTTCACATTGGTAAATATTAAAACGTTCACATTAAAGTACAAGGAGAACGAATCGGACTAATGTTCGATGTATTTGTAGCGTCCAAACTTGATCACAAATCAGGGCTGACTGAAGCATGAGGAACCACTGTGACAATGGTTTGCGAACACGAAGAAAACTGTGTCGATGAAGTCGTGCAGACAGAACATAAGCTGATTTTTAGGAAGTGATGAAAGATGGTAGATGCTATCTGAATCATGCATCTGACTCTTCAGAGAATTTATCCAGCTGCTTGATCTACTTTACATTACATGAGAAGCAAGACGTGCCTGCAAAACTAATTAACACTGACAGCCATCTATAGCTTTGCCCTCACCATAATTCAGTTAGTTCGTATTAATGGCGTGAACTACTGAATTACTGAACGTCCGACGTCGGCATCAGCGTTGATAAAGTCATTAGAACGAAAAGTGAAGAGGAAATCCTATATCAATCCTTTTTACGCCAACGATTGGCGGTAATTTTTGTCCCTCTCCTTTCTTACTTGCATCCAAAACATGAAAAAATCAGAACTAAACTAATTTAAACGCAACCTGCCTATGCAAAAACATTTATGTCTTTGCCTCTCCATTTCTGTGTGAACATGTTTGAGTACCATGGATAGGTGGAAACGGATTCACAGTTTTAAACAATAGCTGTGGTTAACTGCAACAAAATCCTTAAAACGTACATATAATCTTGGTATTCAAACACATCACTCCTGTCTGTCATCTAAGATCTTTTCAACAATACATTTCTACTTCTCTCGACCGTGAAGATCGTTCGTGCGTGATGTTACGAAGACCTTCAATTAGCTTTGACCCAAATCCAATTTCCGAGCCAATCTTACCCGCGATGTTTTGAACCACGGGATGTGCGCCAGTGAGCCTCCTCGTAATTCACTCTACCTTCTCGGAATAATAAAAACAGACTGTTGGCGTAGCAACGTGATTCAACGGCTATTTGTATTACTTGTTATTACAGCGCTGTGGCTTTATTGAGATTAACTATATATTCTTTTAAAGAATCACATAACAGGTGGCTATCACGTTTTCAAGATGTCAACGCAGAGACTGGGCTGTAACGTTTGCGCTACTCACACCAGGATGGACATCTGCTCTTTTCGATAAGTGTGTTGGGCTCTTTAACGAACTCGAGTGTGCGTCTCCTCAAACATGGGATCTGTCACTTTGCGTCCGAGAGAACATCGCTATAAGTTATCCCTATAAACATCACTATAAGAAGCTATAAGTTCTCATTCCAACTGATCCGAGTGAGGAAATAAGTGTAAAGTGCCTTTCCCAGGGGCAATACACTGCTAGTGATTTGAAATAGAACATTCAGATTCAACAACCCCAACCACAAAACCACCTTGCCCCCTTTCTGCACTCCGCTAACGTATAAACCCCAGGTCAACATCATACAAGTCAACAAGTGGAACATGCTCGTCACGGATGATGTACAGTAAAAGCACTACTTACTGGGTCCGGTAAGAGCACTACTTTCGTGACAAATAATAGTCACGATACTAAACGACTTGTGTTAGTGGCTGACATCACTGGACATGCATTGGTCACGCAGGTTACGGTACAGGGCGTACAGCTGGCTACGGAATTAGGGCAACTCTCACCGCGGCAACAGAAGTAAAACATGAAGAATGTTTCAACCATGTTTCGGGACCATACTCACTCAAACCCTTCCCCGCAGTCCCCAGCGGTGTCAGGTCGATAGTTTATATGGACCTCATTGCGCACGAAGCTAGCGGAAAATTATTTTCGCAGTACGAAAATGCTACAGACAAACCTGGTCAGCTGCTGCGGGTTAAACAGCATGGAGGCTTTCCAAGGTGCTGAATTACTTGTAGGTCTAAGACAGGACGCGTATCACGACAGAAGAAAAGTTTGTAACGAAGCCCTGGTCACATCCATCGTGCGATGCACCTACGATGGAGCGGTGTACGTGACGATACGTAGTAGGGCTGAGACGAAACTGGCGCCTTAGCTTAATTTTCAAACAATTGCATCCGTTTCTTCTAAAAACGGCAGATCGTCGCTGTAAACCCTCTATCGTAAGTGTTTCGTGCGATGAATGGGACCGGAGCTGAAGTCATGAGACAGGGAACATACCTGCACGTGCCGCCCGCTCCGTCCAGCGTCCCTGCCCGGCACGCTGCTCCTCCGGTGTAGGGTATCGCTCTGGCGAGAAACACAGGAATCATGAATGGGCGGTACTTTCCCTGACGTCATCAAACCCACGTGGGTCTCCCTATACGTACGCTATTTAAGAGATTATCTCCCCTTCATTTCATACTAGTAATCACCAAAAAGACTTTGGGAAGGGAATGGGCTCAGTTACGGCGCGATCACATTCGTCGTAGGTCGTCGTACGATTTTGATTCCATGGAGTTTCAGAACCAACCGCCGACAGCGACCAAAGAAACCGGACCCTTTTCGGTAACAAGACAAGATTTTGCAGGATACATGCATGGCTGTCTCAGGAATGCCCTCAGGAATGTGATCCCACGATCGTCGTACGACGTATGTGGCGTGTTCGTACACGCAACATTTCTTCACGTTCGCACTATTGATGCTGTCACAAGCCAGAGATTCCATCAGTCGAGCGGATTCGCTGAAGCAAATGAAATTGAAGCGTGGGAGTAAAACAATAGACTAAACTTACATGCCTGGCCACCTGAAACCTCCATGCCTCTTAGATCGTACGAAAAACGTGACCAAGTACTAAGTGGAACGGGCCCATTTAAAAAAAAGTCCGACCCCGCGAAAGTCAAATCACAGCAGCTGCTGCAGAGAGCTGATTACGAACTCTGTTTCATGTCTACTCATTGCCTCTGGTTACTTATACATCCAGAGCCGCTGGATATCCCTAGCTGATGAAGACCCTACGTGATTTAACGCAGTGCTTTGCGGCGAAGATTTAACCAGGAACACTGAGTGTGTAAAAGGATCAGCTTCTAGCCTTTGGACAAGTCGTTAGATTCAAGTTACTTATTATAGGAATGGAAGGTACTAAAGAAATGTTGTAATGTGCGTTTGACAATGATGTTACAGTGCCTTTTAATTTCCTCGTGTGCCTTGTGGTAGTGAAACACCCCCACTTATCTTCCATACTGTCAGTTTGCGGGGACATTAAGTTGCGTTCCTTTATCGTGAACAGTGGCAAGCTTAATGTTGTCTTGTGGTTTGGGCTTTAGCGGTGCTGCGTTCGAATTCCTCACAGGCCTCAATGCTGTGCCCTTGGGGTAGAAATTTTACACCCGTTTCCTCACTCGGCTCAGGGGAAAACGGGTACCCAGCTTGGGTTTTGGGGCGTCCTCTCGGATGGGACGTAGGGATCCATCCAGGTGTGAGTGGATCAAACCTTACAGTCCGGCTTTACACAGCTTATAGCTACCGTACAGAACTACACGATGTGTCACGCCTAAAGGCCTATGCGAAAAGAAGTGACAGGACAATCATGGGACGACTTCTTTAGCCACCATATCTCATCAGTAAGCTTTTACTCCTTATCCTTATGTGACTGTTCAATCTAATAAGAAATACAAGTAAATATTCTAGATTGATGATCATGTCCTCCTCCTCCACCTTATAATCCTTATATCATTGATTAGACAGAGCAATATCCTCAACAGCGCTGAGTCATCTGTCACAACGAACCATACCTTCTAATTTTGCCGGTACAAAGCTGGTGCGGCATCTACGTTTGTAAGGCTGTAAATCTCGCTGATTAGTTACATTAATTTTTAATCAATTTGTTACCTGCTTATATGCAACTTCATTAAATCATTCAGGTCGTAATTGATTATTCACGTCATAAATGTCTGAGTTGTAATACTCGACAACCATTCTACTTTATTATTCTGTCTTATCCTGTCATATCCTGTCATATCAGCGAAGCGTCTGCCTTGGGCGGTTTGTCAGAGCAATATTTCTCACATGCGCAAACGACCATAAACTGTGACGTGTCATCCTTATCAATTACAATAACTGGCGCAACAGGAAATTGACTATGAGAGCCTGTAAGGCATTGTAAATATCATTATTGACTTTTGATTATATCAAAGATTTTACCTGAACGTGAAGCCCCGTGAGGGCATTGTTCAGTAACCAATAGATGTAGATGTAGATCAAGCATAATTAACATTTCATTCGTAGATGCTCTCATGAGACTGAAAGAAAGAGGGTTTTTGAAACAGTTAACACAATTTTCCCCAACTTTCACACTCTAAAAGACCTAAAAAGCTACATTTCTTCTCAGATCCCAAAAGCCATTGAAATATTCATTATCTAGTGCCTTCTCTAAAGAAGAAGTACCCCCCACCAGTAATGTGTGTAGAAACATCAGATATATCTGTAAACTAGACATATTTTTACGTTATCGTATCTGTGTGCTTACTTACGTATCCTCACCTGCGAGACTTGCTATTAGCCCTCCAGTATGGCTTTGCATAAAATGATTGATCAATGACTCTAGGTGCTCCTTCACAGAGGATGCTCTGTGTGGTTCCATATTAGCGGTAACAGGCTTTATTTCTACAGAGATTTATATCCCTCTACACCGCTTTTCTCTCGAGGCTGCGACCTCTGAGGCACCAAAAGATTTGACAGATCACTCAACAGATTTCATAGATAAGAAACTATTTCTGTTTTTAAAAGTGTTTTGTGCGTTTTGTTGTCTTTTAAGTAATATTGTGGAATCTTGCGTTGCATGTGATTATGAAATCAAGGGTGACAGAAATCCAGTTTTGGTCGTTGTACGATCGCACAGGAATCAGCGTCTGGTGAAAAGGATGCTTTATGAGTACGATGCGTACCAAGCGTTCTTAGTAAAACTGCACTACATCATTCTCCAGTGTAGTATTCCCTCTGTTACCATGACAAAACTGATACAATTAACATCTACTGCAGGACAAAATTGATATTTTCTAGGGACAAAATGTAGCAAGTTTTGATACAACTTTGCTATTCTACTTGCCTGCCTGCGGTACAACATATACCAAGGTTGACTTGCAAAATATAGGGTGTAACACAGTGGAAAATGATTCATGTAAATGCGTAAATGTTAGATATTGAACATTGACATGACATTGGGTGGTAATAATACGATGCAACGGATGAAATATCAAGACCACAGTCCAATACTAAAACATTTATGTATGTACGTATTCATTTGTTTATTAGAAATTCACAGAGAATACTAGTTATAAGGTACCGATGCAGCTGGCATCTTCAGTGGAGTCTAAGTGATGATAAAGAATATGTAGTTACGATCATACGACACATACCAAACCTTAGAAAATGATACTAACAATAGCAGTAATCGGTACAGAAATCGAGTAAGTACAGACAAAAGCTAAACAAAAAGGCAGTGAGAAATAGCGGGGTAGTATGGCGAAAGAAGGCATGAAAAGATGAATGACTAATCCTGTTAAGTGCGTGGGCTACAGTTGTGTAGCCCACTCTTGATGTGTAGATTAATTTTTGCTCCTTTGCCGGCCATCATCAAGTCTTTTGTACTAAAGAGTTGTCTTGCTGGACACTGGAGTTATGCATTTCAACACATCTAAGCAATTGGTTCTTGTACGCTTACTTCCCATTGCCCTCATTATCAGTGAAAGAAAAGCCATATCTATTCATATCAGACATGAAAGACCAAGCGCCCATATGAATTCACAAAAAAGGTTTAGGTCTTTGATGAAGATAGTGCTGCTTAAACTCCTCCCTGCTGCCTCATACTAGTATTCCAGGTACTGTTGTTAGCCAAACGGCTACTTCAGTATGCTGAACGTTAACTAACTTCGCACATCCAGGTGTATACATGGGTGTCAGGAGCATAAAGACTTAAGACGGAATCCTGTTGTGTGATCAAAGATTCATGGGCGACATCAACCATGATAAAGGACAGGGAACGCTGTCGTTTGAAGCGCGCCCAAGCATTTCACTTCCGCTATCTAGTCCACCAAAATGACGATCAAATCGGCTTCTTTGGGCTCAAAAGTAAGATATAGGGATCTCTGAAAGTGCGGGCACGAGCTTTCCGTGCACGTGTTATGCATGGAATATTTGGGCAGGTTCTTTAGATCCTGTTCAGTGAGATTTGGGGGTTAAGTCCAGTTTTAGTTTTATTTATTAATAAATGGGTCATAAGGTTCGATGGACATCTATGTTTTAGAGCAGTCGTCATGCGGCACAACCTCCCAGACTTAACATTCTGTAAGATTTGATTTGAAGATGAAGGGCAACTGCAAGTACAAATCCACATCCAAATGCCGGACATGTTTCATGTGAAATTGGAGTCTTTCCTCGCCCATTTACGTGTGATGGTCAGCTCAGCAGACGGCATATCACCAGGCCTGTTAAGGTCGAACCACTCGAGTGAGCAGCTGGATGTCCTCCCATCATCACCCAGCCTTCTAAACGCCAAGGATTCTGCCAAACACTGACTACATACTTAGTAGTTGGAAACCTGCCGAAAGTCTGCCGCCGAATGACGGAGTCCTGGAGAGTCCCTAACTCACGGTACTCGCCTGACCAGACGGGGATGGGCTGCTCACCATGAAACATTCAGAATTCTTGAGAATTTCTTTCTTTATTCCTTTTTGTGAAGTTCTCGGGATTTCCCGATCCTGGGCATGTTCCACTGTCATTTCCTCCAGGCTCCATTTCGACCGACCTTTCTGTCAGTCTGCGGTTACACCGTTTCCCACCTGCCTTCCCGTGACTCTACTGTATACAAACAACTACGGACACTCACACAATGAAACAGACAGTTAACAACGAAATTTAAGCTGTGTTAGATTACAACATTATGGTAAAAAAAAAACTCAAGAATTAATAATGTTTTGAATGCCGGTAATGTCAAAAATATTTACACAAACAATGGTTAAACAAGAATGAATGTGTCTTGTCTGCCATACAAAAACTCAAAGAGACTAAAAATACAGTTATTACTCCGTGAAGGAGGTCAGGACCTCCGGACGGAGTGTTGTAATCGGCTGATTTTTCATGTTCGCAGTCAAAACACTGGGTTCTCTTTGTGTAATCGGCACGCAATTTTATACGCCGTCTGCGGGCATGCCCGTGTTGATGCACGAATGTGTATTTTTGCCGTTGCTGCTTTCGCGGTCAATGTAATATCGCAGACGCACCCCTACAATTACGAGGCGAATTGGAATGGTCCAGAAAAACGCGTTGTTTGGAATAGCAGTGGGGTTCAAAAAAGTTCATGCAGATACGGGGTGGTTTTTATAAGTGGTTCCAGATGTTTTTGCCCATGGTTAAGAGATGCCAAGTTTTTTGGAAGATGTTCGCAGCCAAAACGCATTCTTCCGTACGTCGCATTTCTGTGTAATTTCGCATGTGGTGTTGCATTATGTCCGGGATGATGCACGTCTTTTTATTTTTACCGTAGCTGTTTTGATATTGGAGTAAATGCTTATTTTCGAAACATCCCCATTTCTTTGAAATGGTTTCGTCCGTTTATGCAACTGTTACTGCGCTAATGACGACCAGTCGCGCTGTCCTGATACACCGCGAATATGCGAGTGTTCCCTGTAGACAGTCCCGGGAGTCATTTTTTTGCACATTCCAGGAGCCAAACCAAAATACGTTCATGAACCGAGTCCAAAAAACCGAAACGTGAAAATCGGATGATCGGACCTGATGTACATTTCTCTTTCTATAGATTGTACACACAATACACACATCTTTAGATAATCTGGCCATGGCAGGTTAAAAAAAAGTAACCCTGAATCATACTAGATTAGCGTAAATGCATGTTAATGCGTTCAAAACAAGAAAAAAATTGTTTCCGGGTATTAATCTCTTGAATCACGGCGCTGAATATTGACGCAAAAATATTTCGGGCATCGCGCGCCCTTCCCGCGTCACGTGTAGGCATCTCGCATCTCTGATTGGTTGTTGCGTCTTAAGATGACTGAGCCGACGCGCGTTTAAACAATTTTTCTTTGTTCGATTTATCACACTTCACAGAGAATTGTCGCCAATGGCTACTTCTTTTTGTTGCAATATATAATACTTCACGGAGAATTGTCGCCTATGGCTTCTTGTTTGTATTTATTACGTAATTATGATAACCTTGATGGTATAAAGATCATCATAGTAAATATCAACAAAACTCATTCAATGATGAATAGGAAACACAATCATGTAAATATGCGCAAGTGCTTAATTTTGTCACAAAATTATACGTTGAAGGTTTGTCACAACAAGTTGGCCTGTCCTAGGTCCGTTGTACTATGTCAGACCATCTTCTTAATTGTTCCGACAAATTCACAAAAACTTCGTATACTTCCCGGAGGTTTGAATTCTCCAATTTTTTTTATTGTTTGACTGACCTTGGCATTCTTCTGCAAGGTCTCTATGACGCACAAAAGCGTAGAAAATTTTTCGTGGAAATGTTCAGGCTGTCTGACCTCTGCGTGTGTAACCATTACTGATGCAGGAGATTCGTAGAACAGCCTTATCTTTACCTGCCCTCTGCTGGGCATGACTAACTACCAGGCTTTCCTGAAACAAGAGGTGGGAGTCATATATTCATTATTGATGAAGTTTCATGTAGTTGGCCGGCCTCCAGATAGGAAAGGATTCTGTTAGAAACCTCCTTTTCACTAGGGTCTGCGACTGGTCAGTGACCAAAGATTCGACAGATCTATTAGATCAACAAATTTATTAGATATAAAACTTTTTTTCTTTTTTGGTTGAATGTCTTTTAATAATTTCCGATCGTGCGTCCCATGATAAAGCCAAGGGTTGCACAAATTCAGTTTTGGTCACTGTATGTATAGTGAAGCGCGATCTTCGTACAGTGGAAGGAGGGTCTTTGGGCACTTATGGCACAGTTTTCTCCACTTAGTTCTCCAGAGACGTTTTCCCTCCTTATCCCTCCAAAATATTCTTACTTCATCAACGACCGAATAGCTGGGCTCAAAAGCACATTCATTCGCATCCATATTTGGCCGCCGCAGCGGCACTAGCTGAAGACATTTCCTGGAAAACGACAGGACCTTTTGGGTCAGTAGAGCTCCGTGCGTGACCAATGATGTTTAAATGCGGCGCCCAAATGAGCCCTTGGCGTGACAAACATGCCATCATGTAATCGTGGTAACTAGAAAATGACACAACCTTTCTCGTCAGTAGAGCCAGAAAAAGCCACAAACACGCCATTGTGTATGAATTAGTGTGGCTTGTTTCTGTAATGGCTGTGTGCCTGGCAAACACGAGGTCGTGAAATGTCATGCACGGTCAACCATGAAGTTTCTTTTCCATGAAAATTCGCTCTTTCTATGAAATGAGCCATCGCCTTTGGCCGATCAGCGGTTGCAGCCTCTTGTAGAAACGGACGGGTTGTAATCAATAGATGACACGTACAGTCACACACAGTCGGATCGAGTCAAATTAACCTGAACAGAAAAGTGTGTTATTATCTATCTTTTACAAAAGCATGTCCCTCGTCATCCTTCAATCCTGGATGATGGGTAAGTCATGTACGAGTACTGTCGAGTTCAGCATGTAACACAAAACTTGTTGCAAACGCGTACAAATATAATGGTACTGACGTCCCTGTAAGATGGTTTCTTATCTGCTGCTATGGTGCAAATTAAAGTGGGCCCGTTTTTCTCGCAAAACTTGAATTTCATCAGAATGGCTGTGCATAGCGCAATTTTTCTACTTTTCACTTTGCAGTCAACGCTCTCAGCGTGGTCAGGGTAATGAATATTAGCCTGTCCCTGGAGTCAATTTTACACTGTAATCAGAAACACAACATGAATTTTCCCATGACTAACAACGCGTTCTCTACTACCACACTACAAAAGAATTGGAAATAAATCCCCTATTTCATACATACAATCACGAGCGTTGCCTCGACATTGCTCCGTATTGCCTACCCCTGGCATTTGGATTAGTTGGCAATAAAACATGTCATTACTCGGGTCAGCGCAGGCCGACTCAGCTACCTGGTGACGGCAGACGCACATACAAAAAGTACGGCAGTGATACAAAAGATAAAATACAAACCCTGAAATTAATGTTAATTTGTAGGCAGACGGCTTCTTCTGTGTGCTAAAGGTTAACAGCGTTCATACTGATCCCCTAACAGTCACATGAAGACTTTTATGCAAACGAATTTCTGCCCGATCAGATGTAGACTCCGGCTGCACACCCTTCAGCTGCCTGCTATGTTTCCGGGGTAGATTCCTTCTTGTCATCGGTTTTGTAGTCTTTTGATCTGGAAACCAATAAAGACCAAACAAAACATTAGAAGGGACACCATATGTACTTAAG
>NW_017804065.1:941355-969401 GCF_001625305.1 Branchiostoma belcheri
AGAGCAATACAAAGTACAACAATCACATTTTTCTTTATATTCAGAAGTTTGTGAAAGACATCCACCGTGCTCTATTTGAGTATTTCATGAAGCTTTAAAAACAAAGGCTCAAACAATGAAACAAACAAACGTTACCAGATGACGTCTGGTCCTGTCCTTGGTCCTGAATGCTGCTATTATCAACATGCTGACATACCGATAGCTGTTGTTTTTTACATTGCAACAAATACAAATATTCTAACTAATATTCCTGCGGTAAGTGATGGTGTGCTTTACCGTTTTGACTCTTTGTCGTCCCGCATCCTCCAAACAAGCAGTCCTATCACAACACACAGCACAGCAACGCCGCCTATCACACCTCCCGCAACTGCAGCCGTGCTAGCGCTGGAAGCTGTACGAAAAGTGTATGGTCAAAAGCGAATGCGAATAAGATGTGAATTGTGGAGCCTTTTCTCGAGCTACTAAAGATAAAGATTATATGGATGACATCTATGCGCGCATCAATTTCCGACCATTTCCTAAAAAGTTAGCAACCATAATGCTGTTTCCTTGGATAATTGATTTGTTTTCATCAGTTTTGGGGTCCTCAGAGGATTTTATCCTTTTAGTCAAATCAGTATTCACAAACAAGATCAGAGAAATGATCATAGCGCCCCCTACCGACACAAGTGCCAGGTACACCGTCCCAGGTTCCGTCCGCCTTGCACGTGACGGTGCGTGTGGGGTGAGACACGTAACCCTGGTTACACGCGGTGGTTACCGTGCCGTTCTCCACATAGCTCGGGCCCCCAACTTTGGAGCCATGCTCGGGTGTAGGGACGTACGGGCAACTCGCCACTGAAACATGACATCGTATCTGACGTTAACGTTAGTAAATTGCAGACAACAAAAGTATCTGTAAAAATGTTGGCTGATCAGCGGCTCTAGAGGATGAGGATAAAAAAAATCCTCATTACATGTTTATAAAACTGAAAGAGATATTGTACTTTACTATATTTCACTTAATTTTATGATGAAATGCATATATAAGCGATTCAACAGCGAAAAAAAATACAGCAACGCACACCTTTCCTTGTATCTTTACTGACGGCCTGATACCAGTCATACGCCCAGCGAGTGCTAGCTGCCAGGGCTTCGCTCCTTGTGACGGTAAAATCAAACACGCACTGGTCGTTATCTCCGCATATTTGCGCCATCTTGCGCCCCTCGGCGGACTCTGCAGGCAAGGGTGGTGGGTTCACTATTGGTGTGAAGCTGGGGTCATGTTTTTCGGCGTACATGACTTCTTCCTGGATGGTGTAGACGAAGAGAGACGTCTCGCTTGTGATCGCCCCTTTTGAAAGCAAATGTGAGGGGAAAGACAGCAGAAGAATAGGTTACAACTTTGTATGAATACTAGAATGAATGTATGAATACTAGTATGTCCGAAATTTTAGTGTTTTTTTTTAGTCTACCAAGTTGAAAACAGCATAAAAGAGTAAAATGGGCATTACTATTAAAGGTGCACAACTTTTATATTACATTTATATTCGGTGTGCAACAACTTCTAAAGGTGTATGAAATAAATGTAGTGTTGAAATGTCCATATTCCCCGGGTGTTTAACAGAGCTCCACATTAATTGATTGATCTCAGCCCAGTTATGAATATTAAATAGGAAGCTTTATTAATGCGACAAAAAGTACACGTACAACACGAAAAAAACTACATATTTGAAGTTAAAGACTTACACGATGCTCCAAAGTCGTTATAAACAGTCATCGGGTCTGCAGTACTCGAAACTGTGTCGCCAGAGGGCGTTGTGAAGTCGTCGTCAGGATTGTCGTTCCACGTTCCCAAAAGGCCTTGCGTCTGAGCAAACACATTTTTATTGCAGCATTTAAAAAAACAGTACACAGTGGTGCTGCAGTCAAGAGAAATAGATTGAATCCACGGCATCACTAAACAAAAATATTATTAAAGAGAGAAATACGTAACTTTAACAGGAACGGGAACTTCAGAAACCACAGTAGACACTTGATGATGAAATGGTGAATTCCGAATCCCTTATAAATCGAACTTGCAAGAACAAAACAATTCAGACTTTTGACAATCCACAATTCGAGTTGTTTGGATAAGATTGATTGATTGATTGATTGATTGATTGGTCTACCTTGTCCTTGAGGTTCGGTGGGACGAGCACTAGTGCGGTCAGGAAGCCGCCCTCACTCCGGGCCTCCACCCCGACACCGGACTGGAAGTGCACGGTCACGTTGGACGGAGAATTAGATATAACAAAGACACCTGAAATAAAAGATAAAGCGGGAAACCACGATCAGATTATCCAGGAGGTTAACCCTCCTTGTTTGAACCTTGTTTGAACTTAGAAGAATCATTCTTCCGTGTGGGATCGGATCGATAAATTCTGCGGTTTGACTCTTCTTGAGCGGATCGAGGAAGTGAGGTAGCCGGTTCACGGGTTGAAGTCCTTAACAAACCATGCTTGATAATGTACATACTCCACTGTCACTGACCCCCCATTCACCTTCCTGTCAATATTGCGTTTACATAATTTCTCCCATCACTTCCCGTAACCCTATTGTACTACGGACACACAGACAAACACAAACAAATTACACAGTAGCAAATGTCAGTAATACAGATATGTGAACGTGGCCTTACCTGACAACACTAGAGTCCCGCTCACCACTTCGCCGTTCACCAGGACCTGAGGAGCATCCACATCTCGGGCACTCGGCAGCCGGACCTCTACTGTGTCGGACTCCCCCTCGCGCATTACGAGAGAAGTGCAGGCAGTGGCCTGTACAGGGTTGCCTGGCAAAAGCACAACATCGCTGACGATGATTCTTATATCATCAACGTAGAAACATAATATATAGTTAAAGACTATACGCTCTTTTTGCCTCTCTAGGTTATAGTATCTGTGTGCTTACTTTTGCGTGTAGTATGTGTTGAATGAAAGTCGTTCCCTTACCTTGCGCGTTCGACACTTGTGCCGTCCTGGCCTGGATCCGTAGCCTGACGTCATCAGCCTGCAGTAGTGTGTACTCGCCCTTACCGTTGAACGTGTAGCTCTTCCCGTCCAGCGTGATGACGTGAGGATCTCCAAACATGGCGCCTAAAGTTCATATACAGATCGCAAGGCTAAATATTTCACGGAGTCTTTCTAGGTTTTCTATGAAGCATAGTGCCTACCTTCTTGTTTAAATCTTAGTCGTTATTATGAATTGCTCTGTTCTGTACACCCAGCCAACTTCATTTTAGCTCCCTGTCAGCTAGGAACTAACTTCCAGTGCCTAACATGTTTACGAGTATGCATTTTCCCACTGGCACCCGACCAGCTTCTGGGATCTAACTTCCTGTGTCTGACCTTTAGTGGTCTGTGGTTATGGAATTCCTACCAGCCTTAGGCGGGACGTATCTGCTGCAGTCGTCAGTTGGGCGCAGCTCGAAGTACACGTCACAGTTATCGGACCACAGGCAGCAGTAGTAAAACGTCACCACATCGTGTAGCCAATGAGAGAAGGACGGTACTCTAGGCGGAACCTGGGAACGAATTGTAACAGTCTACATTAGAAAAATGAAAAAATGATGTCCCCCTTTCAAGACCCAAATGGAAGGGAAAAGTCACTGCCTTATGTCTCCCCAATGCCAAATACAAGAGGAAGCTACCTAGGAGCAGTACCGACTTACCCTGTAAGGTGGTGCTCCGAACACGTGTCCTCTGTCTGGGGTGCTACCGCCGGCCGTGTCACCGGTGAACAACTCCCTCCCGTCCGCGGCGTAACAGCACTGCTGTCCCGCACCGTCAGGGCTGCAGGATGCGGCGGTGGTCAAAAACATATCATGCCAAACTTTCAAGAGGAGCTGTATGTTTCTCTAAGGTCAATGTTTTCTGTGACAAAATGGTGGAAATCACAGTCCTGGAAAGTTTGCGGAGTGTGTGTTTTTTTAGAAAAGGACTTTTGTCAGTGCTTTTTTTTACATACTTCATACTTTATCTGTGCAATGTTACAGATGTGTAAGCGATTCAAAACTTGCATGGTCGAAACGCGACTTACCTTGCAGCAACGGACCGTACACAGTGCACAGCGCCAGGGTGGTAAGTACAAGTGCTACCAGCCATCAACGAACAGCCAGGATCCGCCTGTGGTGGCAAAGGTTATACATGGTTTAAGCCGGATAAAATAGAGTTCCACGACCTCATACCTTTGATGATCCAACTGGACGATCATCAATGTTTCTTATTCATTTATAGATAAGTAATTCGGATATGATGCACAATGTTGGATGGCATTCGACGTCTGTTGCTTCAAAATGTCTTGTCCAGTAATATTGCCTGATTAATTATGTGATCATTAATATCCTAATGATGACTGATCTTTTTATAAACGTATGAAAACAAACTAATATCTTTGAACAAAGAAAGAAAGAGAGAAACAAAATAAACACACCTGAAAACGTCCGGTGTCCACTAGTGCCTGTTTTAAGGTACATGGACAGGGGGGCATGTCGGGAACGAAGTTCGGCAGCTCCTTTTCCGCCTCCCGCCAGGCCTGGCAGCGCTGGGCGGACCAGGAGACAGGGTCCCGGTAGAACAGCTCTTCCAACTGCCAGGCCAAGGCGTGGACACTGCTCCATAGAGCACGAACGTTCCTACAGCCGTCACAAAAAGTAATCGTTCCAGTAAACAGATGAGAAAAGAAGAAGAGGAGAAGAATAGTGACAGACGACCTGGTGTCCATTGGGCTTTCCTGCGCAGGACAAACCCAAATGGCAAGATAATGGTCTTGGTTAAATGCCTCCTCTAATTACAAGGCCAAGGTGCGGGCATCGCATCCCCACGCATCAGCAAGGTGCGCGAGAACATCCCCACAAACAAACAAGAAAACAAACTAAACAAACAAAATACCTGTACCTGTACTTTTATTTAGGTACATGTACAGGTCTGGACCTGAGCATCTGGTGTACCTGTACCTGAATGATATAAATCACTGGTTTAAAAGTCAGCTGGTGCAGATCGACGACAAACAAGACTAGTTGGCAATCTCGCCGACCATGGTCTGAAGAAGGTCGGGAGGACACGGTCGGCTCTGGGGTTTTACGTTAGAGTAAACTCACGTCTGTCTTTCCCGTTCGGTGTACGCGGAAACCCTTATGGAGCCGATATGGTACTCACGCCTGTCCCTCCTGTCCGGTGTACGCAGAGACCCTTATGGAGCCTATATGGTACTCGCTGTCCGGTCTGGACTCCGGAGTGAACGTGTAGCTGCCGGTGTTCCGGACCTGGCTGGCGACGGTGTACATAAAGTCCCACGACGCCATGTTCCCTTCCTCCTGAAAAGTAGAAACGATTTCGTTATGGTAGGTAGAATAGAGGCAGATTTGTTTGAGTGCTTTTACAGCGTTGGCGTCACTGATATGCCAGAAACCTGAGGTAAATAGATAAAAATATACCATCAAGATGCTAGAAGAAGCGTGGTATAGTGGCTACCTTGTACCCCCACAGCTCTACATCGACCGATGCCGAGTCCAGACTGTCCCGGTCCCACGTCATAGTCAGCGGTTCCCGGATGAGTTCCCGCCAAGCCGGCAGGTCCAGCGGGGAGGTGGCCGACTTGATGGGCCGCTGCCAGTTGGAGTTGATATTCACTAGATTGACACCTGACAAACCAAGCACTGAAAAGGACAAACAGATTTATTTATTTATTGAAATTGCGACGAAGACAATACAATGTGGACACAAGGCAGCTAATCAGCTGATGGCGTGACCACATACATAGAATATACATACATACATACAATATACATGTCAAACAGCAAATACAATTGAATAACAAGAAAAGCTAAGAATCATGTACATCTATATACAAAAATAGCTAAGATTAGAAAGGTGCTAAGGCATGTAAATACCGTAAAAACTAGAGCTTAGTACAATATGGAAAAGCAGAGGATCAGCCGGAAGTAAATCTTTTTGTAGATGTTATAAACGTGTGAAGTGCATCTGAAAGTTGCTTATTGATAATAGGGTCATGGTCTGGTGAACCTTGAAGTAGGAGGGAAACGGTGGGACGTTAACAAACAGATAATTTTTATTGCCAATGAAGGTTAGTCATCTAGGTAGAACATTACTTAAAATCTAAATCAAGCAATCGGTATTAAATCTGTATGAAATTTTTGGAAAAGTCAGTGACATATATAAATGAGTATCTGAAAAATTTCTTTCATCGATGGGTAAAGCTTTGATGATGTATCTGTATATAAAGTGGCTTACGTTAACGTCCCGTCCTGAAGACTGCGACCCTTTTAAGAAGCGCACATGTCGGGAGCGACAACAACCGGGATTCGAACTGGACTACACACACAGGACCTGTACTGATAATACCAGTGCTTCACCTGCGGTGAAGTTGGCGCCATAACCGTAGGTGGAACCGCCGTCAACAGACACCTGGAGGGGCACCCGGCCGATCTCATACAGGACAGGTGTCACACACCTGGTGAGTCCGTCAGGTGCGACCACACCTGCCACAGTCACCTGGTCAACATCACCGAACCTGTGTTTGAGGTAAAAGTAGTTCCAGTTTTCTGTTTATTGTTATGTCCTATCTATTGTAATCTATGTTGGACGATAAGAAGAATTTTGTTCATTACATTTCTCTTCATGTAGGATACGGCCTTATGGTTAGCTTCTCATCAAACGTGCCTACTGACCTGCAATACACTTGTCCTCCGCTAGACGTGATATTTGGCGCTGTGAATACTAGCTCGTCCCCTCCCATGAGAGTGCCGAAAGTTGGGGTAAAGATAATCGGCAAACGTTCATCTACGTAAAAGTAATAGACATAAGTCGTGAGTTGGGTCGTATTTAATCTTAATTATCTGGAAGAACATATTTCTTCCACACACACACACGCACGCACGCACCCCCCCACACACACACCCACACTCACACATCTAGCTGCATTGGTCTCTGTCGTCTCAGGGTGTGACTGACGTGTCCCACATACCCCATGCCCTAAGGTCGGGTCTTCACCAGCCTTCAACAGTAACATGAGCCACCTGTTCAGTGCATGGAACGAGAACTGTTCTTACATGTACACATAGGTCATAGGGATGTCATGAGCCTGTACTTTGAAGAAGAAGAAGAAGAAGGGATAGACGTCCTGCCGTACATGACCTTGTACGCAGGGAAGGTCAGCCTGGGAAGTACGTGTTCAAAATTGTTATCTTGAAAAGAGCTAAGAGGTGGCTTTCATCGCTGTTATGCAAAGTTCATGGGTAAAAGTCCAAAAGACTTAACCCGGGCAATACACGACCAGGGAAGCGAGTACTGGTTTTAAATTGTTAAAAGACATCTAATGAAGAAAGTATCAATTTAAGACATAAAGTTATAGAGGGAGGTGTTCTTTTTTGTAATCATTCAAATTAGAGACATTATAGACTAATACAAGAACAGATACTATACAGGAATATAACAAATTGGTTTTTAAAGTGCAATTCCGACCCCTAACCAATGCGAAATAATCAACAACACACCAAACGTGAACATACTGTTAAGTTGTCACTGGAACCTCCAACTGATTGAAACATGGACCATGTCCCGGTCACACAAACACACGATGTTTGATGAATGTTTTGCCGCTAAGCACACGGCCGGAGTTATGTACATACCCTTCCCTCCAGGCTTTCTGGCCATCGTAACAAAACCTGCGGGAAGCACCTGAGTACGGTTTTCACTGTATGATCGGTGTTGGGGATTTTTAGCGGCCAACGAAGTTCAGAGAATTTTTTTTTTTTACGTTCTGTGTGTTTTGCCTTTTAAATCGTACTTCGGCGTTGTACATCATATCCAATTATAAAACAAAGGGACACACAACTCCAATTTTGGCGGTTCAACGGTTACTTCGCCTGTCGTCTTTTGGGTCTTTTGAATCTTCCGATCTGACGTACGAAATCAGCAGCTTCTATTTTGACCATAGGCATGAATTATTGATGCCACCATCATTGTGAGATAGAAAGTACCGATGTGTCCCGCCAGTGATCCATGTAGGACAATAATGGCGGTTCTCTCTGACTGACGTCGGCGGCGAGTTGTCAAACATTGGATCTCCTGACCTTCTATACCCTGCACTGTCACTAACATGAACAACCATCACAAATCAGCCGTTCGACTACGGAATAACAAACGTGCGCGGTGACGTTGCATGACGAGACATCGTAACGGTTGTAACAATTGCCATGGGACCTACATGTATATTCACTTCCAATGATTGAATCATGAATAGTAGAAATATTAGATTATAATGATTTGATTGGGGTCTTCTACCAATTCTTCAAATAGGTATACATTGATTTCATTTTCAGATAGAAACATTTTTGAATTTCTCTATCCTTAGGAATTCACACAAACAAACGCACACGCACGCACGCACGAACACACACACACACACACCCCTTTCCCCCAAACTCTAAATGTTATTGCAGCCTGGCTGGGGGTGGGGTGGGGGTTCCCGTCGTTAATGATCAACGAGAAGTTTCCAATCCCCCTCTGCACAGATTATAATAACAGCGTTGAAAGGAAGTTCACCAACCTTGTGCATACACGCACGACACGGCCAGGACCACAGAAAACACCGCCGCCAACATGTCTCTTCCCCCGGGGGAGTCACCGAGCAGCTTTCACTGAAAACAACCTCCAGGCTAGGCTCAACTAATAACGGTTGCCTGGATGACGCCGGTATTGTTGGCGAAGTCAATCTTGTTCTGAAAGATTAATGTTTAACAGTATGGTGACCAGGGCTATCACGACTTAGAGATCTCTTGTCTCTTACCAGGCCTAAATGTGCATTGCTATCTACTTAAACCAGAACTCAAAATTTCAGTCTGTACCGTTACAGATCTCCAGAAAAGAAAGTCTGTTAATATATGTTTGTTTAGTGTTTTAATGTGGTTGATAAGAGAAGTTTGTCGCCGGAATGCAAAGGTCGCAGGTTTGTTTGCACGATCTAGCGACATGTCGCTCTGAGTATGTACACCAGGCCAACAAATTAAGTCCTGGCATTCTGCGGAGAAAGTTAGATGAAAGCGTAGATGTTAACTTTCTCGATGCGTAAATATGCATATCGGTCACGGAAGTATTACGAAAGAGTGAAACTAAATTGGCGAATTTGGCTATGTTTCATCCTGAACTACATGATGTAGTAGATCCTGTGGTCGTAGTAACGCCCCCTTTCCAAGACTACGACCGATGAGCTACCAAGCATTTGACAAATTACACCATGGGTAATTTCTTTAAAACTAGAAAATCTGTCAGCATAATGTCTGTTGTTAGAGGGCGTTGTAGAGCATGTCTCTTGACAACTCCAGTGCTTTTGTAACTGCCACAGCCATCAGTGACTGACTCGAATGGGGCCCTGCGTGCTCCTGTTTTTTAAAGGCGAAATCAGGCCTTCGTAATTCGTAGACAGCGGCTCAAATCTGAATAGCCGGCGCGCTTTAAGATACAACGTGCCGAACACTAGTGGGAGAAGAGCCCTGTGTAAGTACCAAGGGAAGGTCGCTGCAATAGTGGTATCTGTCCCTGGTGCTGAATAACAATAGCTACAGAAGAACTACACAATATCTACATATCTAAACTACCTACAGTAGCAATCAGTACCTGTGCACAGATTACACTATGGCTTAGAGATGGAGCATTCAACAGCAGAGGCTGGTATTAGGGCCCTTCATATACCATTTTATAGAATACAAAAACATTTGTCATAGCGTCCCCCACAGCACCTTCACCACTAAGAAGGTGTTGCCAGGGTAGGTCAAGTAACTGGAAACACAACATTTTTTCTTGAGCCTTATTGTAGCTTTCCTGATGATAAAATGAGCACAATTCACGGTATTTCTCCATGGAATGTAACAATCGTTTTAATTAAGACATAAGCATAAATTTTCATGCAGTGTCCAATCTAGTGCACAATTCATGGGTGTATATTTCTAGATACTTTCAAGAAATCTAAAATCCAAATTCTAAAGTTCACTTCCATCAGTGAGTTCTTTGAAAATCATAAATGAAATAACACATGTCATATATTTTATGATAACATCAAGAGTAATACAATAGATGTGTTACACTTTCAACAGGAATGTTGCTAACATTGTGCATTCTGGCTCTTACAGAATGTAGCTTGTGTTCATACAAGTCAGAGGCATTCACCTTTGACCTCGTGCATGTGCACACTTACCCCTTAACCTTTGCAGTGTATTTATGTCACAACGTATAGATTTAACAAAGAAAAATAACGATTTCTCCAAGAATAAGAAATACTTCCACCCCTGAGGCATTGCCAAAAATAGCAACATGACAAATATTTACATATCTCACCCTCAGCTTCATGTCACAATACAAAATTCATATTTATAAAACGACACATTAAACACTCTCAGGAATGGTTTCACTCCATAAGGCAAAGCAACAAAAGCACACTTAGAGTAGGACTTGCACAAAAATGGAATGTATAGAAATACAAACTATTTGGAAAGTGTGTGGAAACATTGCCACCAAGTACAGTAGGGGCAACATCGCTTAGATAGTTTTAAGTTTGCTTGTAGCTAGATGAAGGTTAGGTGTGACAAGTCTGTCAGTACAGCTGCTGTTGCAACCCTTATTCCACTAAAGTCATGTTAAAAACTGTGAAATAAATAAAAATAAATAGAAATAAAAGCAAAAATAGAATGACAAAATAAAAATTGCAGAGGTAAGAAATAAGCAGGGCTGTACATGTAGATGCCATTAAAATAACAATAATGTTTGCTTAATATTTTTCTGCAAACCATATCAGCATCTGTCAACTTTTGGCACCGTATGTTCTATTTTTAGCACAATGGCAAAATTAATATATATGTGGTATAAAATCAAGTATTCAAAATTATATGTAGACCTTTAAATCACTTTGCATCTATTGATAATGTCACTTCTATGCATTTGATTGTACATTGTTACTTTTCTTCCTCTACACCTCAAGTATTGCCTTCTACCTAGAAGGGACATCTAATCTAAAATAAGTTATATTAAAACTGCATACATATCCTGACAAAGCTTACATTTTTCACTTACAGTACTTGTGGCTTTTACATAACATCACGTCTATCTGTACTCTTTTTGCATGTCCAGGCAAGAAAAATTGTCTGGTTAATCTCTCCACAACAGTTATATGTAGATATCAAATATGTACAGCCAAGTACCAAAGTTAGTATTTACTAAGCTGCAACAACACTTGTTATACATACAGTTACTACATACACTGACATGGAAGAATTAGAGGTTGGAATGATGCAGGGAACCTTTTAGACTAATAGAGAGCGAGTTACCTAGTATATGTAATAGAGGGTTACATACTTTTGTCTCTTGCGTTATGTACTTGCACACTCTATTTCAGTCTGTACGTGCCTTTCAACTGTCCTACAGTTTGAAGGCCTTCAGTTACCTGCAATAGTCATCAATATACCAACCACTCTGGATGGACAACCCTTATAATAGCCTGGGTGTCATCCTTGTTACTCTTAAAAACCTGCAACAATTATAACTTCAACAAGGTATATAGCACATGATCGACAGCTGCAATGGACTACGGTTACCATGGAAGCCGCAGTAACTGTTTCTCAGCTCCTTTTGACTGACTTCAGTAAATGACTTTCTCGTCCTCTATCTGCTTTGATTGGTCACTTCATTTATTTATCAGCACACAGCTACAGAATGCCAGAAAACTTAAAAAACGTGGCCAATCCCTGATAGTAAATTAATTTCCTCTCCTTTGAACATGATTGACAAGCACAGCAAAATTAGATCTCCATCCAACGCACACACAAAACTGACAAGGAAAAACGATCCCCTTCCATGCAACAATGGTGGCTTAAACCTTGTGGGCTGCTCCTCCTTCTTTGTTGATTCACAGTTAACAAGGCATGTTTGTTCCTCCACCAGTGCTTGGACCGACCCCTGACATCATCACCAAGGTTGGTTGGCTTACTGAAAGCATAGAACATCAAAAATTAAACAATTTGAAACTGTGGGCATTCTTGAGTCATGTATCCTTCAACATTCCGCTGTCTTTTTACCAAAAAGGCAGTCTTAGTGGTGATTGGTTCTAACACAGGCTGCTTAAAAATCCTACGACCTCAAAATCATCCGACGGTCTACGATGAATGTGACCATGTTGTAATACAAATAAGCAGACAATAGGTGCCCCATGCATGATCCAATCCCCCAGCTCACCTGGTTGGAAGGAGTCGTCCTCGATGTCGTCCAGGAACTCCTCCTCTGTGATCTCCTGGTCCAGCAGGTCCTCCGCCGGGGACAGCATCTCTCCCTGCTCGTTCATCAGGCTCGTCGGCGCTGGCATCTGGGAGTACCAGTTACTTCTCTCACGTTTTCTGTCAACAGAGAACCAGTTTAATATTCTCTCAGTAAACAGAGTTCTAGTTACTTCTGTCACGTTTTCTGTCAACAGAGTACAGTATTTGTTACTTCTCTCATGTTTGCTGTGAACAGAGTACAGTTACTTCTCTCACATTTTCTGTGAACAGACTACAGTTACTTCTCTCACATTTTCTGTGAACAGACTACAGTTACTTCTCTCACATTTTCTGTAAACAGACTACAGTTACTTCTCTCACATGTTCTGTGAACAGAGCACCAGTCAGGCAAGAAAACAAACCCTCTGCACACCATGGTAAAAACTCTGATGCTTGACTCTTTCCATAACCTCACCTTTTCCAGAAGTAAGCAAGCAGAAGAAGGAGGAGGATGATGACAAGCAGGACTAAAACTCCAATGATCACAGACTGGTAACTACCCTGTGGCTCAGGAATCGGAGGAGCACATTCTGGAATATGAAACATGATAGCAGTATGAAAACACAGCAGTCTAATTGGTCTGTTCCTGACCAGTATTATGCCAACTTAGTCTAATGGTAGGATATACAATGTAGGTAGTTATCATTTGTGTGTTTTTGAAGTATTTCACATATTTCTGTATGGATATTGTGCCCCACGCCTCAGGCAAATAAACAAACGACAGTCCTCTAAAGTAGAGTTAACCTACCTTGTAAGACGTACACTCTCAGTGCCTTTACTATCAAACCACCAGCAAGGCTCAAGGAAACTTTGTCAGCATCCACAGCAGACTTTAGTGCCTTTGTGAGCTGTTAAAATACGTTAATAACAAGGTTTGTGCAAATCAGTGGTGGTATTAGACATGTATGTAGAAAACTATATTGATGCAACGAAAAGTACACAGACTTTCTGCATGGTCGACTACAAAGTACAAAATACTTCAGTAGGTGTCATGTTGTGAAACAGTACTGCAATGAAACCTGGTCTCAACAACCAATCAAAGGAGAGTTGTAGAGAGTTGTAGAGTAGGAAACATAACTATTTTTCAATCATCATCAATTTTTATTGTTGAGTGAGGCCACACTAATTTAATTTCTTGGTTAACGGATTTTTCTAGAAAAATAATGGAGCGGGCAGGCGAAAAAAATAAAAACAGGCCTAGGCATCCTATTATGGCCCAAAATGGTACAATAGGAGCCATGAAGTCAACACACCAGGCTGGTTCAAAATTTAAACAATGAATTTTGAACTTTTAATGATACCACTGCATTGAAAGATGAAATAACTGTAACAACTAAGAAGAAAAGGACTGTTTTCAACTGTTCAGGGCAAATTTAGAGCATTTAGCAGTTGATTCTGAATTTTAATTTTTTTGCAAATCAGAAAAAAATGAAGCGGGCGAATCCGTTAACCAAGAAATTAAATTGGACAGGTGTTGCCTGAGGTACATGTATAAATGCCCCATGGGGACTGCAAGTGGATGCTGGTTGTCTAAGACAGTTGTTTGTTAACAGTGAGTCTTAACTTATGATGTAAAATTGGATGCAACTGTTTAAGGTGGCTTATCACTGAAGGTGGTTGGCTGACCAGGTTTAAGTGTATGAACACTTTCTGTACAGTAATTAATTTACCCATTAAACATACTTCATTCACACAGTTTGCTGCCTCTGCGCTGTTCTCCCTCGGTACTGACAGCTCTGCGGTGAGGTTACAGGGTGGGAACACAGACACCAGCACCCGTGTGGGGATGTAGGGGAACACTGTCACAGCCAGGTGGGCATCAGATACATTCAGTACCTACACATGGTGCAGAAATCATGTCAGAACATTCGGCACCTACACATGGTGCAGAAATCATGTCATTGGGACCTGTTAGGGATTCGAACCCAAAACCTACATTCTAAGTAAGAAGGGAAACCACTTGCCTCCTGCAGCTGTTTCTCTAACAGGTCACCAAATTGCTGTCTCCACTGAGCTGTTCCCTTGTTGGCCATGTCTAATGTGGCTGTGAAGGACAGCTCCAGGGTCTTCAGGATATCTGACAAGGTGGAGACATGAGGATGTAACTGTTACAGACGTGAACAGCATACAAAACTGAAAAGAAGTGACTTGCTATAAAAACACCAAAGATCTTTCCCCTAAATGAGGTAGAGTTGTTGTGAATTTCTAGCTTTATTCATTATTGTCCATTTCTCAGTGGTTCTATGCATATTCCACTTTAACACAATACAAATGTACCTCTGTACCAGGGGTAATGAACCTACCATAGACTTGTATGTCCTCCTCTTGTTGTATCCTGCTGACAGGGTTAATGGCTTCCACTGTCCAGCTGTATTTACCTGTCTCTTTATATGTGTGCATCATGGATGGCTTCCAGGACAAGAGAGGGGTCTTTGTGTCTGTCTCCTATACAGTACATCAAGTAAAAGTAACATCAACATTGAGAGCTTTTCAGCAAGACACTGGGTTTTCTTCTGGGTTTCATCATTACACTGTCCAAATATCAGTCTCAAGACACCAGCAACAGCTTCTTTCATGGACTACAAAAGTATAGACCTTTGTCCCTCTCTTCCTGTGTTTACCTCCTGATATACAACCCAACAGTCTTAAAAATCAGCCCTAGTTCACTGTCATCTTAAAAAAGCAGAAGATGAGAGTCTCTTCTCACCTCTTCATCATCAAAGTCCCACACATAGTGGATGAGTCCGAGCCCTGATTGGTTGCTGATTGTTGGCACATGACCATCCCCAGCCAATGGGGTTACAGTGAAGTTCCAGGGTTTGTTCACACACATGGCTGATGGTGCACAGGCCTTCAGGGTGGTGATCTTATCTGTCGACAGAGAAATAAAACACTCTGAGTTTAGGTCACAGGCAGGTCATGTGTCACAAGGAAATAAGTGGCTTAGTTCTTCTTTGGAAACCGGATGAGAGTCATAAACCTGGTCGTCCTTCTTTGACACTTAAGGCAGTAAGCGAGGAGGATACTGGACTTCGGGATGTCGAGCTTCATCCCGTCATGCTTGACAGGGACATGTGGAAACGCTGGTGTCACCTTGTAAAGGATTAATTAAACTGAACTAGGGTTAAACCAAAGTGCAGAAGTGCATTTGAACAGGTCAAAACATGCACCCATCCTCCTCACAAATGATTTACTGGTTGCACTATTATGTTCCAATGTCCCTAACTCTAAGCCTCCCCTATGTTCTGACATGTTCGGAACATAGGGTCATCCGAATTGACCTACCATTGACCTTGATGTAGATGCTGGTAGAGGTGCAGCCTGCGGAGTTGTTGGCTGACACGGAGACCGCGTACGTTCCCGCCGTGTCGTAGCTGTGCACCTGGGTGGAGCTGTTCATCAGACCTGGCTGGGAGGTGACGACACCGTCCCCAAAGTCCCATGTGTAGACGGTGCTGGCTTTAGACCCCTGAAACGACCAAACATGTGTAAATACAAAATAAATCAAGCATATGGATAAAATTCTCTAAAGAGTCTTATGTATGAGGTAGCATCACACTATCTTTCATCAGTGACTGAGTCTGAATACTGGACCTGTACCTTTATAACCTTACATGTACACTGGATGTTCGAGTCCAGACCTATACCTACATCATTTGACAGGTGTGCGTATTAGATAAACATCCATATAATAGCACTTACCCTGTCCTGTGTGAGGTGGAAGGTTACATTAGTATGTGTGGGGGCAGCAGGTCCCACGTCAGCTGTCAGGTGCAGCCCCTCTGCCTTCTGCAGTGGGCACGGCACCTGTCTGGGCTTGTACTGGTCCGTAACACCCCCTGTACAATTGTCAGATGGAATCTTCCTATACCTGGTAAAAGTGAATGATAACAAGTCAGTTCAAGGTTTGAACTATATGATGTTGTGGGATGATGGACTGGACTTCGCAAGCAGAATTATTTCTACAAAATGATTTCTAATATTTACAGTTACCTATCATTAATTAAGTCTTTAGAATGCTGACAAAACCTAAAGAAGCTTTAGGTGGTAATGTACATGTATGTGCCTACCCAGAGCTTCTGGAGAAGTGTTGTCCCTCCGGACATTCTCCCAGGGGTTGGTTTGGGTCAAACCAGTCAGTAACAGTACACACCGTCCTGTTACTACTGGACCGCTGGAAACCATAATCACTGAAACATAAGAAAAAAAATACACAATCAGATAATAACAATTTGAATGAAAGTTCATCAGTGATGGTAAATGACATCATAAATATCGAAGTTGCCAGACACAAAAGTGAAGTGCTTATAATTAACACCAAACTTTCAATCTGAAGTCTAAGTGTGATGTCAGCAACTGGTCAAAGGTGTCCCAAGGTCAATAATAAGAATATCAACAAACTTCATTAAGAGATGTCTTAACTTGAGTACAAAAAATCCTTACCACTCAAAGTCCTCTGGTGTACACTGACATATAGTTGTGTTGATTTCTCTTTCGTAGTTTCTCCCGTTGTAACACGTTGATTCGACCTTCCTTCTCTCGTACACTTTCCTTTCACCCAGTAAACACTGTCTTCCCAGCTGTGTGCAAACACAAAATACAAACTTTTAGTAACAGCCTCATGTTATGCTCACGCTTCTACTGTTTGAAAATGAAAAGTGTAAAGCATTTCACTCACCACTTGAAAATAAAGAGCTACAATGTATGCATCCTATTATCAAAACCCACAATGTAATTTTGACCATGATTATCACTGTTCACTGTATAGCATAAAAAGAGCTAGGGAGAGTTTCCCTGCTACAGGTACATTGTATATACTGCGGCTGTCATCTCTGACATGACCGGTGGAAGAGTACCTCAGCTGTTCATTAAGTTTATCTGAGCTAAACTGGTTTGAGGTCACTCTCACTTTTTTAAGAATAGAACAAAGTGGACATCCCACCTCATCACTGGGTGTCCAGGTGGTGTAGTCCTGGTCAGTACACTTGGCGGTCAGAATGGAGCGAAAGTCCAGTCTGACCACGTACCAGCGAGAGTCGGCCTGGAGGTGACCAAACACCCTGGGAGGAAAACTTTTAAGTTAGTTCATTGACACAATTATGATAAAAGCATTAAATACTGAACTTAACACAAAATGTTTGGAAAACTCATATCTCTGTTATCACCTTATCAATTCAAGGGCACAACACTTGGACTATAGGGGTTAAAACTCAGGACCTTCAGATTTTGAGTCAATCACACAGCCACACACGGTGATTACTCACAGAATGATGAGCGTGGCCTCCCCTGGCTCGTTCAGTACCCCGTCTATCAGAAGTGGGGTGTCTGTGAACTTGAAGGACTCCCACTTCTGCCCTTCTGTACAACTGTACCTGTGGAATACACAGACACAATCAAAATCAAAGGTTAAGATATGCTGGATGTTTCTCTGACGTTTCAGAAAACGCTTTCTCTGCAACTGACAACACACACTCTAGCCC
Organism: Branchiostoma belcheri; assembly: GCF_001625305.1. NCBI lineage: Eukaryota > Metazoa > Chordata > Leptocardii > Amphioxiformes > Branchiostomatidae > Branchiostoma > Branchiostoma belcheri. Next base: position 959,179 of record NW_017804065.1, read on the forward strand.
TTATCTCTTTCTTATCAACACAAGATCAAAACTATTTAATTTGTCAGTTCTCTGATTTTTCAGGAAATCAACAATAGAGCACACAGATGAAGTACACGTGTAGAACTTACTCTAAGGTGTCAGTTGGCTTGCCAGACTCCAGCTTCACTGCTACAATTGCCCCACCATGGTCCGTAAACACCACATAGTAACGATCCTCCAATACCTGCAACAAATATTAAGCATGCCAATGTTACCAAACCTAGTCTCTCCTAAAACAATTTGACAACATGGTACATGTAATTGTACGTCTATTAGATGATGTTTACCCATATGTATCCATACAAGATTGATATTTATTATGTAACAAATCACAATGAGAATTCTATGAGATTGTAAACTTAAGATGAATCAATTCTGAAGTCATCAGGAGGTTGGGTACTAACTTAGTTTCTTTATTGAAATAAAATCCCATGATGATTCAACTCTTTCATGTGAACTCTCTGTTAACCTCCATATTGTCAAAATTGCTTACATATATTTCATGTTCCGACTCACCTGATCCCAGGTCAGTCCTCCATTGTGTGACACAAAGACATCAGATGATATGGAGTCCAAATCATCCCCAACATTACCTACAAATAGATTTAAATACATGTAAATGTCAAAACAATACTGAAAATGTAAGACTAATGTAAAATCTCTACAGATCTTTTACAGAAGCTTCACCAATATCATATGTTATGAGTGTTCAAAATTTATATATTCTCCCTATTGTACAAAAATGTATAGGCTTGTTAGGGTTAGGGCAATGCCATATATATTGTATGCTAGTAACCTAATATTGGTATCATTAGAGACAACTTTCGAACATGTACAAGTACATATTACTGCTCAACTGTGAAAACCGTTTTCCAATATTGTCCTATGCTGAAACATTCATACAACAACTGTGCTGACTATTTTGCTTCCTCATGAGGGAGGGTAAGAAAATACTGGTAGAGAGAAAATTCCACAGTGGGTACCTTGAGCCATGACCAGGCCCACAGAGGACTCCCTGGACATGACGGAGGGAATGTGGTAAATGGTTTTGCTGAAGTCCATGTGCAAGTGGAGCGAACAAGATGGCTGGGAAGAGAAAGAAAAAGGTCATCATGTCATACTTAGACATCACGTCATTCCAAATCAAACCTGCACTAAGAGATCTCTCAGACACGCTGTTTTTCAAAGTGGCAGATACATGTTAACAGAGGTTACAGCCATACCAATGTGCAGTTAAAAGGCTGTCCATGGATGTCATTTTCTGGTGCCTGCACCAGGCTCCACTCCCCACCCTTGTCCCATGTGATGAAAGTCCGAGGGTTTCTCCTGGGTGTGTGCTGGTTTGCCACAAACGCTCCTTTCAGGCCTTTCACCTTTATAAAAGCAGAAAGATGGAAGAATACAACAACTGTCTAAAATGTTCACCAATGTAACACATTTAGATACATCACAGCACATTTTGAATTTTCATTTTCACATTCATTCATTTATTTAGCCAGGAAACAGCTACATGTAGTTTATCAAAAGGTCCAGTCTACACAAAACACTTGAAATCATCAACATTCTTTGATGGAAGTATGTACAAAGTTGATAAAAGTTATAGCAGATTGTAACATACGTAACACAACACAACACGACACAACAAATCAACCCTGCACAGAGTTACCATACCTCTTGCACATCCACCAGGAAGCCACTGGGAAGGGCCAGTGCGACCACATTCTCCAGTGTGAGGACGTAGTACACCCCTGCGGTGTCAGACAGGTACAGACTGGTCAGGTTGTCACGGTGGTTCACTGCCAAGAACACCTGCTCCTCATCTGTGCTGAGGATGTGGAAATCCTACCACAAAACAGGGAGTGGGAATATGGGTGGTTGATTTATGCATCCATTTTGTTATGGTAACAGTACTTGATATACGTAATGAGTACATGTTTGGGAGTACATGTAACTTGGATTCCATACTATTATAACTCTGACTCCATCTAAGAAAAAAATGACTTTCCCTACTTTGATTTCTCAAAATTTTTTGGAAGACTAGTAGTAAGCATACTTGTTGTCCAAATTCCTACCACAGAGGTCCTTGCTCCCGATCAAGGTCTGGGGGAGGTCAGAAGGCCATGATTGGCTATATGTGACAAGGTTACTTACTGCAAGACAAGAATATGCCAAACATCTTACCTCAGCTCTTACATTCCTCGGCAAAACTGCCTTCTGGAAGTCACCTCTCTTCCAAGACACATACATGGTCACCTCAACTGCAGATTTCTGTGAGGTAAAAGAAAGGAAATCATTGAGCAACACATGGATGCAAAACTATTAGTACAGAAATAGAACTAGAAAAATTTTCTGCTGACACGAGTGGAAAATATCTGTAGTGTAATTATAAAAATAGCTCTTTAACCTTCTGCCTAACCCTATAACCAACGTCAAGTTGGTGACAAATGGCTACCTTAGCATGCTGAAGGTTTAAGACCATAAGTAAGTGTACCTCAACAAAGATGTACTCATCCTGAACCAGTAAGGAATTCTTGTCAATGGCACCCAGGCCCCGGTGAGCATTCTTGTGGGAACAGTGTGGAATGAGGCAGCTTACATACAGATATCCACCTGGACATAAAGGAAGTATGATGGGAGAATATTATCCATACAACTACTAAGAATTTGTCAGCACTATGAAAGATACTACACATTTCAGCTTTGTGATGCAAGGCTATCATGTTTTTATCAATGAGCCACAAGATTTCTTCTTCTACTGATCTAATGAATGTAAGATGCCAAACCTCACCTGCATGACTGTCATACACCTCCATATGGACCAGGTGATCATCCTTGTCAATGTCTTTCACACTCCTGGAACGGTGTTTAAGATACAGATTCTACAATCATGGAGAGCCTTCAGGAAGACTTCATGGATACAGAGTCTCACAGTAAGAAGGAATATATTTCATACTCTACATATATCATGCAGTTTCTTCGGAATTACCTTCTTACATATTCAAATTTGGTATGATTCCTTACAAAAGTCATAAACACAAGCCCTCTTTGCTAGGGTACCTTTACAAAGTATCTTTTGAGGCTCAACTGGAATCTTGGATATACTGCCAAAGTGCGCTTGAGCACAGCATTGTGGATACAAACATTGTGCTGTGGTAGGAAGCCCATACAACAACTAACAATGAAGTTCACAATACTGTACAATGAAGATTTTACCAGAAGTAGTGTCCCTTTGTTACATGTGTGTGAAGAATGTTCCACTGTTGTCCCAGGTTCATGGAAATGTAGAGCTATACAAAGGGAATATAATACAGTATATATCAATGTAAACTCACCATATATGTAGGTAAATAGCTATGATCACTATTTACATATGTATACAGTATTTATACATGTAAAAATGGAAATGATTACATCTACCATCGTAGAAAAGACAAAATATATGCACAACATATCTTTTCATGATTGTCACCTACCAACCAACCACTCTACAGGTAATTTGGATGAATGGGAGTAAGTGCAATAAGTAAACCAAATTGCAAGGGGAAAAACCTGGAACATGTTAGGGACTCAAACCCAGGCAACAGGATGCCACAATGCATGTATATATGTAACATCATGTATCACATGTCCTAAGTATATCAAGTATGTCTTTGTCCACACTGACATATTAATGGCCTAAACCTTCTGACGCCCTTTTTCAGGTGCATTGTGTCCCTGTTACCTTCTGTGAGTGGGAGTCATAGCCTAGCACCCAGTCATCCCGGCTGGGATGAAACGTCAGATCAGTAGGCTGGAACTGCAGGTTTTGGACCAGATGGTATGTTTCTCCTTCATCATCAGTGTAGTACAGTGACTTGTTGTTGGAGATCACTATCAGCTACAGGTGGAATGATAAGGAAGAAGTTACTGCTTCATATGAAAGTTAGTTACAAAGTTTAATAAAGTAAATGAGGACACTTATATTTTCAATGTCAATGTTGGAAAACGGATTGTACAACGTTTTATCACTCAGGTGTCAGATCATGTCCCAATAGAAAAAGTTGATCAGGTCCAAAAATTTATGTCCCTTGCAGAGGTCCAACCAAAAAAAAAAAGGCTAGGGTTGGCAGATTTTTCTAGGGTCAGTCTGGAAACAGGATACACAACATTTTTTCCAAGGCCTGACATGCCCAAACTTCCAATATTAATTTTGAACAAATTTGCAGAAGTGCTAAAAAAGCAGCTGTAATTTTTCTACTTATTTGTCAAGTTGTCAACCATATTTTTGGTAGAACCCTACCTTGTTCTTGTTAATAGGACAGACGTAGTAGTGTGATAACACAGCTCCCGTGGCAAACTTGCTGGTCTCATTGGAAAAATGGTGGCCATCGTCCGTTGATCTGGGTTTGGAGAAACATGGAGTTGACAATGGTCTAACTTGTCCTCATCCCATTTTATATAATTGGTTTATTCATGTTTTTAAAGCTCTGATCTGATCACACCTGCAGGGTGCCATGATTACTACAGCTGCTCCTGCCAACAGAATTAAAGACACTAGGACAGCACTGCATATTGTTGCATATCCTCAGGCAAAATACAACTCCCAGGGGCAAGAAGTAAAACAGGTGTAACCAGACTATCACCATGGTAACCCCTTTGCACATGTTTCAATATCATTAAGAAAAGAATCATCAAAATCAAAACCACAAATTATGGTAGAAAATCTGCTTCATTGCAATGAAATTTGCTATTATTGTTGTTCTTTGACATACTGTTGATCTTGATATATTTGTGGTACCCTGTAATTAAAATCTGCAGTTTAAATGACCCCAGCCACACCTGAGATCAGGGGCCAGTATTCACAAAACTTGTGTTGCTGTATGGTTATTTCAAGGGCAAACTCGAAGATATTGTGAACCTTATGTGTCGCTATAAAATGAATGTACAGTACAGTACAGACACATAGACTAACACTTACCTCCATAACGTGCTGTCCATCACCGACTGATTATAGGCTATTCTTCTTGTCAGGACAAATATTGCCTGGGTGGACACATGTGACAGCAAGCAAAAAATTAACAATCTATAAAGCCTTTTTACAATTAGATTGTAACGCCCGTTAACGTGTTACAGACCCACAACACCAAAAAGATTAAATATTAGATTAATAAATCATCCATTTTCTTATAATCAAATCATACATAATTAATACATTGCATCATTTGCCTAGAGTTCTGGGTTCCTCTTCGTTCAAGTTCGTGGTGGTTTTCTCACTAGGTTTTGTCCCTTGATTACTATATACTGTAATATATTGTAAACATGTGACCTGATATGATAATTTACTCAGCAAAGTCAGGTCAGATTTTGATGTACCGATCTTGCTTGCTGAAAAGCACTCGGCACACAACAGATATATACTCCGAGGATATTTCTTAGAAAAGTTGGAAACCCTTACCTCGCTGTTTTCTCCCGACCAGTGGATAATCGCTTGGTTGTGGTTCGTTCTGTTGTTCCCCAGAACGAAAACACTGCTTTCAAGTCGAGTTTTAGTGCTTTTCACTCTACCTATATTTGTACTTCTCTCTGATCTGTGAGGATATAGACGATCACTGTCTTTTGAAGTGAATCTCTCAACAACTTGAGGTCTATACAACTGCTTCCTAGAAGTTATTTTAGTCCATGCGGGGTTGAAAATAAAAATCAAAACAAAAACACCACCCAACTTCGCCGCCGCAGCCGCCATGTTGGATTGCTTTTTCCTCGCGAGATTTCGTGAAATAAAGACTCTGTGCGAGATTTGGGAGGTGGTCAGGATGGGGGTGTGGTTTGTGGGGGCGGGTAGTGGGCAGTGGTCAAAATACGGAATCCCCATTGGAAGAAGGCATCCGCAACCAAGCAAATTGGCAACGAACCATTGGTAGCAGAGGAATAATTTACGATCCATACACTAAGACACGAAGATCGACTGGAGTAATGCTTGCAGCTTCGACGGCCAATTTGGTTTGACCTTTCTTACCCAATTTGAACCATTGGATTAGAAAATGCAGAAGGCAAATGAAATACACGAGACAACGCCGATGTTGGTCGGGATGAGAAGTTTCCTTGGCGGCATATCATCACCATCATCATTATCAGGCATATACGATATAGAGAATACCGAAATACCAATATGTAACGTTACGAACATGACGTTGTGTCATAAGCTGATACAAACTCAGTCTAAAATCTATTAAAAACGTTATATTCATTAACAGATAATGTAGACACTAGCTCTCTCATACAGCCTTTTGACCAAAGTTTAAAAAAAAAATAGCTGCCCTCTTTGCAAATAGAGGGCAAAATTATATTTGTCACAATGTGGAGTGGACGAAAGAGAAGGTAACGTTAACATTATAAAAAAAGTACTCATGCCAAGCAAAAAGAAAAAAAATATGTTGCGCAGCTAACGTTACAGTTGCCATGTGAAAGCAAGGCTTCTAATGTAATAGCTCCACATGCACCTAGAATGTTTTCTATTTGGTTGTACACATTATAGAATGGTATGCCAAATTTACACCATGATTTGACTTCAGAGGTTCTTGCACCAATAGCCTAGACTAAGAAGATAAACAGGGATCACGAACAAAATTTGATTGAAAAACAAAGCTGGATATGGCAATTTGAAACCAAGTCAAAATTATCCTTTGAAATTTAATTAAAATTCGTGTCCAAATGGCATTATTCTATTCCTGTTGGTCTTATTTCAACAGCATGGTGAAAGCCCGGTACCAGGCGTCTCTCCCTACATTGTAAGTTGACGTCTGCGTCCCTATGGTGATTTGCATATTAACAGGTGTGACAAAGGTGTTTGTTTGCACAGGTAAACGGCCGACCTCTCGGCTGACATTGCACAATCTGGCGACACGTCCGCACGTGCATTCCTTGGGAGTTCCCCTCGGTGGTTGCTTATTTCTATGCAACGGTAAGTACCTGTTGCGAGTGAAACTATAAATATTACGCACACGTCCTGTAGAAAAAATGCGCACTCCTGCAATGTATGACGGGGAATATGTAAACGTTAGATGGTTTTTACTCGGGCACATGGCATGCCATGGCTGGATGGCTAGGAGTTCGTGGTAATCCACACGTAAAGCAACCGAAATGTAGGCAATATTTATTGCACCATTTCTAAAACCAGTTGAAACAGGCTGGATCGTTTTTGCTTGATATCACCTTGTCGGACTGTTGGGCGGCGGCTGTCCCCATATATGAGCATCATTAGCATAGTCCATCTATATTTGGTAACTTATTAGCATATGTCTGGCCGTATTTGGAGTTGATTAGCATGCGCTTGCCCATATATGGAGTTGTTTACGTCTATTTTGGCTTTCAAATATCGAAGGCGTGTCCCAGCTGGTCCTTCGCTCAGGCTTGCAGAAGATGGCCGGACTGTTTCAGCGAGCAGAGGTGATCTTCCTAGCAGCGATGGGTCTTCTTGGTGCTGTAGACCACGGACAGGTATGTGCATATGTGCATGTAGTGCGTTTGGTTCTGGTAGACATGTCCTGAAAATTGGAACTATTTTCCATCTTGTGAAGGGGCAACGCAAAAGGGCAAGTTATCTCATATGGTTCGATCCTGCAACGGAACAAAATTTTAAAATGGTCGCCCTGCAGTGCGGTGTACCCGTAAACAACCCAAACCCCCCTTTACAAATTTTAAGTATGAAATTGTCCATGGTAGCTAGACTACCTCTCAAAGTCAGTGGCAATGAAAATATGAATATAGATTTTCTAGGAATAGGCATTTTCTAATATTTTACTCCGCTCGCTTACCATTTCTATGGACTTCTGCTGTGATTGCGCAACTGATCTGTTGTTTACCGTTTGAGCAGGCTATGGCAACTGACAGCTAGCGTTACCAAACCGTAGCACGATTTTCCCTCAGATATCCTGCTGGTAAGGTTTGATAATAACCATGAAAATCAAATTAACTGTGCTGTTTGTCGCACAAATTATAGTAGACCGGTGCCTATGTGACGAGCAGCTAGCACGTCCATTGTACAACATTGGGCAATCCGGATCGTACCGGTTAGGCTATTAAATATTATGGGGACCGGGGAACCCCTTTGTTCGCCTGTCAATTTCACCCTCCCTTCCAATCAAATCAAACTATTCTAACGACATTTCGTGATTTTTTAAAATGGGAAAACTGCGTTGGAAGAAGGCTTCCGATGTGTACTGGTTTATGATGTTATTTTGGCGTTTTTGGAGGCCTGTTTTTCGGCCCGAGCATAGCAACAAAGGTGTTGGATTTCAGCGTTGGCCCCGGTTGCATCATCTCTGCATGGTGTAGTAGTAAAAGCCGCCTCGGGGTGCCCGGGTGAAGGTTGGAAGGAAAACAGTGGGATGATGAAATTGTAAAAATGTGTTTGTTTCAATCAAGGCCAGACCAAGTATATTATGAGACGCAACAGCTGCAATATTTTCCGTCTTCAGATAGTGTAATATCAGTTCTGAATTGCGTGTACATTGTTTGCACTTTCTCATTATGAACTTCTTGTCTGAACCCTGGAAGAATTAGTCATAAAAAAGTTTTTTAAAAAGTTTATGATATCAAAAAAACAACTGACACGCTATTATGCTTGATGATTGTCGGACTGTTGAGCAGCGGCATGGTGATGTATTTTAGCAACCACAATGGCAATTTTTTCTTAGGAAAAAGACAAATTTTGTTGTCTAGACAGTCCAGTATGGCATTACCTACCAATGACATAACCAGGACAGAAATAACCAAATTCTAGAGCAAAGGATTATAGTTGATATGGCTCCACCCAGTACTCCCAAAGCAGGGACAACATAATGTAGGGCCATCTTGTGACCTAGTTTTTGCCAGCAGACATTGTATCCATACATGCATGACCACAATAACAAGTCAGTCAGCGCAAGTTATTGAACCAAATTCTCCAAGGTCTACAACTTTTGATTTCATAATTTGTTCCTTTAGGATTCTTGCTGTTACAGTAATACAAATTAATTTTATACACCCAACAGATTCTGCATGTGTATCAAAAATGTGTACAAAAATATTCATATGATATATGTTGTAGTACAATAATGAATGACTAGAGATCATCTGGCAAGAGGACAAGGACCCAAGCAGAAGTTTGAACAGGCTCAAGTCTGGGCATGTCCAACCAGATTTATAATCCCTTTGACAAGTCAAACTACCTCAGGGTCAAGTAAGATGATATCATTGGGAAAACAACCACTCATTTGTGATGTAATGTAGTTCAGTAGTTGTCTTACTTTTCTTTGACTTATTTAGAATATATGGATAGGATAAATCACTTAGTCAGGCTAAGAATAAAAATATAACATTTTCCTTGTCAGCCAATCACAGCCTCTTTTACAGTAATCTCCCTGCAGATTTTCCGTAACAAATGGCAAGGCTAGTGGTCAGACTGTATCCAGCCTGCCATTAGAATGGTACATGATCAGCCCAAAAAATCCTGACTTGTGAAACCTGCAAAGGAGACTAGAGGCAGGCGCAAAAATATGTGATACAATAGAACAATGGTGCTAATTTTACAATTCATTAACTGTAATTTGTAACTTCTCCAGGCAAGGGAGTTCTGTAAGAAGCAGGACAAGGAAGGGTACTGGTGTGAGACTGGACACTGCTGTGGAGATGGAGGCTGTTGCACCTACTACTATGAGCTGTGGTGTAAGTACAACTATACCAACATGTACATCATTATACTCAAGCCTAGGGGTGGGTACCGGTTCAGTCGGACCGGTTTGGACCGGAACAACATTCAAGAACCGAGTCCAAAAAACCGAAACGTGAAAACCGGATGACCGGACCTGATGTACATTTCTGTAGATTGTACACACATCTTTAGATAATCTGGCCATGACAGGTAAAAAAATAACCCTGAATCATACTAGATCAGCCTAAATCCATTGTTTATGCGTTCAAAAACAAGAAAAAAATTGTTTCCCGGTATTAATCTCTTGAAACACGGCGCTGAATATTGACGCAAAAACTTATTTCGTGCATCGCGCGCCTGTATGCAAATCCCACGTCACGTGTCGGCATTTCGCATCTCTGATTGGTTGTTGCGTCCGCCGCCGGCGCTGCTGGCGGTAAGACTTGAGCGAGCCGACACGCTAGTAAACAACTTTTCTTTGTTCGATATAAGCGCTAAATAGTCTATTTCCTACAACCACACATCGATATTC
>NW_017804065.1:969421-978961 GCF_001625305.1 Branchiostoma belcheri
ATCGATATTCTAGTGAAGAAATGCATAGTTTCAAGAATCTATGGGGAAAATATATGCTTCTATGCGGATTTTTAGCGTTTTCGACGTGATTTTGTCGTCACTAAACCCGGAAGTGTGGACCGCGGCGTGGCGAAATTTTTAGCGTATTTTACCCTGCGTTTTACCAATCAAAAAAAAAAAAAAACAACTCCCGCGAACCCTGTAACATTTTAGATCGCAGCAATTAAGTATGTGATCAAATTATTTGTGGATGTGCTGGCATTTCATCGGGAAAAGCGGCCTTATGCGGCCGTGCCGTGTACACCAAGAATAGCTGATGCTAACAGCAGTACTTGTGTTTCGCTTGCCAAAAATGATATACTATACTACTGTACAATAATCAGGTCCGGTTCAGGTCCGGACCTGGACCTGATCCTCTGAACCTGATCCGGACCTGGACCTGAATTTTCTGAACCGGTACCCACCCCTACTCAAGCCCCCTTTGCACTGGGCTACAATTGGGGTGTAAATATCTAATACCAGCTTGGAAAAGAAGAAACAGTATTAGCCAGGCCTTCAAATACCATTGAGATATCAATCCAGGATTGAGGTGTTCAAAAGTTACATGTAGTTGGGTTTTTACAATCTTTGCAAAGAGAGATGCATTGAGGCTGCAAAAACTAGCCTACAAGGTTTTAGAGACTGGTGTGATGCAAACATGTCAATCACCTGTCATTGACCCTGTATTTAGTTCAGATACCAAAAGTCATCTCCTTGATAGCTACTGAGCTAATCTGTAACAGCAACCCTGTTTGCTGCATGCCCAGGGCAAGGTTTATGCTAATGCCTTGTAAGGTGAAGGACACAATGTCACAGTGAAGTTGTTTGTCACAAAAACATTCTGACATTAGAAAGTGTTGAGGCCAGACTTCAAGGTAAAGCTCTGGCAAAAAGATGGAGTTGTTGATAAGACTCTCTAAGAATCTCCCATCTTAGGCTGAGACTGAGAGGATTGTAACTCACTCTTCATACTAAGCTCCTTCTAGTTATATTTTATGTCCACTGCCGATACTTACATTCAGGCTCAGAGTAGATTTATTTTAAGTGTCTTACAAACTTAAATATATTGGCTTATGGAAGTAAATGATTCCTTGATGAAGGTTGAAAATCCAGGTAAAACATGTAATACAAAAATATTGCTAAATCAAGCAACTAGATAAAATTGTCTGATGTAGAGTCAGATGTTTCAGATAGCATCCCCAGTCTCTCACCAGTCACTTGAAAGATTGTAGATGCTGTCTGTAACATCTGACTCTTTAAAGGATTTATTTTCTATTGCGGAAGTGAATTATGTCTGTTTTATATAAGCTAACCCCTTTGTTGAAGACAGGAATGGAATGGTCCTGGTTATTCTGATCCTATTCAAGGTTTTGTCAGCTGTTTCTGAGAGGTGTGAGAACTGAATGGTTGTTATTCACTGGTTGTTATTGATGTGATAGCAAAAGCAGGCAGGGGGCCATTATTGGGATAATTGAAAGTATTGTCAGTTAAGATGGAAGATTCAGTGTTGATAGACCTAATCCAATTATCATCAATGTTCAAAGACATTATCCCATTAAAATTGAATAATAGCCCAATACTCATTATTACCCGCCCTTTCTCACTTCATAAAACTACAGATGTGTATTGACAGGGGTTTGATATCTTCAATAATCTTGTGGTTCTTCTTTTTCCTCCAGGTGTAGTAGGTTCCTACTGTTGCTAATTCACAGTTTTCCCCAAAGATGCCTCATACTCAAAAGATCTAATACTGGTTATCGAATGGTACAGTAAGGTCATCCAAGTTGTATGATTTTTGTGAGCTCTGTTGGCATGTAGGTACTTACCAGAAGTGTAATATTAAGTGGATTACAGTGTAGGTTAGAAATCAGTATGTAAAGTCAGGAATTCTGGTGGTAGAAAAGTCATGAGTCTGTTCTGGTTAGGAGATGAACACCATGGAAGATATTACTACAGGATGTCTAGCTGTAGCCTTCTTTAGCTGATAACCGGAGTGTTTGAGTGATGTCCAAAAAATTGAGATGACAGAAAAGAAATTCAGGCTGGCTAGATTGAGTGTATATAATGTAATGTTGAACAGGTAGTGCATTAGGTGATGTACATCCTCGATCAGGCCTTTCATTTTGATCCATTGCCAACATGAAACAGCCCACCCCAAAATCAATACATGGACATGACTCAGGCATCTCAAGCACTGCATGTCCCAAAACAACTAAATTGCCAGGGTAGCATTGGGATCATACTACTTCTGGGAAGGAGCGAGGATGTTCTTTGAAGAGAACAGTGCTGATGTAATTAAAACAAAATTTTGTTTTGCTTCTGTTAATATGGTCCCCTAATTTCAATAGAATATTTTAACTATGTCTGTTATCTACAGTAATCTGGAATAGAGAACCTGCATACATAACTCATAGTCATTCATCAGATTACGTTCAGCTGATATGTACTTGTATGTATGTTTTACAACTGAGAATGTTGTATGTATCCCGAGTACTTGGCACAGAGGGGCAGTGAGAATGGAGAATATGTGTGTTCAGATTTGTGGGTTAAGCCTTGTCAGGCCTCACACAACAAAGCAGCATTTACTGTGGAATGTAGGACTTTCTAAGAAACTGACAGGCTTCACAGTCAAGGCCATAAGTCATAGTTGTATTATTATAGTTATATATAGTTATATATATATATATACATCTATAAATGTATATCTATATACATGTTGTGTGACTGATTCCAAAAAAATGTCAACAAGCATTTAATGGATTGCACAATAATTTCTGACACCTAGGAGACTCCCTGAAGGAATTTGGCCAATAAAAATCATATTAGGAAGGCAGTTGGCCAGACAATTACTTTTTCCTGATTATATCAAGACCATCAGATCAGCAGCTCGAAAGTAAAAGTAAATTGTGATTTATGTATTTTAGGACTCTTGTACTTAAGAGTTAAAGGGGTGGTCGTCAACTTTTCAAAAGAATAAATTTCAATTAAGTTGAATTTAATGGGATTTAAGACCAAAACAACAAAAGACTGAATTTAAAACTATGTATTGAGTGATATGCTATTGTGAAATTCTCCTAATCCTTCCCATAAGTTTCTAAATAAGATAACCATGACCTGTACACATGATATCCAAGAGCATGTACACCACAAGTTCAATGCCAAGGAGAGGTATGTCAGGGTTGTCATGGACTGAAAAGTCACTAGTTATTCTAACAGATGCTGTTTTTTTGAGTCAGCAACTTTCTGCTGCGTGCATGTTGTGCAAGTATTTCTCAAGGATACTGTGTCCCCAAAGTGACATGAAAATAAGGACTCATATACAGAGGCTCATCCTATGTTCGTCCTATTGCCTTTGACCACATTTAGTCGTAGTTAGAGTATGAATTAGGGTGTGTGGGTTTTCTCACAGCTCGATCCATGGCATCTTAAAAAAAAGGGGGGGAAATGTTTATTCTTTTGGCCAGGATTTTAGTTCATCAGTCCATCTTATACTAGGATATATAATTCCATGCCCTGACTTCCTAATGTGCCCTGACAAAACGCAGCTGGCCCTTTATTTTTATGCTGGTTTCCAGATTATAATATTATATCTAGTTTTTACTTTCCTCTTGTTCCCCTTTGTTTATCATAATGACAACCAAATGACTAAATTATTTTGGCCTGAGGGCATTTGGTTTGTTTTGAAGCTCAGACTGTCAGGGGTCTGTCTTGTGGTGCTAATCGAGATGACAAGCGTGAAACCACAAATGGCCTGCAGCACTTGGTTCCCTGCTGTTTTTGCTGACTAATCTGGTCCTAGGAAGGGTTGTTCCATTCTAGCTGTTGATCAGGGGTGTGTAAGTAGTACTGTAATTTTGGATATTTTTAATGAAACATTTCTAGGCATTTTATAAGGCTTTCTGATTTGTCAGCTTTTCTTTGGTAATATTAGCCTAACCCAAAGAAAAGCTGACAAAATGGAAAGCCTGAGAAGACATCTAAAATGTCCAAAACAGGTTTATAAGCCAAACCTCTGCTTGGATTGTACATGTATGTAAGGAGGAAAGTGTTTTTCATCAGTATAAAGGTGTGAGATATTTCTAATTCAGCAGAGTTGGTAGATGTTATACTTACAGCAAGGATGGTGGACCGCCTTGGTTATAGATACATTTGTAGGAACCTTTGATAAGTCTGAAAAGGTTGATGTAGAGGAGATTGTCCAGTGCCATTCAAATATTACTTGTCATATTTACTGGCAGTGGCATGTACATCTCTGATTTGCTGAAGGGGTAGGTATAGCTGGATTGGTATTGCTTTGGGTCTGGCATCAAGGCTAACAGAAGTGGGGTGAGGTATTACTTCACTTGTTTTCGACCAGGGTCTCCCCTTTTGTCAACAGCAGCAGCTGCGACCCAGGGCATGTCTGGGCTGACTCAAGTTAATCATTACTGGCTAGGCCAATCCAAAAAAGTAGAAAAACATCAGTGCTTGTTGAGAAACATCATCGATTGTGACAAAAATGCTTGCAAAATATTAACTTAGTGGAACCAACTGAACCTGTTACTGTCGATTTGTGGAATTTTGTTTCCTGATTTCTGCAGCTATGTTTTTCCTCGCTTTCATGTGGCACTGGCAGGCCAGTCTGGACAGCTTGCCTTCTATAGCAGGACTTTTTGCTGCTTTAAATGCCATTCCCTAATGCTCTTGTGTTTGGAAAATACTATAAAGCAGCCTGTCTGCTATATAAAGCAGAAGTTGCTACAAGCTGGTGTAGGAAGGCATTTGTCACGCAGAGGTTAAGCTTGTCTTGGACATTTTTTTAGGTGTTTTAAAATGTTTGGCTTTTTTTTCAGTATACCCAAAGAAAAGCTGACAAAATAGTAAGCCCACAAAACGCCTAAAAAACTACCAAAACAAGCGGCCTAACATCTGCTTGGAGAGTATGTGAGGCAGGGTTGGTTGGTGTGAAACTGTGTCAGCTGGGACTTGTTTGCCAAGTCAATCCTGTGGCACCAGACTTGTTTTTGTGCCCAGTGGAGTCCCCCAGTCAGCAAATCTGTCAAACAAAAGGGTGTGGAGTCAGGAAAGGTTCAGGGAAGGGTCACTATGATATACTCACTGAAAAATGAGACTGTCTAAACCTACATGATACAATAAACGCTAGTTAAAATACAGTTGTTGTTTCCTTTCTTCCTATAAGTTTTAAGATATAATATATGATAAGATTGTTATTGAATAGGAGGCTTATCTTGTTGACTGTAATCAGTGATCCATAAATGTCCCAACTACAAAGAATACAATGGTTGTATACGTAGTTGGAAAATTGGAATTTACGTAATCAAATCTTACCTGATCTAATCTAATCTTGGTATTGTTATCTTTATTAGTTATATGATAATCATGAAGTTCTTTTAATTTTATATTGTTGTTGGAATGAGGGAGAACAGAAAAGATTTTATTGGATCACCTCATTACTACCATCTGTTATAATGATCCTCAGTATATTCTAAATAAGATGTAAATATTATCAGTTAAGTAAATGTTGCTTAAGTTCACACCTTTTTCTCAGACTTTTAAGGTGTAGCAAGTGGGCACAAAGCAGAGAACAGGGAAAAAACTGACTGACTGTATTGGTCAAAAGGTATCAGTTTGGTCCTGACTGGCCTTGTTTTTATTATGTTTTTGTAGTTATGCTTTTTATAAAAATCCGAGAACCAACAAATTGAATTGGTATGGCCTGCAGCGGAACACTGCTACACAGTGGCTTTTGCGCATGCCAACCCACTGCTCAACGACCGCCTAGCAACCAGCACGGCCTGTTGCTATTTATAGAGGAGGCAGCTTAACCATGATTCATTGCGACATTGATCCTGCAGCCTGCTCAATTCCCAGTAGGCGGGGAGGGGGGTTGTTTATCAGGGTTGAACTTCTCAGGCTGCCACTGAGGTGCTGTGTGCAGGTGGCTCAGGGCTGTGTATGCAATTACCTGTAAGATTTATGTACAGG
The DNA here is from genome assembly GCF_001625305.1 of Branchiostoma belcheri. Taxonomy (NCBI): domain Eukaryota; kingdom Metazoa; phylum Chordata; class Leptocardii; order Amphioxiformes; family Branchiostomatidae; genus Branchiostoma; species Branchiostoma belcheri. Next base: position 975,446 of record NW_017804065.1, read on the forward strand.
TCTGTACCTGACCTGAAAATATACAAACTACAAAGTAAATCATAAAATTCTACTCACTAAACAACTAAATTTAGGATTTTATAGCCTATCATCACATTCAGGTGAAGTCGTTGGTTTCAGTATCTTTTTTAATACATTAAGTTAAAGCAATGTATTTTCCTTTTTTTTGCATTGTGAGAGATGTCACATCTGAAAATTTAGATCACATCATTTAGCAGAAAGCATTTACAAATACACTAGAAATTACATGACATAAGAGTATTTTATCAGAAATGGAAGTTCAGAAAGATACAGCCTTAATTGTTTTGTTTTTGTAGCAATGTTGACCTTAGGGGATACTACCCAGCTGTGAAAGGCAATTACTTTACAGGGTTCAAAAGTTCATCAGTTTCATCCAATTTCAACTCAGCTTCTGACAGAATAGAATAGAATATAACCGTATTGGTATTTCATTACTGATAAAATTTATATCACAGCCTTCTTGTCACTGCAGTAAGAGGTCTAGTAACGCTTGTCAAAACCATGGATTCATCTGTTGTACAGTCCTGAACTACATTTTAACTATGGCTCGAGTTACACTATGAAATGTGTTTTTCAGAGACTGTTCCATTATAGTTTTGACCATTGACCATTACCATTATGTATGGCCATACCACTTCATCTTTTGATTCTTTACTGTGTTTAGCAGGTTTTCGTATAGACCTGCAGGTATGTTTTGCTAGACTCTGTTCCATACCTGACCATTTGCCTTTTTGATGACCAATAAGCCTGACATGTTCTGTTGTGTGTTTTTCAGGGTTCTGGCTGATTTGGATCCTGATCATCGTGCTGTGCTGCTGCTGTATCTACCAGCGGTACAAGGTGCGCCGACGACAGGAGCGGCAGAGACGACAGCGAGAAATCAACCTGCTTATCGCCCAGCAGGCCTCCCTCCTTCATGCACCTCCTCTTAACCTCGGTGAGCCATCGTTTTGTCCTTTGCTGTTTTTGATAGGGTTGTGGTAGGATGTAGCACACACACTCTTTTTGGGATGATAAGGCCTCTGACGAGAGCTTGTGACCTTACACCTCTTACTCTTGAAAGAGTACCATTCCTATTTCCAAGGATTCTCTGTCACTATTTAAATCAGTCACTACAGCCTCCAACATCATGGTACCAGATAGTTCTTAGTCTGACAATAATAGGTACATGGCCACATTTTGAATTTAGTCAGATTTGTTTAAGGAAAAAGAGCACACTGATGCACCCTAGTGAGCAGATTTTGTATTGCAGTGGCTAGTCAGTCCTGTCTGGATCAGTTTTTCTATAACGCCCTCTATTGGTTATGTTCAATACTGCAGGTTCCAAGAGCAGATTATAAGTTGATGTCTACTTGTACACTTGTACAAAATAAATCAAGTAACTGGATAATTTCAAAGTCTAACACTTCAGAGAAGTTATCCAGGATTTTTTGTGTTTTGTAATGTCCTAGCTGTATATTTAACCTTCATACTCATACTTACATACCTGTTCCTCTGTTTCATCCCTGATGTAGATGCGATCCTGAAGCTGCCGTCGTACCAGGAGGCGATCACACAGCAGATCGACACCAGCCCCCCTCCCCGCTACACCCCCACCCTGCACAGAGCCGACCGACCACAGCTACCTGTCTCCCAAATCAGACCAGCTCAGGTCACTGTCACCATAGAGGGGGGCAACACGCAACACGTCACAACTAGTCTTCACACTGGGTAAGGAGGAGCAATTGTTTGTTCTCTTTTGATGAGATTCACATATCCTGTCACTCAGAGAAATTAAGACTTCTTGTAAGGGGAGGACCAGTCATTGAGTTGTGCAGCAGAGCCCACCATGCATACCCTCAGTGTTTTACTGATTTCTCAATTATATGCATTTTAAAATGAATAATAACTCCCAGGCAGTCAGCATCGCTTACTCTGTTCTCTTGTGTTGTTCCTGTAGAGGGCCTTTGCCACTATCACCTGTGTCAGGTTCCCCGGATGCCAGAACACCAGCGTCGATCTTCTCTGAGTGCAGAACCCCGTCTATCCTGGACAGTTCGCCCTCCTCGTGTATCGTGGACACTGTCGAGGAGAAGGCTGGCATCCCGGATGACACCCCTCTCCTCGGGGCCTGCGGCGACACGCCCGACGCTCCACCAGTCTGTGCAGACAATCAGGTAGAGACTTGTGCAATAACCGTGTCAGCAGGAAATAACAGTGGTACAACACCAGGAATTGTGGCAGCTACGTGTCCAATGTCTACAACCTCGACTCAAGACCGCGGGGATGTCGTTGACACGTCCCAGGAATCTATGCAGTCTACAACAGCGAGCGACGGAAATACCTCCGCTAAAACCGTGGCAGACAGTTGTAACAGACCAGCAGGAGGAAGATGATGATGATGTGATATAAATTTTTGGACTGTTCAAAGTCAGATAAATGATGATATTTTACCCTTCCTGTCCTACATTCCAAAAACTGTTTTGCCTGGATTCACTAAAGCATATCAGTTATCTATTTAAAGGTTTGCACTTGTGGAAAACATCGAATAGATCCCTGTAGACTGGACTAGGCTGTAATGATATTGCCCGGGGGTGGGGGGAACAGTAGACTCTACCAAAGCGTAGTGATTTGATGGGTGTTTTCTAGGAGTGGTATGCTATGGAGCAGGTCTCTTAAGTTAACTGAAAGAAAGAAAAACCTCCTTTTCTGTTTGCCTTTAATATTTTTTACAGGTGATATGGCAGCTCTTTTTAACCTCCCTACTGAAGTAGGTTAAATGCTAATTTGCATTGCATGCAGGGTTTGGCAACAGGGGAGGTTAACACAGTTCGGATTGAAATGCAGTGAAACCACTGGATTCGGAATTTAGGTTTCTGATACAGTTAGCTAATTTGATTATTAACTGTTTTATTCACATATGAAATAAGGCAGACCTTTACAGCCTATTCAGATGATATATCACAATCTATCTTCTGTTCTACATTGAACTTGTATCATAAAGTGCCACCGAAGTCAACATTTCAACTTGATACTCCTGTATACAGGCTCCGTGGATATTATTTTGTATAGTTTTGGTAACAAAAATCTGAACTGATCTAACAAAAGGAGTGGATAACAAATGTTGACTTGCTGGAAGTGAAAATCAAAGGTATGTTTTCTATGAATGACTAGAATATTTTGAATAGATGATCTTCGGAACTGGAGAAAATAAGTTGGAAGAATCGGCTTCCTAAGAGATGTATTATAGTAGACACTGATTTCTATGGAATCCTGTGATAGACTTCACTGTAGTATAATATATTGTAACTACATGTAAGTATAACAGGAAAGAACTTAACGCTTTCTTATGGAAGGATATGCAGGCCTTTTTTTTAGGCAAGTTACTCATTATTGGCTTCATGTGGTACATGGTCAAAATATTACCATACAATGCTTCTTCTAATAGGCTATTGACTTTCTAGAAGGTCTAAAGAGCAATATAGCAGAAGTTCAAGTTCAGTTGATGAACTTGCA
>NW_017804065.1:978981-1024047 GCF_001625305.1 Branchiostoma belcheri
AACCAAATGATGTGAAATTCGGTATAAGGGTACCTTGAACATGTCGTACTACAGAATAGCAGTCACATATTTGGCATACACCACTTCCAAAATGACTCATTTGGGGGACTTTAATGGCTATTTTCAGCAAAAAAAAGGGCCAAAAGTGCTATACCCGTTCCATGTTCTATCTAAAGAATGGCCTGTTCCATCTGCCATTGGCCAATATGGAACACGTGTTCCATTGCGGGTTACCTGAGGTCACATTGCACGTAAGTCATGCGGAATGACCCACACATTCAATTTTATGTGCCTAAGACCTTCAAAATGTATCAAATCTCATCATTGTTAGTATTTGCATACCTGTAAAGATTAGTAAAGCTTTCGAGATTCAATGTGCTTGTTCTTGCATCTTTGTTCTCAATTACATGGCTACTATATACATTTGTAATTCATTTATTTGAGAATCTTTGCCAGTTTTACACTGGGGTAAGTTTGGAATAGTCCACTTTTGCGTGGGAGGGAGATGGACTAAAATATGCTGTATTTGCTCCCAAGCAAATGTCGGCCTTTCTAGTTTCTTATCTGTTTATATTTTAATCTGTTAACTACTAATGTTACTTAATTTTGAGCAGTAACTGGTCCAACATCAAGTTCAATTATCAATTTTGTAGAACTATCTGCTTTCCTTTAAGATTGACATTTACAGTAAAATCCAAACAATACAAGGTGATAAACTTTGATATAACCGACTTTAATATTCTGCAACAGCAGACTTGAATGGGTACAATTTGACAGCAACTCTGGCGTTCCATCCGAAAAAACACAACATATCAAAATCACAACAAAACACTAGAACACAGTGTACAAAATTAAAACAAGTATTTTTGGCATAACATCCAAGTCAGATACATAATCATTTATGACAGCATTTTTATCAAAATCAGCATCCAGATATTAATAACAAAATTTCATGTTACAATATACATGAGCTATCAGTATTGTACTTCAAATATCTCTTTTGTAGTAGCAAAAACAAATCCTGCAGAAACAAATGTCTTTCATATACAATTTCCAGCCACAGGTATATAACTTCAGTATATATTATATGCAACTAGAACATAACCAGAATAAATGTCAATAAAAAGTGTTACAACTAATTTCAAAGCTGATTCAACAAGGATGCAAACTTGTGATTATACATTATGTGCATCAACTGTACATTTGTACCTGGTACAAAATGTGCACATCCTCCATGCAATAACCACTCACCTTCTAAACTGTGTTGCATGTCTGTAATACAATTCTGTTAACTCTACTTGACTGACATTCTGCAACTACACGAGAAGTGTTGGCATCCAGCACACAATCAGTAGTGAATGTATCTGCATGTGGATTTCTGCTGTTATATGTTGTAATCCTAGGTTTGTACACTATGATGTATCTAATGCTCTCCTGTCACATCAAAATATTTCTCCACCACACAAGTCATACACCTTCCTCTTTCAACATCTCGATGTACAATTGTTCAATGTTCTAAACCTTGGAAAATATAACTGAGGAAACACAACTGTACCAAATACACTTGTCAAGGTTTACACTATACCCTAGAGTAGCCTGGTTTCCAACCTATTTTAGCTTCTGCGTCACTTTTGTTCTCTCTGCAAATAGAGGACAGATTCGTACTTGGCAGCTAAAAGAAGTTTGGTAACCAGGCTAACCATACAGGGCAAGGGCAAATCAAGTTCCTCCTCCTTACTTGCAAGCCCATCCCATTTGGCCATACATTGACAAGTGCAGGCTATAAGTAAAGCATTAAAACAAAGCATTAATCCAATGAAATTGAAACTTTTGGGGACTCAGTTCCCTCATTGTTTGATATTGTTGAACATAATTATGACAGTGTGGTTTGCTGTAACACTGGAATTATTATTGTTACCTAACATTACATCTCTGTTGGTTTTGAATTGACAAGCACTGAATTGTTTTGAGTAGCAGTTGTAACAAGCTTCAGGACAAATTGCACAATATGAGTAATATGTCCTGATCATATTACCAGTGAAATGTACAATAACTACTATGAAGTCTTGACATATAACTTTCTTAAGCCATCTTAATAGCAGCTTCTTCCCCAACATAGCCTATAATTCAGGCACTTTTCTCTCAGTTCTCTATCAAAAGTTTCTTTCGCTTCATTTGAAGTTAGCACAGACTTCTGATTGGCCAGTACAACTGACCAATCAGGCTGCACTACTTCCACTGAACCAATCACTCCTAATTTAAGGTAAGCAAAAACTTCTGATTGACCAGTAGCAACTGACCAATTAGGTTGTGACCACTTGCATTGAACCAATCACAATGAAGTCAATATGAGTGACATCCTTGCTTACACCTTTTTTAAACTATAAAAAAAAAGTTGTGGCCAAGATATTATTGTACTTGCACCACTGCTGTATGGGGTTTTGTTACAGTTAACCATGGTGTTAAACATAGCAACAACAGTATAAAGCCATTTATTTGTGGCTAAATATCAGCATATTCTTGTGCAGAAATGAAAGGCATACATTTGTACATGTAAGAGGTTTTGTCTATCTCCCATCTGTTGGTTGTACATGCATGTACAATGTACCACACATTTTTAACTGAAGTCTACTACATAGCCTCTGCTTAGCAGCAGAGGATATACTTGATAGAGTCTTTCTGTGATTGAACAACCTTTACAAAATTCTGGCAGCAAGGCAGAACAACTCAGTATCTATATATACGACAACATTCAAAATTACAAACATATCCAAATTGTTTTCCCAGAACAAAAACGAATATGTGAACAATGATGCATACATGTATATCCATGTACTATGATCTCTTCAACAATTTCCATGTTAATTTAATATTCATATTCACAGTACCATCCAAAATTTACCTGGAGACTGCATGACAAGTGCACACTGTACATACAACCTTTCACATTTCTACAGGTACCATGTACAAGTACCAGTAAGTTTTTTTTTACAAAACTAAATAACTCTATTATCATCTTTTACAATTGCTGCATTCTCATCCTATGTCTTTATTGCACACATTGACTAATCACTCTCGTTTCATCAAGAAAGAACCATTAGTGTTCACCTGTGTCCACTGTTATATGACCAATATACATTGTACACCCTCGTCCCCCGCCCAACTGAAGAGTCTTATGTAATTAATATGTAATACAAAATAAATCAACCAACCAGATAAACTGTATCCACTATATTTCATCAGTGACTGAGAATGACTGGAGACAACTGTAACCTGCACATAAATGAGTATGTATCTATACATATATTTATACATGTTATCTATACATGTATATTGGATACACTTGTCTTCATGGTCATTCTCAGTCATCTAACTCTTCAGAGAACTTACCCAGTTGATTGGTTTAGCTTGTACTGTGTAATGATCTACCTGGATGTCTAACCTTCACTGATGTAACCTTGTAATTACCCCCCTTATCATGCTAGAGTCATTCATTCAATGGTTACACTGCAAGTTGTCTCTTTGATTTGGCAAGTTTAGGCATAACCACAAAATGAACAACATCCCTCCAGAACGACCATAAGGAGACCTCACACGAGTCTGATAGTAAGCCACAGGAAATTTCCAGAGACACTGACTGTGAAATGAAGTCAATCTAATTTGTTGTCTACTTGAGCCTGGGACCCAGTCTAGATAATAACACTATTGGTAGTGTAAATTGACAAGTACTTTCCTAAATTCCTTGCCTACAATGTATCAAGCAAATCTTCAAAAGTATATTTTGCATGCATGTATTGAATATTCATCTTATGACTAACTGGACACTACATCAACCTTTTCTTGGTTGTTACTTGCTTATAGAACTTGTTATGTATCCTTGAAACATTGGAAGAACTATCTAGTCTAGACTTGACATGAAAGTGTGTATCATAACACAGCGCTCCAGGTTCGAGGGGTGGGTTGAAACTGGAATCCTCTCCTGATGTCAGCAAGCCGTTTCCTTGGATATGTCAACAGAACTATCCGCTGAGTCGGCAGCACCAGGGGAAGGCTGGGCTTCCCCGTTCGGAGTCCGACCACTCTCCACATCCAGGTCAACACGTGAGCCGTTAGCCGAGGAGTTGGGAGAGTCTCTTGTCAGGAGAGGAACATTCTCGGCCATGGCGTTCTTGTCGGAGCGGCCGCTACCGCGCTGGAGGGCTGCTGGGAGTATGGGGGGCTGGGCGCCCGGCGACAGGCTGGGGTGACTCCCCGGGGTCAGGAACACGTGGTTCTCCGGGGACAGGCTGGGGTTACTCCCCTTGTGCAGGCTGTGGGAGCTACTCTTGTGGCTGCCGTGCTGCTTGTTGGCCTTCGCCCACTCCTTTCCAAAGATGTCTTCGGACTCGCTGGATGCAGGCGTGCGCGGCTGCCGCTCCAGCAGGGTGGCCTGGCGAGCGGCCATGTAGTGAGCACGGCGGATACGGATGTACTGGACATCTGTAACAGCGCGCACGGAGTAGTCAGGGACGTACACCAGGCTCTGGCTACTGGAGATCCCGATCTGTGGCTGGTTCACTATACCTGGGAGGGGCAAAAACACATTGTTGAGGATACAGACTTTTGAACATTACAGTAGCTGCAAGATTGGTCCTTTTTTTTAACAATTGCTATTCCAAAGCTCATATACATGTACATGTATAGCAACAGGGTGAAGAAATCCTATCTGTACTCTGAAGATATTCAGCCATATCAGTTACATTGTATCCATTATTTTGGGAAGTTACAGAATACTTTATTGCTACCCCCTTTCTAAATGATATCCCAGCTTTAAGCACTTTTCAACACAATGCTGATATTATATATTTACCTACATGTGTAACAAGCTGACATTCCAAGTATGCTATACAATATTATTATACATTGGCAATTGCAGTGCAGTATGCAGCCAATCAAGTAGGTAACCAAATAGTAAATGTAGTCATCTGGAGAAAGGGCTTTTTAAACTTTTTCATGCAATGGGTGCTTTCAGGCACTGTTAATGTTAGTAGTATGTTCCTATTGTCATCTTCAAGTAGAGGTGAAGCATGACACTTTTTCAAGTGGCTAGTAGTACAGTAATAGTTATCTTGAGGCAATATTTTACACACTGTGACTTAACACCCTTTCACCTAAAGTATAGAACTGTAACTTTTCGGGTGCACTGGGCCCAACAGTCGTGTTGTCTGGCACATTTACAATGTTACTATATGAAATGCCTCTGCTCCTGGGTATTGCCAAAAAATGTCCGGTTCTAGCACATAAACTTAACTGGTGTTTGTAATGCAGAACAAAATGCCTCTCAAATACTGGCATACAGGCATTCTCCTTACATGCAGCCTTACCACAAACTACATTTGTACATGACATTGTACATTGAACACTTAGGGTACATGTACGTGTGCAATATACACCTGTCTGGCTGGTATAGATATATTCTTAATCTTAAACTGCATTAAACAGGTGAAACACAAGCAGGTTTTGCTGTACCTTGGTTAGTTTGGCCTTTATTAATAGCAGCGGAACAGTTAGGGCAATACACCACACTGAAATGGCGTCCACTCTGTCCCATCTGAACGCAGCATGCAAGCATACAGAGAACAGTCAGAGGGCGCTTTTCAACTATCACAGGTTTTGAATGTATACATGTATGTTGTCTGCATTCAGTGAAAATGCAAGTCAGGCACACTTCAGGGCTTGAAATACTGTGTACTAAATTTTTGACTGTGGGTGAACCTATTTGTAAAGTGTAGTTATGTACGTAAAAGGTATTTTTGACATTTGTCACAAAAATAATAGTTTGTTGTAAAGTTTGTTTAGGTTTTGCTGACATTCTACTGTATTTTATGTTGTGTGCTGAACCGTTTTCTGTGCATCAGTGCACCTATAGTATTTACAAAATGAATTTCAAGCCCTGTTAAGTGTAATGCAAGTCAGGCACACACTTGGATGTGAACATCTGAGATGCTTGTACAACACAGCACTCCATACGCTGAAAAATGCTGACTGTGTTAATACATTTGTAGTGGCAGAAACCAGAGTTCAAGACTGTTAGTACTCAAAGTGTGGTGATTCAGAAAAAAGAGAGAGCACAAACTCCTCAAGCCTTTCTGTGCTTTCTTGTCCTTGTCTGAAAGAGGACAGAGACAGTTGGTTAAGTACATGGCAGTGGCAGAGAAGAAAAGACAAACAATAACTACAATGTAAAGCTACTATATTGTAGCATTATGACTCATCACAAAAAAGATTAATGAAGAAATCTTGAAGATGCCTAAAAATCCAAATTTTATAGCAATTCAACAGTTGCATTGGTGGCATCATTTCTGGTATCTTCAACCAGCTCTGATTCAAAATTCATTCATCACATATTTCTATTTTTTTCTCTAAAAAAGCCACAAAACATTAAAAAAACACATGCTGCATACATGATTCAGAAAAACACCTGTATCAGTTTCGGTTTCAAACTATCATGCATTTGAACTTGTAATTCTCAATTCAAGACTCTCTGACTTTAATACAGTAACACTGATTTTCCAGGTACATTGTACAATTCTCTGGTTAATACAGTCCAGTATACATGCATCAAAGGAACACAGAGCCTGCACACAAGCAGTTTCAGCAAGCATGAAGGAAGAGAAAGAAAGTAAGAACCAGTCTTCCTTGCAAAACTAAATGCCCTCCTTGGATTGTCTTCTTGTTTCCCTGAAAATTTGACCAAAGATGATCAGAGCAAATCACATGGTAAGGGTTGGTGATACTGAAACTTGGCATGTGTCAGTCTATGTTGTCAATACATCTGTAACTGTCTGCAAGCAGAGTTGTTGTGTACTGGCTACCTGTAAATTGTTCCCAAAGCATTGTATTCACTTTGTCCACTATAACATTAGCCATTCAGTTGAATATTATTCTTTTCATAATTGACACTGAGTACATTTTTCTACTTTGAACTTACTTCTGATTCACAAACAATATTTAATACAAAGCAGCAATGTTTTTATTGATGCATGTCCATGATTGTAGAAAGACAGAAAGGTGATCAATCTCTAAGCAGATACTTAAATCACTAACCAATATTGGACATAAAGTAATATAGCCACAAATAACACAGAAGAGTAAAGGCATGCGACAGCAACACTAACCACAAACAAGGAAGAAGACACACTCACATACACAAAAGGAAGGTGTAACACTCGGAAGGAAGACAAGAATGTCAGAATCCAAAATATGAAATAACGGACCATTCTTACTGGCAAAGCCAAACTTAGACACCAGAGTTGGTGTCAGAGCTTGCTTCAGGAGAGGTTCTTCTTCTGGAAGAACAACATTCAAGTTGAACATTCAAGTTCAATTTCTGAAGAATGTTAACATCAGTAGCAGTTCATTCAAGATCAAGGAGCAAAAAAAAGTAGTCTAGCACTCTGCACTCTGACATCACTGTGACTGCCAATTCTGCCAAACATACTTGATAGACTACTGGTATACGAGCTACTAAGTTTCTGGTTAGCATAATATGTGTATTTTGAAACATAGATTACTACATGTACAACATTAATACTGGTCATTAGTTATGAACTTTGGAAGAAGAGTGTAGGAAATACAGTCTAAAATGAAGGAAGTAGTGACAGTCAATACCGAAAGAGGAAAAGTGACATACGGTATGTAAAATCTGATACAAACCACAGCATACCACACACCTTTGGACCACGACTGCTACTAGTAATTGTGAAGATAATTTGGTAATCGAGGAGGGCACATGAAAACTTCTCATGCTTGGGTATTCCTACCCCTCAAATTAGAGATGACACTGCACATAGCAGGATGTTTGACTTTGAAAAACGTGACAGCACATGAGAAAAAACACAGACAATAGCACATGTGACAGTACACATTACAGCACACATTACACCACATACATGTATCACAGCACAAGTTCACAGCACAGAACACAACATGTCATTGCTTCTACCTGCTGTCTGCCCGCCTCCCTTGTTGGCACAACAAGCACCTATACTCTGTCGTCTGTCGTGCGTGCGTGCAGCTTCCACGACTGCTTGCAAGAGAACAGAGGAGACAGGATAGCAACAGACAATCACTAATGCTTCCACATTCAGGTTTGTTTGGCTGTTCCTACACATGTACAAGTACATTAACAGCTACAGAGGCCACACATCAACTGTACTAATTTCCTAGATGAAAAACAAAATCTTTGACAGGCATTACATACTAGTTGTCAGGCTTGCATGTAAAGGTGTGCAGTGTGGTATGAACATTGCACTTTTGGTTGGGCACAAAACAAGATATGCAAAGTGCAAGTGGTAAGAAGTGAGAAGATTTGGATCAAAACTCAGTCATGTTGCCTTCCCCCAGGACACCCTTGTGTGTAACATTACACTTAACTGCATACTCTTAAAGGTGCTTTTCTAATATAAAACTTTAGCAGCACATTTACAATATTACAAACCAATTTAGCACATACAATGTAAGCATAATCACTTTAAACAATGCAAAAAGAAACTGAATTATGGCCCCATTATCTTAGTACCAATAGTGCTTGATGAAAACAAACTGGCAGCTTTCTACATGTTGGGCACATGTCCATATTATACAATCATATAACATTTTGACTGTCTATATTGTTTTGTAATAATGTGGGGATGACTAAGAAGCTTACTGTGTACAGAAATAACTAGAAAAATTCGCTTTGAGTATTGTCTGAGCCCAATTGCACAAGAGTAAGAGAATAATGTTTTATATTCAAGTCCACCAGTGCAAAGTCATTGACAAAGATAAATGTACAAATGTATTGTTTAAGGTTAAACAACAGAAAGGAACTAAAACATTAAAGAAAGTAGCTAAAGCAGAAGATATTTTATGATAAATGAAAGAAGATATGTTATAAAAGAGACTTGCTGGTGTGGGCAGGAGGTTGGCCCAGAGCAGGAAAGGTTGACCAGACAGAAGGCACAGGGCTGACAGGGGTACGGTGTACTACAGGGAACACAGCACAACAGCTGGGTCAGGAGGGAAACAAGAGAAAAGGAAGACACAATTCTGAAGGAAGGCTAAACTGTAATTTTAAACACAAGGTTTTACTGCCAGTATCCAATTCTAGTCTTTATCAAGGAATGAACAATTCACCACGTCTTCTATAACATTATGTAATTCAGACAATGATGACTTGATGATGAGTGGATTATAGAAATTGCAGAAAGTTCATAGTTCAGTCCTTGACAAAAGTTGGGCAAGTTTTTGTGTGTTTGAATTACAGTTCAGCTTTGCTTCAGAATGATTTCTATTAACACAGATGAACTTTTAAGCAAAGGAAAAACAGATTAACTACAAACTTGCTAATTGTACATGTTTCATAAATAAATGACAAAGGATGTAAAAAGTCACCTGAAAGAATAATATTAGAAAGAAAATCGGACAAAACTGGTAAATGTCACTGACACACTGTGCAGTAACTCTTGCAGGGTGTATACTAATGGAAGTATAGCTGAAAATAAAAATCAAACTTGATGAACACGCTTCTAATGAATCAATACAGTACAATCAATAACGTAACAACATAGATATATCAAAGTTTACTTTTTATAAGTTTCTGAACTTTTTATCTTTATTTGTCATACACACTAATACATTCAGTCGAAAGTTTAGATATCTCACTTAATTCCCACAGTACAGAACGACCTGGTGCCATGAGTTCAAAAATGTTTGTAAGTTCAACAAAGTTTTCTTTGGAAGACAACCTTATTTTTTCTCTACCAACATTTTGGCAGCTGCTCCACTGTCTTCATCAGGGCAATGTGCTTTCTCCTTGCCATATTGTGACAATCACGATACAACATGGAGAAAAAAAGCACGTCATAGCCCGTCATAGTCAAGTCAAGCCCAGATAAGAGCAGCGGAGCAGCAGTTGTGTACCTACATGTCACCAAACTGATGTACATGTAACTCTTTATGGAAAGTTATCAAAATTAGTTAAACTTAAGATTTCTACCAACACAATCCAAGCTAACTGAAAAGGTACATGTGACACAAGCAGAGGAAATCTGGTGCCTACAGTGGAAAAAAGTTTCTACATATTTACGTTTTGGAAGTGGGATGGGGAAGGCAAAGCTGGAGGTAGAAGCGGCCGACAACGTTGAGAGAGCGGAGGCTCGTCGGCCTTAAGCATGCAGAGTGGGGAGAAACGTGCAGTTAGAACATGCAGGAGTCTGACGGGCAACATGCAGTGCAAAATCGGGTATCAATGTTAGAAACGTAACTAGAATTAACATGAGGATTAATATGAGCTGAAGTCATAGTGATGTGGAGGTTTATATGTGAGATCTCTGGTCCAAAGTTGACCACATGTATTACTGCTTGTAAATGCAGTAGTTGGCTTGACTCGTCATTAGTGTAACTTAAAAGGAAAAAGATAAACATCATTCCAATGTGCCCTTGACATAGTTTCCTGTAATCAAACTTTATAATAAAGGTGGGCGCAAAAGCTGTTTGGAATAAAAAAGTTAGAAAGGATAGGATAATGTTCCTTGACAATAATTCTGCACTGATAACTCCAGCTTGATTAGAGTACACAATTACAGGACCATCAACCCTGTAGATAACCACAGAAATGTTTCCAAATCCTAAGGTCCACTTCAACTAGATAGTGAATGCTGAGTAACCCTTGCTTTCACAATTAGAATATGATGTAAAAAAACGGATACATGAAAGAATTAGTTTTTTTATCCATGAAATTTGTACAGCAAGCTGTCAAATCTTTGGTTGCTCAGCAGTCACTCAACAGTTGAAGCCTCTATTTATCATGTCATCATACATGTACTCATAGTATTCATACGTGTACTCACAGATGTCAACATATTGATATGATGATGAGGATGATGTCTCAAAACCCAGAAGTAAAAGGAACAAAAAGTATTTACGGAACACTTTGATAAAGGTTAGACATCCAGGTAGAGCATGTGCATGTACGTGTACACTGTAATACAAAAAAATCAAGCAACTGGATAAATTCTCTGAAGAGTCATACATTCCAGATGGCATCTGCCAGGTTTCACCAATAATTTAGAAGGAGTCTGAAGACTACTTGGAGTCTAGCCTTGATTGAATGAAAAAATTAAATAAAAGTATGCACATAACAGACAGAAGAGTGAAATGTTGAGTGGAATGGAGCTGATGAACCACTGCACGGCACTATACGACACGTATGTCCACCTGCGCAGAGAGAGAGTCTGTACCTTGGTGCTGCGGAGTGGTGTTAGACTGTCCAGAGACAGAGCCAGGAGAGGGTTTGTTGTTGTTAGTGGTGGTGGAAGGTGCAGATTGTTGTTGTTGTTGTTTATGGACACATGCAGCACTTTTAGGTGAGGTTTCCCGCTCTACAGAAGGCAGGGCATTTGTGGGTCAAAACAAAGAGCAGTGTCAGAGCAGTTACAACCTGGATTAGGTCATGCTGAACAGATGCACAGGAGCCTGCTGAACAACACAGTAACAGCTGAACAGGAAAAAGTGCAGTCACATGTACATGTTACCATGTTCATATCTGATGCAGATTAAGTCTCTTCCAACCACAAAGACTGGTGACACTCCTGTTATCATGAAGAATGATGGACATGTAATCATTACAGCTTTTAGTGGGTCATGTACATCAGCAAATACACAATGTCATGCAGCTTCTCTCAAAAGAAAAACAAGTTATACATTTTCTTCCTTCATGGTATGAGTAGTACACTACCCTCACATCAAGGAGGTTCAAACAGACTGCCTACCCCAAAAATCAAAAAGTGAAAAAACACACTTTTCGAAGCTACGCAACCATATATTTTTGTCAGCCTCTCAGAAAAATATAAGGGTTCATGTAGCTCAGAAAACTATGTTGAAGTGATGTACCAACCTGATAAACTATTTATGGAAAAAGTGAAAAAGATGGGGAAGGTTCATCAGGAAGTCTATGTGTATATGGGCCACTGTACCTGTGCTGTGTTGTTGAAACAAACACTTATTGATACCGGCGGGACAACTAGCTATGCTTCGGTCTGCGGGTGTTTCTGGGCTGGGCGTGTTGCCTGGCAGCATGGCGCAATACAGGGGCACACATGGACACAATGACTGCTAGCCTTCAAAAATACAACTACGTACAATGTATACCATATGCTCTTCATACTATTTGATATAAGTTGTAACAAGGGCTCAAGCACAACACAAGAGTTACAAATACTCCTGACCAATGGTGAACAGTTTCATGAAAAATGATGTTTGTACATGTACTTTTTGTCATGCAAAAAAGGAGCAAAAATTTTTGTTACATGAGACATCTGATTAAATTTCCAGGACAACATAAACGTGAAAGGGACATGGTACAAAACATCAGAAATTATTCAGAAATCATCTACCCCAAGTAACTACTGTAAGGTTCATTCACAGTGTAGGTTTTTTTTCTATTCATCATATTACATCCCACATTATAAGCATCTGTAAAACGTTTATCGATAGCTCAGGAAATAATACCGGTATGATCATCAAGGCATGAATAAAGTCTGGTGTAAAACAAGTGAACGTTAAGTTTTCACTTAGAGTTTTCATTTTGAAATATTCTACTAAGACTTTTAAAGATCAAAAAAAGATCAAAAACACAAAAGGCTGATTACAGTCAAACATATTTACCAACATCAATCACATGTAACATACCTGTATGCTCTGAATAGGGTAAGCAGGAATTAGGAAGGAAAAAAAGGAGGTTACTACTGTATTATATACCTGTTTTAAATTCCATATTTATCAACATTTAAAATTCTCTTGAACGGAGCTAAGGAATTGACTATTTCTAAGACGCTGTATACCAGTGGTCAAGCTTCCAAATACCAGTCCTGGTTCAAATTTCCTGTTACCACACCATTACTGAGAACCTTGGCAATCAAACTTCTGGCTTATAGTTAAGCAAACAATTCACTGTCCAAAGATCTGGTATTCTGGTACAGCAAACAAAGGAGAAGAGGATGGATTCCAGGCTAGTTCTGAGACTGATGTTGAATGCAATTCTATAATACATCACTGTGTGTTTATTCTAAGTAACTAAGAATCTATAACTCCTGGTAGAGGCTTCCCCAGTGTCACACTGTCTGGGAGAAATGTACATGTAACAACACCACATCAACTGTGAAATCAAAACATCCCAAAAGTCTTCTTTTTCCTCTTACTGTGGAATAAAAACACAACACAAGTAAATTAATTTACTGTATCTTAATAAACATGCATGCAACTGCATTCTGTATGTTGCAGCGAGTCATGTTACTTACCAGAAGCGACAATGGCGGCCTCGCCGAAATGCGTGAAGGGTCCAGTCTCGTACGTGAGCCCCTCCTTCCCTGCCCGTACCTCCACTCGGCCCTGCAGGATCAGTACGAAGTAGTCGGCCGGCTTGCCGTTCGTGTAGATGTTGTTTGACGTGGAGTCTTTCTGCTCCACCTGCATGGTGACAACGTGATCCTGTGGTTAGGACTGTTGACTTAGAATCTAAAGGTTCCGGGTTCAAATGCCTAACAGCCCCAATGTACATATAACTGTGGCATTGGGAAAGGCACTTTAAACCTATTTCCTTACTTGACTCAGGTACCTTCATGTATCTTCAGTTAGGAATGTCCCTTGGATGGGATGTAAAGCTGGAGGACTTGTGTTTGAGAAAAGCCACACCTCAAGCACATTGAAGATCCCACCACACTTATAAAGAAGAGCAGGGGTCTGTCCTGATTGAGTGGGTCAAACTTTACATTCCGTTCTTACGCAGCCTGTACTTACTATATAACACGGGTGTGTTACAGCTAAAGGCAGTTATGCAAAACAAAAGAAAACCACCAACCTTGACCTTGAGGTCCACCACGACATCCTGCTGGAGCATCCGCCGCAGGACGGTTTCTGAGATCAGCTCCGGCTTGAACAAGTCTATAGCTGTGGGGAACAATAATGTACACATTGGATGTCACTCCGAGACAGAAGAAAAATGATGTGACAATGCATGATAATGACTGATGACTGGTGGATGTAAGAACTACTAAGTAAGAACTACCAGCTCGGCAAAGAGATTAAAAAATTTTCTCTAAAATGTCAGAGAACCAAAAAAAGTAAAAAAAAATAAACCCAACCACTGCTACTGGGGGGTTGAAGTGTGACTGCTTCTACATTTGTAACTGATCAAGCTTCCTCCAATCATCAATACTGCATTATGGATCACAACTGCATTATGGATCCTGAATGTTTCCTAGTGTCTGCCTTAGCTTATACCGCACTGTTCTCCAATTCAATCTTGATCACTTGCGGCAAATCAACCAGCATAATTCAAGCCTAACTACATGTATTATACTAAATTGATGATTACTGCAAAATAATATCTGTGTGTATCCATTCATAACAGGGATATGTCTCGGAATACTGATCAAGCCTGCTTCCAAGTCAATTCTGATATCATGCCTCTAATATTATCATTACAACAGGTCAATCAAGCAGTACAATTAACTCAGCGAGGGTTCCCAGCATGGCTTTTACATCTGCTGTAATCTACAATGTAGTTGCCTCATTTATGCAGTTCTAACCTCTACATGTATGTAAATGACCTTCAAATAGAACTGGATTTCTGCCAAGGTAACCATTTCCCATATTGGATACTGATACTGATATTTCCAAACCCAATATGCACTCTCTTCATTGACATTGTGAAATTAATGGCAAAGGAAAGGAAGAGACTGTAAAATATGAGATGGGATTATATCTCCTGACAAATTCTTTTTGTCTTAGCTACCAACATGGACAAATAGCATGATTTATAAGTACTGTAATTTGTGAAATTACATAGCAGAGATGATTGCAGTTCCTAAGAATGAAGCCTATAAGTAGGCCAGTGACACAAATGGATCCAGGAAGACCTAGCCTGCCAACCTCCATAGTTACCACCAGCTCCCTACTGTCAATGGCACCCAGGCTAAGGAAGATCATCATTCTTAAACGACTCAAAATAGGAACATAATCTGGGTGGGTAATGGCTAATACCAGGTCAGTGCAGTCTTCCTCCACCAAACCTGCACTAGTCCATGTACTTGGCTTATATAAGAAGCTATAGGTCCAAGTGGATTTTTCTTTGCTGTGTTGGCCTGAACTACACACAGCTACACATACCAAGAGGTCTGATCTTTTCCATTATTGTATTTCATGATTGTATATCATGGACCCTGGCAGACTGTTTCATTGATTTTGACCTTTATTCTCCCATGAGCGATACCAGAGCCGATTGCCAGATGTTTGGGAACCTCCATGATAAGCAAATTAAATCAATACAATATTATATTTCATACACCAAGGCATGCTCCAAACCAAGACAGTCATATTCATGTGTAAGAACTGTTGAGTATAAATTTGTAAGATTCTCAAATGTCTGTACTGACCCCCTGGGACAGGCGGTATCAGTTCAATATTTTGGCTGTTGCCCAAGCTGACCTCCCATTTTTTGTACCCAAACCAAACCAATTTAAACCTGACATATCCAGTTTTGCAGTGGGGGTAAAGACTAGAGGTTACAGACACCTGTAAATGTGTTTTGAAGTGACTGTTTTTCATGGCCTCACAATGTGTTCCAATGGAACGTTCATTTACTGATCCCTCCTCATGAATGAGATTCTAGGTTGACTTACATGTATAAGTTGTTATGTACTGTTATGAAAGAATTCTGATGCTTGTTTGCTTGTTGTAGGTACAGGGCTCGAAATTCATTTTTGGGAATAGGTGCACTGGTGCACCCAAACTCAAAAATTAGGTGCACAGAAAATTTTTTGGGTGTACTATATTTCATTACAGATCTTACTGCTCCTCTTCAGAGCTTGAATCTAAAATGGGAGCTAACTTCAAAATCTTAAACAAGTACATGTACTACCGGTACATTTTTCTTACCCCTAGATGCCAAGAATATCGTGTATACCACTATACATTTAATATGTAAAAAAAAATACCTCCAAAAATATTTGGGTGCATAAAAAAATTGGGTGCACAGCTCCAATTTTGGGTGCACCCAGTATTTCTAGACCTGAGGTACAATTGACTTACAGGTTGCCATGTACTGGTACGATGCCAGCATGAGCTGAGGGGAGATCTTGGGCTTCTCGTCAGCAGGGCGGAAGGCTGAAAAGTCTTGAAGCGCGCGGCGGTTCGGAACTTTGTTCTGGAACTTGTTATCAACTGGAACAACATAAACAAAGTCAACAGTTAGTTACAGATAACACAAAATTAGTTAGTTATAGATAATACAAAATTTTGTTATCAAGGTATGAGGAGTTCTTTTTTTCAGATATAAGGTTTACTGGGTAGTAAAAGAAAAAAATCCAAAATTCTTAATTTTCATCAATTTTTGCACTGGGATATTTACCTGTTTACATTCAATACACATATCTTTAAAAATATATTAACTTGTAGCACATCATGATTGATACATGAATTTTGTTTAAATGACTGTTGTTGTCCAACAAATTTCCACTAAATTATATCCAATAGCAACTAGATACTAATAGCAATGGCATAATGACTTTAAACTTGATGTTTTACCATATGGAATTGTGCTGGAAAATTTTCAAAGAATAAATCTCTTCCGTGTGTTGAATTCCAATCTACTTAATAAATATATTAGTATCAAAAAGCAAGAAATAAACACACAAGTTAGCAACATTAATATGGATCTCACTTGAGATTGATTAATCAATATAGTGGTACTGTTGTTCCCAATTCATCACACCTTACATGTACATGCATGGGTATTTTCTATCTAAAACCTGACAGTTAATTCATACATGTTGTGCATACCCATGATGTACATTTTCCCAATGACAACATTGTCATTAACAAAACACAAGAAAGCACACAAACAAAATATCTGTATGCTGGCTCAGAGCAAATTTGACTGCTTCTAACACCTGACCCAAGCTGATCTCTCATCAACAAGTAACTCATCCATGGTGGAAAGAATTGCTAAACACAAATCACAAACTCCTCTTCATAACCTACTAATATGATACTGATACACACAAATACTCCCAGTCATTACTTAGAAAGGCTTCAGCTTCTCAAGGGTGTTATGATGTGTACATACGAAGAGTCAGTACAAAATATACATGTACTTTACAAGAACTTCATGTAATATTCTGAAATACAAACCTTGAGTAGCTTCCAAATTAAGATATACATGATAATAATAGTAAGTTATCATTTGTCTTTTGCATATTTGACTGATTTAAAATACACATCAATATTCTGCACTGAAAGTCACTTGGCTTAATCATGCACATGTATGGTAATATCAATAACAACACTAATTCAGCAGGGCAGCATCATAACAATGCCACCAGTGCAGAAGAATGATGATGATTATTCAGTAGTGTTTACAGATGAACAACCCCACTCAGAACGCCAACTTCAGTTAAATAATGCATGAGGGTACAGCCAATCCATCAGAGTAGAAAACCATACATACCTTCAAAGGAATTACAATATTGTGCAGCCACTGAACAATGGATGAAACTATTACCACAACAATACAGTTGTCTTGTATCTATATCTATAACTCTGTCAGGTCAAGAACACTTCAAGGACACACGTCAAACCATCAGGCATTGGTAAATGATTGATGTGCAAAAGTAGTATTGAATGTAATATTACAGAGTGATATCTATCTGCTGTCTATATTTCCATTTCCTTTCTATCTTGCCTATAATAAATTTTTGCATTTTCCATTTTCCAGTGAGTGATTTATAATTTTTCTTGATATTTTGGAATGTAGGTACTTAGGAAGAATAGGGGTGATAGATCATTGTCACCTTAAAGTCTCTCTTTTTTGTTTGGCCGATTAAAAAACATCCTACTATTCCTAGGTTCCCCAAGTACTAGTGGTGTGTTTTATGAAATAAATTAGAAATAATGATCATGTTTACATATGCAGATAAAAAGAAGGAACCATGTAAATACAGTGTTTAACGAAATATCTCTTTACCTTTTCCTAGTGTGGAATGGAGGGTTTTTCAAACAAATTCTGGATGATTAAAAGGAAACCTTTCCTTAATTATCATAAGTATGTTCAAACCAGAACCGACTGCTGGCCATTGTCTTAAAACAGTCAAATGTATGTTGTAGGTGATGAGTTTATGGATACCATAATGCACAGAATCAGTACATTTGACAGGGAAGTCCTACAGGTGCAAGGCCCTATACTTGACTGTAATGATTGTGTTTATTCTTTCACAGTTAAGGACATTGTTATGCTAGTTTTGACTGGTTCCTATAGAAGGGTATTTCATTAAGGACTTGTCCTGACCCACTTCCAGTTATAGATCTTCTTCTATCCCTGTTAAGGTGGAAAAATGTACTCACTGTAGATGTCGGTTTCATCCACAATCTCGGCCTTGATGATCTCTTCGATAACGTCCTCCAGCGTGACCACACCGATCATCTCGTAGAACGGGTCCCCTTCTCCCTCACTGTTTACTCGCTGAACAAACGCCATGTGTGAGTGACCTAAAAAAAAAACAACACAAGAATTCAATCCACAGATATGTGTTATTCATTACATCCTTTAATTAACAGTATTACAAATGTACATGTATAACTATAAGGGACTGAAGTATTGTTTGGGGCTTGTAAGGCTGTTTTTATCTACATGTATTAAGAATGTTTCAGTTGGAATAACAGGGATTCAATCAACAGGCATGTATTACATAATTCTTACTTCTCTAAGTATTTGTATATGGCTTGTCTGTGTGTTTGTCTGTATGTACATGTATGTGTGTGTCTATCTGGTGCTTGTATTCAATTTATAACAGCACATATATATATATATACTTTGAAATGCTACATTTACAATTTCAATGTATTGGTTTCTAAAACGTACCTCAATCATCAATATTTTATTCTCCAATAAGGACAGCCAGTTCTGAATTTAGTACATTGAAAAATATTAAATTTTGGAAGTATTTTTGTGTGAACATTTAGTTTTAAGTTAACCCTAATCATTATTAGCAATAACTTAAAAATTTACGGTAACCAATACAAGTCAAAGTGTTTAGCTAAACCCACTTGAAGGAAAATGAATTGGCACTCTTATGCCCAGTGGTAATACTGTAATCATGTAACACTCTAGAAGAGGTCACTTAGGTACAAACTACCCACTCATCAAAGGCTTTATACTGAACCCAGCATCTATGCAGTCAAGTTGAATACACAGTAATTTTGGATGTGAAAGGAGACAAAATGGAAGTGTGGATAATGCACTGGCTCACAGAATATAAGCTCACAATAATTTTCAGATATTTCTTTGCGAGATCTTATATTCTACCATCATGAGGTGTCAAATGCACCTGTTATCAGCTAAAAAGGGTATTGAGGCAAAAATAATAATTTCCACATTCAGTGCCTGCTGCTATAGACAGGCTGGTTTCCTTCTACCCAATTCTACCAAGAAGTTCTTATTGACATTGCCAGACACTGGTTAATAAAAAGGCCATTTTCTCTTTATGTGCCGAAGAACTGCTTTTGGCACCTTCTCCTTGGATCAATAGGGTTGACGTCAAACACACCTGTTAGGCAAGCGCTGCCGTGTCCTCTTACATGTCTCATCTGTCATTACAGCAAGCTTCGTCAGACACTAGGCCTGATATGGAGAAGTCTTCTTCTGATACTTTATTCATACTAGTAATGCTATGGATGGATTTTACTAGAAAATTACAAACAAGATGATCAAACAAATTACAATTACAAGAACCATGCAACCCCTCACCCCACACCCGTAATACCCCATTGGGGTTGTTAGAGGAAGGGCAGACAGCATCTCTGTCACCTGCTTCGAGAACACGGTGGCACTGAGGGACGTACACATTACAAGACTAATAAAGACACATCATGCAGTACCACAGATTTAAACAGTTTACATCCATCTTGTAGCTACAGTGGTCCCAGAGGAAGAGGTGAAATAATGATGGCTTGTCAAATCAAGCCTCAGATTTTAATTTCCCTGTCACTGATAACTGAGTTGGTACACAGACTATAGATGTCCAAGATGTACACATTCCCAATGGGATAAAGGCTCTAATTAAAGCATGACATCTGTAATAAGAGGAGGATTAGCTGACAGGTTTGGTCATAAATTAATCCAGTCACCCATTGCTATTGCACTGTGTGCTCAGTGTTGCTTCAAGGACAGTTGGCAATGCAGGGCTCAAAATACTTATTTGTTACCAGCGATGTGGTGACTTGTCAGAAAATCTACTTGTCTTTTGTGTAAAACATTTTGCAAACATCCAAACCATCTCATCTACCCTACCACAAGACAGGCTTTACTTTGATTTAATAATCATCATCATTATCATCATCATCATTGGTCGGCTACTACACAGGCAACTGAAAGCAGGGGAAACAGTTAACTTGTCAGAAATCTGTTTCACTGAGAGTTGGTTTTTGATTTATCATTGACAGTGCTAACATGGAATACACAATCTGGAGAAGTTCCTGCAAAAGTACAGTCTGTAGGTGGGTATTTCAAGCCCTGTAATGCGAAAGTGTATCTGGAATAACATTCATCAATTCATTAATGTTCAAACCCCTGCGTAGCCATGTCAACTTTGAAAATTCATTTGAGTCTGACACTAGTCAATCATGTTGTACTGACAATACATTTGCAACTGTCCTAGATTTGTGCTTCTGTGAACTAGGCCACTAGATTTGCATTCTGGCTCACCAAAAACTTCCACTGAAGGGAAAAGAAATATTTCCCCCTCCTTGTCGTCCATTTACAAGTCTAAATGAACTGTAAGTCATGATGACTCATGAAACTTTCAAGGTGGTATGGTTTTGTGGCGACCACTCCACCACAAATTCATGGCACTGTGACTTCTGTACTACAGAACTGTTTCCACTCCAAATTTATGACACAGTACACTGTAAAAACCTCCCCCCCCCACTGCAAAATAAAATGATCATAAAAGTTTCCAGATTCAAATGTATATCCAGATGGTTAATGTGTGCCCCTTGGTGTGAATTTTCATGGGCAACTGAATATCAAGGATTACAGATGTATTCGCTGACAGACCAAATACTTTATTATCCAGGTCCATTCCACTGGCATGTCAGACATATATATCACCCTCCAAACCCTTGGCCTGCCAATCAACTAGTCCAGAAACATCTGGATGACATACTTACTACCGGGGTATATCTAATGTGATTTATCGCAACAATATGGCATACAACTACATAACCATACTTTATACGCCAAAAAACACTGAAAAAAGGTATTGGATGCTACCTGAAATGTCTGATTGTTTCCAAAATCATATCCAGTTGCTTGAGTAACTGTTTTTTGGTGAATCTTATTACCTGGATGTCTAACCTTCACCAACATAATCATACTTTATATACTGGCTCCATTCCAACATACATGCCAAATAATTATGATTGGCATTATTGAATCCTGTCATCATCATACATTTTATCTTGTCACTCCAACTCTGGATTAAATCCTGAGTTCTTGATATCTAACATTTCAGCCAGCTGATTACAGCAGCTGCTAATTTTTATTTAAGGTAAATAAAATGTATCCACTAAGTCCAGTTGCCTGAGTCCTGTACATGTATTTTATTCAACTGTGCTACTATTTTATTTGTGCACAAGTAAATCTTCTACCTAATTATGTTGTGCACCTGAATTTTTAGGTTAGGCACACCTGAATCCTCCCAAAAATGAATTTCCAGCCCTGCATTCATCTGCTGTTCCATCTCTATGATTAAGGTCTCCAGCAAAAAGGGAAGTAGATTAACCATTGTCATCATCCCTGCATTAAGGTCAGACAAACCTCCGTGTGGATGATGTGATCAAGCCCATACATGAGAAGGTCAGGGAGTACATAATCATACTGCCTGGCTAGAAATTATACAGGGTGGCATGCATCTAAAAAAGTATTCCAGCCCGAAACATACATATGTACCTTTACATACTGTATATGCATGTGTGTGCGTATGTATGTATGTATCAATCTTAATATATCTACCGATAGACATACAGACACACACACATTAAGTGATTCTACCGGTACAGCAGTACAGATCCCGATCAGAGTCTCTGCTGGTAAAATCTGTGATTCATGTTCAGTATCATACACATCCAGCATTAATAGATACTTAGGTTTTATGGCAAACATACTTTAGTAGACCATATAATTGGTATCAGTAGCTACCAGTAATGTGACTGAAATTTGAATAATTAACTTTTAGGATTTGTTGGGCTGTGTCAAGTTAGTATTACATGTAGTAGTAAATTTCAATAGACCTCATCCTCTGCCTGTTTCTACTAGATTGGGGTCTCTATCCTGATATACCGTACCCTGCATTCCGTAGCATGCAACTTTTAGAAAACCACAACAAGAGAATGATACTCATAAAATGACCTATAACAGTATAGGACACTTCAGTTCATTATGAAGCGAAGTGCATGTGAATGGTAGAGATATTAGTGTTATTATTACCTTTCCTAAATTCTTCCAACATGACATCTAGCGTGGTGTCTGCAAACGTCCACGTTAGTTGGTGGTTGTAGAATTTGATGATGGTCTTGAGGGGCGTGCAGTCGTCGGGGTCCACGAAGGCCAGGTCTTTCACAAACAGCAGGGCGGTAATGTTGTCACGCTCTCCCTCGTACACCGGGATACGCGTAAAGCCCTGCTTCATGATCTCAGACATCGTGTCGAAGTCCAGGATGGCCTCAATGTCCAGCATGAAGCACTGTTCTGACGGAGTCATGATGTCCGTCACGGTTTTCTGTCGCAGTTCAAGCGCGCCCGAAATGATGTTGATCTCGTGTTTCTCGATCTCTTGGAACTGATGTTGCATCTTCATGAGCTCGAGGAGTTTTTCTCGGCTGTAGACCGTACCGATCTCCTGCCCGAGCACCCAGTCCAGAACCTTACTGATGGGATATGCCACAGGTAATGTCAGAAACATGAAGAACTTTGTGATCCATATAGTTCTTGCACCAACGGCGAGACCATGGCGAGAGCACACCGACTGAGGCACGATCTCACCGAAAATGACAATCCCCGCCGTCGCACCGATCACAGCTATAAGCCCAGATGAGAGGTCATCAAGCAAAATAGTCAAGGTGTTGTTCACCAACACGTTACCCAGGAGCAGAGTGCACAGTAACAAGTTGCCATGAACTCTCAAAGGGGCTATCTTCCGCGCATATTCCCGCTCTTTTTCGTTCCCGACATTTTGCACGATCTTTAACTCTGTGGGGTCCAGGGCCATCAGGCCGAGGTTCAGGCCGCTGAACAGGCCGGACAAGGACAGGAGGATGATGATGAAGATTACCTGAAGCCACAGAGGTAGGAGGGTGGACTCAACTTCCTCTGCTTCTGTTGTGAGCTGGAGGGACGTGGAGTTCCCCTGGTAGAACCACGGCTCGAGAGGATCGTCTTCAGCCTTGACGCATAAGAAATACACCTCACCTTGCTCGAGTAACTTGACCGTGACGCTGACAAGGGCCACGGTGTCAGAGAACTCCTCGGTGAGGAGAGGGAAGGGTTCCGATTTTCGCCAGTCGTTGCACGGTGCTCCCTTCACGTCGGGTCTCTTGGCGAAGGACAGCCAAGTTGATCGCGTCAGGTTGGAGCCGAACACTCGGAGCTTCGTGGACACTTCCCCTACCACCCGGGCCCTGCCGTCGACCGTGGTGGCCGTGTGGTCGACGGGGGCCAGGCCGATCACCTCGGGCTGTGCGAGCACCACAGTTTGCACGCAGAAAAGGAGAATAAACAGGAACGGAGGCCGAAGCCCGCCTGTCCTTTCCACCATCTTTGGAAAAACATAGAACCACGTGACCTTGACGCACGGTACTCTGGGTAGGAATAGTCTATAATTAGAAATTTTAGGGAGATCTGTAAAAAATTTCCGCCTAAGTAAGGACTTCACATTATATTCTGACAGTTATATACATATGTAAAGGTTAAAACTTTATAATAAATGAAATTTCAATGTTACAATTATGCAAGCTTATGATAAAACGCGTTAAAGATATATCATATATCATATTGCTACCTCACCGAAGAATGAAATATTCCTCATCAATAAAACTAGGTCATTTTTCACCTGCGGACGTTTCACAACCGCGGGAACTTTTGGAAGTGTGTAATCGAAATACTAGGCATGATAGTAGGATTAGAAATATTTTTGCCCTTGAGATATACGGCGTTTGCATTTTCTAGCTTTTCTCAAAACGAAAATCTGGCGCAGTTGGTTGCTGTTTTGGTGGCACCTCGGACATTGACCTCTTGCTCAGTAAACAACAACATCGAGAGGCGTGACCGGTTAAAGTGCTCACGTTGTGTTCATGTGATGGGCAGAGATCACAGCCTTCTCGACATTTTGTAGTGTGTGGAGCGCCAACATGAAGAAGGCAATCTTTCTCCTGAGTGTGACACTGGTGGCCGTGTGGGGATGCCAGGCTCCCGACTGTGATAGGCCAGACTGTGGCACATGCGGTAATTTGACACCAGTAATTGATGTGTGTCAGGCTAATTTGATTACAGTACAGATGAGGCACCTTGGGTTGAATCGTGGATTAGCCATTTTTTTAATACACTGCTGTAGCTCCTCTAAACATTACAATGTTATGACTTGGTTAATGTAACATGTCAAAGTAGGTCAATGATTTGAATGTGTAACCACCTTGTGTTGTTCTCAACTCAACTCAACCATACTTGATAAAGTCAAGTATAATATAAAGTGTAGCTTGTAGGTTGCTTTATTTGTTAGACTCCTGTTGTGTGATATGATACAATATAAAAGGAATTACACAGTTTAACACAGAAGTCTTTATTTCTTTCTCAACTTCAGGAAATGCCTGCTGCTCTTTGTCCTTTCACTTTGGTAAGATTCTCATCCATGCTTTTACTAATATTCCAAGAGGGAGTTCAGTTTGCAATGAAGAAAGGCGAATTATTATATTGTAATGGATGTAAAGTTGTGTACTATGATATGTATTTAGAATACTTTTTACCAGATGAGTCATTTTAGTCCATCAGATGTGGTAAAATGGGGATGACACAGCACTTCTGCCAGAGGGCCTTGAAACTTCCAAGTTATATCCACAACGTGGATAAAACTATGTATACTATACGGTCACAGTGGATTTGTCTAAAGTGATGCTGGATTTGAGTACTTTTAGTTGAAAAAAAAAAGTATCTCAAAATGCAGGAAATGAATAGTGGAGGATTAAGAGAGCTCCATGGGTAATTCCCAAAGAGCAAGCCCCACTCTGGGTTTCTCTGGCTTTCAGCACTTTCTACTTTAGTTTTTCCTCCATTGATGAGTACCCCAGTACCCTGTACTGGCAAGTCTGATAGAAATGCTTAGGTGTGCCAAACTCTGGACAACTTTTCATTTAAACGTTTTAGATGGAATGACCAGTGAGGCTGCCTACAACAAGATAATGATGGGCCTCAAGAATGGTGAGTACTGACTGTAATTCTTCAGACTATAAACAAGTTAAATGATTAGTTGAATTGATCAAAGGTTATGTTCTAAGGCACTTCTATTATTTATTATTATATAAACGTTATTAGATACCATCTGATTTATTAAAACATCATGTACATGTATATGAACAACATAGTCTGGTAAGACACAAATGTTTAATCAAGATCGAGAAGAAAAACTTAATGTTCTTCCAACAAACTTGTCATCTGGTACTTGACATCTGGTTCCTGTAATGTTAAGTTTGTGTGAACTGTTGATACATCATACCGCTGAGTGCTGGCAACTTCGATCCATATATGCTCGTATGTGAAGTTTGTAAACAAAGTTGTTGTTCTGCCGTGGACTGCTAGGTGGTGCTGATGGCAGGTACCGCTATATTGGAGGTGATGACCTGAGGCCCTACAACATCTCAGCGTCTTTCATCCTTCAGGTACTTTATTTAGGCTTAGTAAAATATGTCGTTTTATTAAAAAATATACTATCATCCTGTGTAGGCCTCCAGATATGTGCTTGAAAAATGTTGGGTTTCAATAATATTAAAAGAAGTAGTGATTTTGTCTATAATGCATTTACCCACTGGCTCACATGAGGCAAAAAAAATATAGAAGGATAATGAAGGCAGGAAACAAGACCTTTTCTGGGTCGTTTCTGAGGCCTTTTGACTTTACTTGTTGTCAGTGTCCTCAATGTGCCTCACATGTGGAAATAACTACAGAAACACAAGCAAAACAGAAACACTGAAAACAAAACCTCCTTACATGAGCTAACAAGAGCCAATAAGTCTGATTTATCACCATTAAACTGTTTCTTCACAGGGTGTGCATACGACCTTGGTTCACCATTACAACGACACCCTGAACTTTGTCCTGACAGATGACATGAAGCCGTCCATCCATCCCCTGGGCACCACTCTCCGTGCCTTCTCCATCTCCCAGATCGCCGGGGCTTACTGCGATGACGGGCAAAACTACAAGAACCTGGTGGGATTTGTGAAGGGACTGAGTGAGTATTGGTGGATATGCTGATTACTTAGTATCTAATACCAGCTTAGAAAAGAACAAGAAAAAGTTTTGGTCAGAAATTTTGTTGTAATTCCCAAGTTTACCTAGATTGATCACTAAGGCATTTCTATTGAGCAAGGTTTACTGCAGATGAGAATGTCCAGAAGTGACATAAAATGTTACATGACAGCCATATTATAACAGCCCTGACATACCTGAACCTGCTAATGAGGAATGATATACTGTACTTGGAGTAAGGACTTAAATGTGTTCAAAATTTAGCTGTCTTGTTTCCCCAAAATGTGTGTGTGTCCATAGATTGTAAACTTGCTGTAACTGTATAATTCCTGCAATATCATTTCTTACAGATATGAAGTACATGGAGACTACAGTGGCCGGATGTCCCAAGCCCACATAGAATAGACAATCAATATATTACCACATTGGAAACACCTGCAGGGTTCCTCATTCCCTGGACTAGGCTTCAAAACATCCTTATTTCAGCAGACAAATAAGGATCATGCTAAGTTTACATTGATTTTTCATATCTGAAGAAGGAAAACATTGGCAAAACTAAAGGTTTGATCAAAGAATTTTGACATAATTCTTACACAATCAATGACGTTTTGATATTCTGTTTGACTACTACATGTAAGCATTATATGACAGAATTGTTTCAACTTCAAATTTAAAACACCATGAAAACCTCCTTTTCCCTCTGCAAAATAAAAACACTGAAAGTAAATTAATTTACATTTTAGAGTTGCTACATTTACATGTATACTAGTATATGAAGTGAATTATTACAAAATCTCAAAAGAAAATGTTTCTTGCTGTCATTTTTACATTTTTAGGAACATAATTGTCCTATTGTTGCAAAATGATCTTTATCAATTGGTGTCTCTGCAGTCAAAAATGATAAATTTCTGACTCAATGTGACAAAAAGGGCAAGCTCAGTCTTCTTAACGTTTCCAGTAAACCACCTGAGATACCTGTGTTGTGATTCAGCACCAAGGACAGGGACACACGTTCAGCACCAGGGACAGCCCTGTTGACAGAGGCTTTGGTCTTAAAGCTGAGGCATCTCTCCTCTATCCTTAGGCAATATTGATTACTGTGACTTGTGTATGTGTATATGGCCAAATGGAGTGGTTATACTTTGTAGACTAGAGGATAAAAGGTTATGAGGATTTTTCCACAAAGAAACACAGACAGAAGTTAGCGTTTAATTAGCTGGCTTTAATACGTTGACCAAGCGCTTCACAGTAGCTTTATCTTCACGTTAAATTGTCTCTTACTACTCTTTTGTCTGTTGCAACTCAACAGTAACATGCATTTAACTCTACCTTAGTCTTCCTTCCTTCCAAAAAGTTAGATATTTTGTAAAACTCACTCAGCAACAAGACAACAGGTACCTACACTGTGTTGCACTTCTACCAATGAGCAGACAGATTTTGGCATCACAAGTCCACAACCAACCAATCAAAATGTGTGATTCATCTGTCATTGTACTCTGATTGGCTGAGAGGAAGACAGTCAACATCTTCATTTGATTATTATGGATTAACACAAATCATAACAAACTTTGGTTGAACAGATTTATGGCAATGTACGCCTGGTACAATGTTCAGTAAAGAAAATAATGGCACCATCTTACCAATTATCAACAACTGTCTTGGTTGCGAGGACATGTCATTAAACTCATGGAAGGTTTAGTTAAAAGATGCAAACCAAAACTATGGCTTCGTTGGGATCAACCAACAATTATAAAAGAACAGTTCTGACCTTTTTTTGTCAAAAAAAGTACACCAAAATTGAACATATTCAGAAAAAAAAAGATCCTGCTGTCCCTCTTTAGAAGGAAATGAAAGGAAGTGAAAGTTTTGGCTGCAAGAAATATTTCTTAAGACCCATCCTCTCCATGTGTATTAACGACTAGCCCCATGGCTTTATTAAGCTGTCAACACATTGCCTGTTTCTTTGCTATACAAGAAAACATCCTATTATATCGGATAACAATATCATTAACATTACATTGTTGGTTACACTGCACTATAGTCCGCTGTGATTGTGGCACAGTACAGGACTGTTGTAACATTAGGCACCGCACAACTGCAGACAGATGCTAGCATTTCAGCTCATCCAGAATTTCAAAGACTTAGTGTATTATTAGTTTGTAGATGAAAAATGTGCAAGATGGTAAATTGTCATAAAATTTCATTAACAATGCTGCCCTTTTTTTGCAAAATGTTTTGAAACCGTTTTCGTACTGTTTTTTGTTATTCCTTTGTATCAAGAAGGTAGTATGTAGTGAAGTACAGTAAGTAATATGCTTATCATTCCACTTAACCCTTTCTTGAACCTTTTGAGAAATTTTCCATCACTGCAACAAATTGGCATATTCTGAGTGGAGTGCAGACTATATACCATTTGCACCAAGATAGGGGGAAGAGGGACACTGCTTTTTTCAAGCTCTGTTGACAAGAGGCTGGACACTTGGAGAGTTTAGAAGATAATGCTGGAGCTGCCCCCTGGTGGTTTGGTGATGCGCTGACCTGTTCGGCGTGGCACGTTGTCATCCACCTGCTCACCTGAGGCAGAAAATAAAGGTGGTTTTATTACTATTGATTAGGCCAATAGAATTGATTAGGTCACATCAAGTGTTTCTTAGATTTGACTCTTCATTTTTTTCTGATAAAAAAAGCATTAGATGTGAATCAGCCCTGACAGTTGAAGAAAGTCCTTTTCTTCTTAATTGTTACAGTTTTCCCATTTACCAATTCATTGTTTCAAACATTAATCTTAGTGTCATGTTGACTTTGTGGCTCCCATTATGGCATGTGGGGCTATCATCACAGAATGACTGTTTATTCGATATTCCCATTTTCCTACTTGCAAAAATTTGAGAGCCAAGAAGACAAAGAGATGTGTCCTTACTACTACGGTAACATGATATATGAGTGTTCTATAAGGTCTATCATGTCACCAGCATGCGTGTGTCTTTAAAACTTAAGCTTGCAGAAAAATGAACAAAATAAGATGTCTTTATGAAGACCATGCAGAACAGTGCTTTGATAAATGAGTGACGATATAGAGTACAGTGGTGGAATGGCCAATAGCACTAGATGGAAACTTGCTGTCCAATGTGCCTGTAGGCACAGGAGGACCTATGATCTAAGGTAAAATTGCAGTAATAAGTCACAAGAGTATGGTCATCAAAGAGACAATTGTTATACTTTGTTCCTGGGAACACCTAAGGAAAGAACACAACATTTAAAGGAAAAAATTAAGGCTATGACATGACAGACGACTGTCAAAGTCATTGCCAGTGAGAAGTTTTGTACTTTCAATTGTTGGCGTGAAAAGAAAGAAAACTTAAAATTTTACATCCAAGTCATAGGCAACCAATTTTCTTCTTTTGGTACTTTACTGAGGGCTTATAGCAGGTGTTGAACTTGACATGATGCATATTCTCGCACACAAAAGCAAAACTAGTTTGTAATCTACAAAAGCAAGACTTTGTGGTTTAAGAATGTAAACTACAAGTCACAGTGTTTCATTACAATGGTTTGAGGTGCAGTAATTCTGATGAAGATAAAGAAACTGGTGATTGACTGTAACGGGGAACAGTACAGATCGCTAACCTGACAGGCTGAATCCAGACTTGCGGAGATCTCTGATCCCGCGTTCTACATAATCGGGATCATACAAGATCAGTGTGCTCAGAGAAAAAGTCACTAGTGATGGGGTGAAGTATGGCTCCTTCATTTTCTTCCAGTGAAATGTATGGGGATGGTGTGATGAGTAAATGACTTAGGCTGGGACAGGGGGTTCAGGGGTCTTGCTATTTTGAAGTCTGGTACCTTACTGTAGCCTTATCAGTGATGTAAAGAGGAAAATGAAATGTGACGAGGGAGACAGTAGTGAAAGGTTGAGTGAAGACAGAGGATTGAGTTCCGGCCTTCAGAGCCCATCTTAGGTTGCATTGTTAGGCCACACCAGCTAGGTTGATTTCTTTGGATTTGCTGCATGCTTCACTTTTCTTGCTGATTTGAAGTGTACAACTCAGAATATGAATCCCCAAATGCTCATATTTGTTTAAGGAAATCCTGGTCTTCCAAGTTGCCATCTCTATTAAGATGGTGTGGCCTCACACATAGATGAATCAAGGATTGTGCCTGGTCCTGAAACTGAATACTGGAGGAAATGAGGGAACATTGATGATAGTTTGTTCAGAATGGATTTTCACACTGGTCTAGAGAATTTACACTTAGAACAATTCATAACAACAAGTAATCAGTTGATTATTATATATTCAATCAGAATTTACTTTCCAGTGGCTCTGTAGGGAATTTGTGCAGTTGCTTGTTTTATTTTTGTATTGAAAAGATAAAAAGCAGTAGAAGGCCCGTACCTGCGAGTGTGAATCCTGACTTGTGCAGGTCTCGCACGCCGGTGCTGGTGGTGACGTCCTCCATGCTGGGTTTGGAGGGCTGCGCGACCTTCAGAGGCTCCTCAGGCTCAGCCTTTGCCACAGAACCGTCGTACGGCTCTCGCTCCACGGGCTTCGGAACTCGGAGCTACAACAGCGATGGAACAACAGCACACAGGATCAGTTAATGCTGCAACAAGCAATCAGAGATGGCAGACTTCATATTTCACATGGTAAGTGCAGAGCACACAGAAACTGCACTGCAGGAATACACAAGTACGAACAAGCAAAAAAAACCCCACTACTTCACATTCTTGGAGTATTTATTATGGCAGTTCAGAGATGGCAGACCTCATCCCCTTACCCATACTGCTTTGTGACCCAGCCCCAAAGACAATATCAGAGAGGGCAGATTCAACACCAGGCAGACATACAGCCGCACTAAAAAATCTTCATTCTCTTGGGTTGTTGAAATAATGATGCTAAAATATTGTACCTTCTCACGAGCGTGGATGCGTTTGAAGACGTGATCACAGCGCCGGTCCCGCGGCACCCAGCTGCCTGCACCCTGTGTCACGTGTACCTGGTGTAAAAATCCATACATTTACTTTTCATTCTCAAAAAGTAGGAAAGTTTTTTTTGCCTCTTCTTGAAACAGCATCACGTCTAACAAATATCTACATGAACAAGATTATGTTTGGATTTTGAAATCATAGTATCATCCATAGTTATTTCAATGAGGTTGATAGAACTTTCTTGGTGATTCTGTGGTACTTTGTGAACTGAATTACCATCTATATGTAGATAGTTCTGGATAATTTAGGTGACTCACCACACTACCACTGTCTTCACAGACGACTTTCCCTTGACAGATAGTATAGAGTGGTACGCCGTGGCACGTCAGACCCTCAAACACGTTAAAATCAACCGCCTGCAAAGAACAGGAGGTCATGGAACATCATACAGTCAAGTATACATGTTGCAGTTTCATGATATATGTCACTTAATGTTTTTTGGAACTCAACAAATCAGCTTACAGATTCATACCAAAATCACCCCTTACCTGATGATGTGTTCTAACTGAGATGGTTCTGGTTGCTTCTGGGTCCCAGATGATGACATCAGCATCAGAGCCCTCAGCAATTCTGCCCTGTGGGGAAGGATGGCACACCAAAATTGAGATTTCAGGCAAACCCATGAACTAAAGCATTATAAGCCTATTGGCACACCATTAAGTACATAGAAAATGTAGATACAGGTGACTTCATTTTGCTGATAATTAGAGAAAAGAAAGAAAATTGAAAGAAAAATGAAAAAGAAGCCTGACAAAAGGACTGATCAATTTTGATTGGATATGAAATCATCAGTAAAAGACAGCAAAAGGTGGCAAACAAAATCAGAAAGCAGGAAAATAACAGAAAAGAAGACTATTTACCTTCTTTGGGTACATGTTAAAGATCTTGGCAGCGTTGGTGCTGGTAACTGCCACAAACCGGTTCTCATCCATCTTTCCAGAAACCTGACAAAGTATACATGAAACATGTATTTAACAGCAGCTGCTGGTATCAGATATGTTTGTTATCACATTAGGAA
This sequence comes from Branchiostoma belcheri, assembly GCF_001625305.1. Lineage (NCBI taxonomy): Eukaryota > Metazoa > Chordata > Leptocardii > Amphioxiformes > Branchiostomatidae > Branchiostoma > Branchiostoma belcheri. The sequence goes on from NW_017804065.1 coordinate 1,011,580, forward strand.
TTAGGACTTTGTTTAGGGATAATAATTCATTTACAGGTTATAATTCATTTCGAAGAGAGATCTGAAAATGTATTCAATACAATTGAGAGAGTACCGGATTCTAGACCACCGAATGTTAAACGTGTTCAGCACCAAGGACAGAGAAGACAACTTCACAACAATACATTCAGCACTAAGGACAGCGCCACACTCTGACGAGATACTGACCACACCCCGTTCCCAGACGACCGACATTCTGTCCTCTACCCCGTTCACTCCGCACGGGATCTTACTGAAGTCGTCCTTCCCGACAGCCTTTTGGGAGGTGGTGAAGGTGCGGTTGTCTGACCCCACTGTCTGGAGGTCACCACTGGAAGAGGGAGAGGGCGGGGTTTCAAATAATTATTTTTAAGTTGAAACCAAATTGTGCAAAGTGCAAAGCAGATTTGTCAATAATGTATATCTTACTCGGAAAAACCTTTGACAATATTTTTCACTATTTCTGAATAGATCTTACTCGGAAAAACAATATGCACTGTTGGTGTGTTGCACGATTTTCCAATACTTATTACTAAAAAAAATTATTAAAGTTCGGCATTTTTCACTATTTGTAAATAGATCTTACTTGCAAAAAACATGGTCAAATGGTCGGTATTTTTCACGATTTTTCAATAGACATTACTCGGAAAAACACGGTTGCTACTTGTCACGTCTTACTCACTTTGCCAGCAGGTCCATGAGGTGGTCCGGTGTGGAGGGGTCCGGTCGGAGAGGCGGGTCGGTCACGTGAGCTGCGGCGACCTTCCAGTTCTTGTCCCAGCAGTGCGACCCGTCCGTCCCCAGCCCGGCCGCCGTGGGCTCCCCGTACACCACGTTCCCGCGTTTTCTGGCAGCCGCGATGACGTCACCCGCGCTCGTGCTCATGACGCGGGTGATGTAGATAGGACAGTTCACCTGCGGACCAGACAAGTACAAGTGTAACAGATGCTCTTTTCTTTCTTTTTCACGAATTAAACCAGTCTAACAAGATTTCACACTTCCGTGAAGTATGTAGATTTGTCTGTTTCTTGTTTTGTTCGTTATTGTGAATTTCCCCCTGATTCTGTCCATATTTCACTGTCACTCACAGGGAATACTAGATTTTCCAGGAAAAACCAGAAACGTCTTCAGCACCATTGAAAGAGTGCCGGATTCTGGGCCATCTAAAGTGAAACGTGCTAGGCACCAGGGACAGAGAAGACATCATTGCAGAACAGCACATTCAGAACTAAGGACAGGACCATGCTTTTCGGGAAAGGAGGGCATTCTTTAAAAAACGATAAGTAAATTCGTCCAGGGACAGGGAAATAATACAGTATGGATACAAAGCTAAACACCATGATTACATTATTTCGACTTTAACACAATATAAAAACAGAGACATGCTTTATTTTACACCAAAAGTTTGACCTACCCGGTTGGCGATTGCGATGGCACGTTGTGCAGCCTCCGATTCGAGCTACATTGAGGAAGAGAAAATAGTTGTGAAGATAGCCCCTTATTCTAAGTGTAAAGATACGGATGCACGAGAGATCAAACAGCGTGTGGAATACAACTCACCTCCTCAGGTCTGCTGAGCACGTGACCCTCCGGTCCTCTGATCCCCATCCCAAGCATCTTCTTCGTCATCTTGTGGCAGATAAAGGTGTTATGGACATGACACAATACTCTAAAGGTGGTATGGGCGTGAGCTGAATACGTCAAAGGTCCATTATGTAACATGTTTTTGAGAATAAAACCATGAACAGCGTCTTTTGTTATGTGATGCCATGCTATAGAGTTAATTTCTCTTACTATGTAAAGAAATGACGGGGAAGAAAACTTTCTAAATTGTCCTAATATTACATAATGGGCTTTTAAGAGCATGAGCAGGCGTGATCCTTCAGGGAAATGACATGTCCTCGATGCATATCGGCATTATGTGTCGTAGCTTTAAGAGATGAACTAGACGCACACGTTTAGGATTGTTTAGAACGGTTAGTACAGTTGTGGAGGTGAACTGGGACGTGTCTAACCTCGGCTACCAGGTCTCCGTTCTCGGCATGGACCATGGCAAGAACACCCAGCTCCCGGCAGTGCGTGAAGAACTCGTACAGCTGGAGGCAGACACAAGAATTCATCAATAACTCCTGGCATATCGAACAGATTTTAAATAAAAACTGGTCGCTTTCCAGTGTTAAGAAAGCTACCAAATACTGTGGTGAAAATTTCATTGTCCTAACTGGTCGTTTTACCTCTGATTGATTTTACTTGTGTCCTACCAATATTTTTAAGGGAGGGGAGAATGGACTTGCGCTTATCCAGATTTATACTTAAGTTACCCCATTTTGTTGATTTGATTTATTTATTTAGTCAATTGTTTACACCTTTGTTCAAATGTTATGTGGTGGATGGCGGCGTTGATATAAGTTTGATGTAACTTGAGTGCGTCGCCATCTCGTCTGTATTTCTCTTTTCTTTTTGACTGTTCTAATAAAAAAAAAATACTGTGGTGCTCAACAAAATGTCCGGTATCTTGGCCTAGCACGGTAATTCATTTCTCATTTATGAGAGAGGCATGAAAAGATGTTTAACACTGTATATGTTTAACACCATTGATTGAGCGCGAGATTCTGGACAATCGCAGATGAAACGTATTCAGCACCAAGGACAGGGAAAACAACTTAACATCACAATATAACACGTTCAGCACCAAGGACAGGGATACACTTTCAACGATTGGGAGACCATTTATCGTTAAAAGAACAAGGAAATATTTATATAAATTTAGTACAAATGAGAAATATACTGAATATTACACTGATGATGATGTAAAACTACCGTAGGGACCCACCTCACTATCTGTCAGCTGGTACTTGTCTTTGTAGGCGAGGAAGACGAGGAAAGAGTTCACACCTAAGGAAATAGAGGACAATGTCACTTGTAAGAAGTCTTAATGATAACCTGGTCTACTAAAGCAAGAGTTGATAGATGTTTTGGGGAGTTGCCGACCTTTCTCCTTGGCCAGCAGTGCCATGTCGTCCTTGACCTTCTCCCCCCACCACGTGACGGCCACGTGCAGGCTGTAATCCGACACCACCTTCCCGTCAGCCTTCTGTCTCCACTTCTCGTAAGATTCCGCGAGACTCTCGTCCTTCTCAGGCAGGACACAGTCAACTGGGAAAACATATAAAAATCAAATCTCGACATTTTTCACACAGGAGAAGACGTGTGTTCAGTTCAACATTTGTAAGATATTAACTCACAAAAGACATTTTTAGCACCTCTTACTTTTCCATCACCACCCAATAACGAAATATCTCATAGCACTTCGAGGAAAATCAGCGCCCCTTACTTGTGAGGGTGGTACCGCCCACCAGTGCCGCTTTAGTGCCTTTGTAGAAGTCGTCCACGGAGGTGACGCCATGGCTCTCTATCTCGAAGTGCGTGTTGGGATCGATCCCACCCGGCAGGACCAGCTTCCCTCGGGCGTCGATGATCCGGGCGCCGCCGGGCACCAGGATGTCCTTCCCGACTCCCCTGAACATTACGATAGTAGGGTGGGGTCATGGTTAGTATTGGAAGGCTTTCCTTGGAATGTAAACGCTCTGGTATAGAATCCCTAGCAGGCCCCAATTTTGCATCCTTAGGCACTTTTACTCCTATTTAGGCCGTTTACCGGTTCTGTGAATCAAACAACAAGAACGAAAAGCGACAAACAAGTCGCATTTGAGGAACCGTATGGTGTACGATTTTCACTTGTTCACGTAAGAACATCGTGATATTCTGTCCCAACGAGTAAGGAATATCGGGATTTTGTGGCAAGCTAAAATGTCAAAAGATGCACAGCGGACAGATGAGACACCGACGCCTTCAATTAACTAATGCCGACCCGCCACCGCGTCGCCTCTCGCCGCACCAGATCGATCCATCTCATTTAAACCTTACAGTCTTAATTCTATAGATGACATCCTCTGGAGTTTGGACAACCCAGAACTGATACAAGCGCGCGCAGAGATAAGAAAATTGCCTAATGAAATCTAGTAAGTGATCATGAAAATTTCAAAGTAACTAAAGACATGTTTTGGCAGTCAATGCATTTCTTTCCTCTTGTTCTTTGGTTGTCCTTTTGATATGATACCCAACATATTCGTTTCATATACTGCGTTGTCACAAATCCTTGTCTTGTTTCCGGATGGGAGGATGTGTGTGAAAATCGATGCACACGTTGATGCCATTGAGACCTTATTAGAGCATGAGAAGGACACGCACCAGAACTCTTCATTAGCCATAAATCAATTCAGTCACTCAGGGGTGGCTTTGTGAAAATTGCACCCGGCGAAACAGCGTCCCATACGAAATTTACAAATTCCACCGGGAAAGGTTAATTCTAGGGAAAGATGAGTGGTGCATTTTAGTTTTTATTTTCATAATATCCCAGTCGCTAGCTTTATTCTAGATTCAAGAAAAGGTGTCGCTGTCAGGTACTTACTTGTGTATTCTATTTTATTCCCATAGGTAATTGTTGACTTTTAGCCAAGTTGCCAGAATGTCAGTGCAATTTATTACGACCAACCGACTGACTGACTGACTGACTCACACATTCACTCACTCACTCAGACACTGCTCACTCACTGACTCTCTCACTCATTCACTCACTCACTCACTCACTCACTCACTCACTCACTCACTCAGCTGTAAGCCGTATAGGCACAGTCTGTCTTAGGATATTTATGACATTTGTCTATGGATGAAGTGATGGATCAGCGTGGTTGTTCGGTACTTACTTGACCACGCCCTCCTCTATGTAGACGTCCGCCTCCACAGACTGGTCATCGTTCACCACCCGTCCACCCTTGATGTGGATCCTGTTGGTCGCCGTCTGGACAAACACGAGACAAGAACAACAGGGCAATCAGGGATGGCAGACTTCACCCCCTGACCCAGACTGCTTCAGACTAGCGGCACTGAAGACGCATGGCTACTTTCATTAGTCTGGGACAGCTTTATTAGTCTGCAAGTATGATTGTCAAAGGGATATAATTATGTTTGAATGTTTTATTTCAAAGTCAAGGTCATAATCCAGCCATTTCGAGACTATTCTCATTCTCCCATTTTTATATTTTTAAAATATCTCATCGTTCGACAGGATGTCTTCAGACCTAATGGAACGTCTTGAGTAGTTCCTATTTGGCTACATTCCAAAGCGCTGTACTCTCCACAGCAAACTGCAATAAATGCAATTTTTCAACCAGCTTACAGAGGACAGGAGACGATTGCATTCTACACCGACTGGTGGATTTGCCGCTCTTCTCCTGATCACAGTTTTTCATACCAATGCGGTTACGTCATAGGGGATCGTTCTGAAATTGAAACGTGCTACACAAAGCTTAATCATGTCTCTACGCACACGCCTTGTGCATCTGTTTGCAGCTGCCATAGATTTCAAATACGGATATCGATGAAGATCAACACTTGTCCTGGTTTCGCCAAATGGAATTACCTTGTAACCATATTTGGACATCAATATTCCTTATTAGGTACCTACAGGGAAATATCCAGTTCATCCAACCAGTTTATGGTATTTGCTTTTCTTATTACTTCGGAAATTATTGACGCAAGTTGGATACATGTATCTTTATCATCCCTGACCCGTTACAATATTTTGAGATGATATGTTTAATACCTACATCAAGGGCTGTATTTGGGATGAATGGATCACGTGACCGTGTAGACAAAATGGCTGCCGTATGACTGCTGGTCTGGTTAATGTGAAATATCTTACGTCATGGAACACGTCATGTTCAATCATACCAGTTCATAGAGCGACGGGTAAGTATGATAGTCTAATAGAGGCATTATATACTTAACAAAGACGATGTGTATTTTTCAGAATAAGGGATGTAATTTTACCTATAAGCCGATATTGGTTTACACGGTAACAATGCCTCACAGCTGAATAGTGGTTTCAAGTTTCGTTATTACGTTTACATCAGGTATTCAGCAAAAACCTTTACTTTGATTGGGGATCAAATTTCATAAGACACAGATAGAGAGACATTTGACATATTCATCCAAAGTGCCTCAGTCTATTCTAATCACCATATTATACTTACAGGTTACAGATTGCAAGAACATTCAGTTTACCGCTTTATCTGCAGTATTTTAGCGTGATATTTACCGACAACTCGGCTATCTCCCCTGTGTTTTGATTTCATGTTTCCGTAATGTGAATTTCTGAGTCATAGATTTGAATCATGACAGAAAACCATTGTCAACGGCAAATGATAAGTTTCTTTTTTTCACACAATTCATTAATATCTATGAGATACATGATATTCGTTGATATGAAAATGATAAATATGCTGCATATGTAAGTTTTATGATATTGCAATCATATCCTCTATTCTTTTGGGTAAAAGCTTCGGATATTCCATTTTCCTGATCCCATTAAATCATGCTATATGATTACAGAATGGAGATTATTTTATACAAGTGGACAGCATGATGTATTAACAGGAAATTACTGCCAGAGATTTTATCGGAACGTCTAGATTTATAGAATTGGGACATGGGTATGAAAATATACTTTAGATCACAAGCTTATAAACACGGGGTGAAGAACAAATTTCACAAATTACTTCGGTCAACAACACGAACATGGAACAAATGAAAATGTACTACTGGGTGCGGTGTCAAAGCGGTGAGCAGCGCTCTACATACAGACTTGCATATTAATCAGTGATATAGCGTTATGCAATCAACCTCAGTGCAAATAACGCGTCACGGCGAAAGCAGTCGATTATTGCACGGTCTATAAAACACGAATTACGGAATATGACAAAAAGGTAACAAAATCCAGACACGGCGTGCAACAGGACCGCCATTTCTGGCTTGTTGTCAACCGAACTGTGCCGCCGCAGTTATTCCAAATGTGGCGTGTAATTATGGAGATTACAGACCTCTGCTTAACGGTTGGCCCCATGTTTGGGAACCATCTGCCCTCCCCATTCAGGATGTTTTCCCGGCGAGACTACATTCGTGTCAGTAAGCTTTAATATCGCTGATTTTTATGTCTTTGTTAATGAGTGTTGTTGAACTGTCATATCCTGACATCGGAATATAGAATAGAACGGACAGAAAAGTTCACGACAGTACTTATCGTGAACAGATTTTGTACACGTTTCGAAAAATTAACGAATAAAAAGGAACACATCATGTTAATACATTTTTGCATTGACAGAAATCGAACGGTACATCTTGTAGACATCTTAGATTACATTGTACCAATAAGTCACCTGTATATAAGTATCCTGTTATCATTTTCTAATTCTGAATTCCAAAACGCTATTTTCATTTTACGAGCAATATAATAACCAATAAGAGCTATAGCACACTTATAGTAGATGCTCGAAAAACTCCGAGATTCAACAATAGGACAGAACAAGCTTCAGTTTTGTTGGGTGTGTTTCCGCTAACCATAACAAATAAATCGCCACATCAGCACGACAACTGTACAACTTATATAACATTGCATCTGGAGGATTCCTCTTCATACGTGGTCAGTTAAAAACTGCCAATACAAACGCGTGCAAACTCGAGAGGAAAGCATCTAACACCGTGCAGAATCCCCCCGCTTGTCCCCATCCCCTAAAACTGACCTCCTGTCCTGCTACCCCAGTTCTCATGTTGGTTCCGGTGAAACGGTGTATTGTCAGCCGGCGCCACGGAGAGCCCAGAGCGTTAGAGAGAATGCAGAGGGACACCTCACACACAAAAGCGCTAACGGCTTCGTCACCGGAATACCAAATGGGAGAAACTCACCGATTTTCAACCATGATGTCATGTTGGGTTTTGCATTTAGCTTTTCAAACATGGCCGCCCCCAATTCTTTTTTTATTCGCTTTCAAGCAGCGTTGTCGCCTTGCCAAAAAATCGATGACTCAACGTTAGTATGTATAAGAGAGCGCAGGGAATAGAAGGTAGGAAAACCGCTACGGACGCAGACCGCGCCCACTCCACATCCAACATGCGAACGGCTGACACGCCAAGCAGAGAGAAGTGAACGCCAAGTACACGCCTACCTTCACCATGGTCGCCCCGGCCTGACAGGTCCGCTCTACAAACCACCACCACCAGACAGACGGTTGCAGAGGACAATTCCAAATTTCCCTGGAACCCCCACGCACAGACCGACGTCCGAGGGCCCCCGTCACGTGACCGCCTGCGCTGAACCCTAATATTTCATTATCATCAAACCGCCTTTCTCTTCTGCACCAGCCCGGAGAGGCGCGACAAACAAGCGGGAAATTAACGATTCACGTTTCATCAAATGCGCAAAAACGTTCTTTAATTTCTTCCCTTTGTTCCGCAAATTATTTATTCACAGCGTGTCAAAAATAGACGTTTCTGATAAATTTCCTAAAAGGGTATGACATCATGGACAAGGCCTCCCTGGGGATAGGAATCCGGAGGAATAATTGTGAATAATTAAGCAGGTTTTTTTTCTGACGTATCCCAGCCGGCCGTATTTGCTGTCTCCCAAATTGGTTTAGGGGTCCTGCATGGCACGGCGGGACGTGAGGAGAATGATTTCCTCCCGCAGCTCCGAACCTTCATCTGTTCTCCTGATGTTCGTCAGGATATATGACTCTCGGGTGAAACCAGACTACTAGGCAGTGCATTCTGGGTACCAGCGCATGCGCAAGGCGTCCACAACTTCTGGAGATGCCTTTTTGTGAAACTCCTTTTATCCTATTGCATCGGCAGAGATTTGAAACAATTCGGCGACCAAGCCAGCCCGCCAAGCTGATTAACATCCCATATGACCTTCAATAACGCAAAAAAAACTTAGGGTCCAACAAAAATAGATGATAATAAGCATGAATGATATGGAATAACATTTTGGCTTAGAAGGCAGCATTCAAGATCACGTTTCTAAAAGACAACGTAATTGACCTTCAATTACGTCTACGTTAAGAATACTAGTATGCAAAATCGCAACCCTCCAAACTCCAGTCCTTAACGGCATGGAAAACTGGTTTTATATGATTTGCCGAATTGAATATACATATGTCTATGGTAATCAATGCTTGACACAATTAGATTACTGTTTGTATTATTCTGTGTTCTCATCACGGAAGCTCACGCAGTCCTATCTGCCTTAGTTTATACAATTTTTTTTCTCTTGGGTGGAAAGTGTTTTTGTTAGAACCAAGCCTATGAAGCCGTGTTATAGCAATATATACATATGTGCATGGTAACACCAATTAATGGTTCCTTCAGGGATCGGAATTATGTATAACAGATTAATCAGGGATTTGGATATACGAATCTAGGGATTCTACTTATATCGCCTTCTCCACTCACAATAACATCCACTGGAAAACTGAACATTGCTCATGTAAGAAACATGCAATATGTAACAAATCTGTAAAACAATCGCAAAATACATGTATTAAGTTATCTGATCACCTGAAGTGCAACAACAATGTATCCGTGGTGAATAGGTTATGATGCAGTAAATTGTTGAAAACGTGCGCTCGCGCTCACGAGTACTGGTACTGTAAAATAACATCCAAATCACCAGAACAGCGACTGGCGGCGGGCAGCAGACAGCAGGCGAGGGAGACGTCACGTTCTTTTATGTTGAAACAGTTTAATCATATCTGATCCTGCTGTAGGCCAATAACGCCGCCCGGTCTAGACGGAACGCTTTCCAATGGACAAATGGGAGTGAAGAGTACACTTCTGTGATACCTAAGTGTCTGCATATAGGACAGCACTGCGGGCGACGGTTCTATGTCTCATGAGCTGGCTATAGAAGTCGTTCCTAACCCAACACGAGCAAGGGCCCGGTCACATACGTCGTCATTGGTCGTGCGATCGATCGAAAAAGGACTGGGAGTCAATGTTTGAAAAACTTTCTGAACGATTCCGTCCCATTTCTGCATTTCTACTTGTCCTGTCTAGCAATGAGTAGCGGCAAAACTGAAACAACGGCAATTCGTTTTCACCGTCTTGCGTAGTGGTTCTTAGATAGCCTTTTGTAGAACAGAAAAAAAACAGTTAAGTCATAATGGTGTGACAAGCATTGCTGGCAGATTGATATCGTGTGAAGAGTAAGTATAAGTTGTCAAGTTCCTTTACAATAGACCATACTTCTGTAGGATTACGTCAGGCATCTGCTGAGAAAAGTACACATTCTGTACGTTTGAAAACCCACTTGCGTTAACTGCGCACATTATAACTAAATGCAGTTATTCGTCGTCAGATAGCATATAAAGCATACATGGAAACATTTCATCGCACAAATCTCAATTCTTCACGATGTAGACCTTTTTAAGAAAAGCACCAGTGTTCCGTTTCGTAGGAAATTCTACGGTTCCAAATGTACCCATGGACCGTGGAATTAGATATACAGAGTTTACTTATACTCCTGGCAACAATTCAGAATTACATGTACTTCAATCCCTTGGCAGTTGCATTCATCGTTCATCGAAAGTGTTTAAAACAAGTGACGTTCAAGACTAACTTTCACTTCATGATGTTGTTTCAAACACCCTGGAGGCTAAGTTGTATCTTCGAACACGTTCCTTCTGTCCATCCTCTTGTACATGCCCTTGTTATTTGAATTGGCTCACGTTGAACAATCCGGCCTAAGACATTCGCTTGTTGTCTTCTCTGTACGCAAAAACAGGTTAAGAAATGTGCATTGGGCTTGTTCATCAGACAGGCAAATTGAACACGCTCCTTAGAGTGTCCGTCAACCAAAGTTTCTAGTACATGTATTTGTTAAACGCACAAGCTGAGTATGTAGGAAGAGGGGAGAAGGAAGCACCTACCTTGATGTGTGGAACCTGGTCCTTCGGGAAGATCCCGAGGTTCATCCCCGCGCCTGGGGACTTCAGACCGGGCCACATCTTGGGCCGCAGCTTCGGTGACCACCAGGGGGACACCAGCGAGACGCGCACAGCCAAAGTGCCCGAGTCGTAGTAAGCACCCATGTATAATTGCACGACACTGAGGTGACGGCTCCAGTAACAAGGGGCTAACTGCTTAACGGTCAGATTCCCAAAGTACACAACTCGGAAAGAATACTGAAGAAATCCGGGAGATACCACTTTATGTAACTCAGGCGAAAAGATTTGTTTGAATATGTGCGCTGTTTTAGGTGCACTTCGTCTTATGAACAGGCTTGTGTGTTTATGAGAATGATTTTATTTTACAAGTTTCTGACATAAGAGTAAGTTTAGCAACATGAATAACCACGTTCGTGTTAAAGAGAAAACACGACCCCTTTCAGGTATCAAAGTAAACTGTCTGACATAGCGCCAGCGTACTCGCACCAAGTGTAATGTGTCATCTCATTTTGTCGCGCACTGGAGGATAAAACATGTATCAAATGGAGGCGATTAAATCGGCATCAACGTAACGAGAAACACAGATGAGAATTAAACATCTCCGCGGGAAAGGCCGACCTCAATTTTCTCCTCTGTCGCAAGTGGCCAACGATGCGAATGATTAGATTGCGAATATGGTGCTTGTGTTGGACATAACTAATGCTATGTACGTGTGAATGGGGGATATATGCTAGCAGAACAGTCTTGATTCCAGGTACTTTTGAAGATTTACTATTTTATACTAGCTCGAGGTTATCTTGATACAGGCATGTCTGAAGTAAATGGAACGAAACGAATGGTTAATTTGACACAGTCCATCTGCTCTGTAAAACTTAACAAAAGGTCATCACAAACTGAAAACTTTCCATCGACTTTACTGATCGTTTTTTGTCAGTGGAGTAGTTGGTTATTATTTTTTATTGATTAATTGTTTGGTTCACTCACTTATCAATTGATCAAAAGGTTAAACGTTATCTTAACTCTGTATTTATTAATACAACGACCATTTGTTGACAAAATGGCCAATCAACCCCAAGTGACTCTGTATGGCTCGAGCGTTGCATTTTCCCCCCAATGAAAAAGCATAGCCGGAAATGACACGTGGTCACGTGATCAGTGCCGACGTAATTTCCGGTCACGTGGTCCCCGGATCCCTCTGGTGTCCCTGGTGTAGCGGATACATGTGATGGTAATTCAACTGTTAACTAGAAAGGTAACATTTGCAAGCAAATGCAATATGTTTACCTCAGGATGGTCTTGCCTACGATTTAACGTTATACCTTTATTAGGAAAGGAAAGGTAGAAGGATAGTTTGCTTATATTACTGACTTTTATATGCTGTTTATAGAGTAACATCAACGTTATAACTGGGGAATTTGAATGTTTTTGCCGTTGTAAGGCCAAGTCTACCCGTCTGCCACTCAAAGATCATTACCATAGACTAGTCTTGTAGTGCCATGTATAGGAGATACTAGGATATATAAAGTTACATACCACAGTACCAATGATTCACTCAGCACACACTCTTACCATGTTTGCAATTAGGCCACAGCATGTAACTTTAATCAAT